>NC_060125.1:363992293-364297374 GCF_021461395.2 Schistocerca americana | reverse complement strand
CAGATCCATATTTAGGAGTTCCTCAATAGTATAGAACAGTCATCGAAAAATAAATGATCACGTTCCTTCCACATATCCTAAGTGAAATCCGAGACATAACTAAGTGAAATAAGTAACGAAAGAATGAGAAACATATTTTCATTTAAGAGTCGAATAACAACGAATCACTAACATTAAAATGTATATATGCTGAAGTACATAACATAATTTTACAACACTTACCCACGTAGACAGCATTACATGTGCAGAAGTCACACGTTTTGTACTATTCGTATGATTTGGAATTAATAATTCATGGATTGATTGCATCTACTAACAAATTCGTCAGTGGAGTAGATGGAGTCGGTCGTCAAACCTACTAAGTTTCTTCTAACTATACGAACTTTTGCTGGCTGCTCGTAAGATATTAAAAGTTTACGTTGCTGAATAATGGACGTCTTTCTGGAGCAAAGAAAGTGACCTTGCATCATTACGCAGGCTGTTGTCCTTTTCAGTACTGATCCCACGAATCGAGCTTAATTTTCTTAAATATAGAGATACACTATGTATGACGAACTTCATCAAGGAAAAAGTATAGTGGGATGGCCATCCTTGAATTCATACCGCAAATAATTCGTAATACACGCTTTTAGGCTGATTAACTTACCTTTGCCCCATAAGCTACCCCAAAATATGATCCTATGCTATGGAACGAAAACAAGCAAACTTGGTCAAATATTTTCTCTCTATACCACATACACGGGGTGGACAACATACGTAAATATGGAAAACACATGGCCATGCCTAATACAGTGTAGGAAACCCGTTAGCATTCAGAACAGCTTCTAGTCGTTTCGGGATGGATGAACACAGGTCCTGTACGGTTTTCAAGGAAATCTTGTAGCGTTAGTGCTGCAAAATTGTCGCAAGTTCAAGTAACGAAGGGGAAGGTGGATTGCGATCACGTGCCGGCCGTTGCGGCCGAGTGTTTCTAGGCGCTTCAGTCTGGAACCGCGCTGCTACGACGGTCGCAGGTTTGAATCCTGCCTCGGGCATGGATGTGTGTGATGTTCTTAGGTTAGTTAGGTTTAAGTAGTTCTAAGTCAATGGGACTGATGACCTCAGATGTTAAGTCACATAGTGCTTAGAGCCATTTGAACCACTTTTTGATGGCGATCACGCACCCTTCTGTCAATTGTAAATCACAAAGGCTCAATAATATTGAGATCTGGAGCCTGTGATGACCAAGGTAGATGCGGCTATACATCCTCGAGCTCACAAAACTAATCCTGGACGACGCAAACTGTGTGGACTGTCGTCTTCGAACACAGCAAGCTGCCTTCGATTTGTTTTGGTGCTGACAGGGTTCGTGAGAGTGACATTCAGTTCTGTGTGACTTTTGCGGTTGTCGTACCAATTTGGGTCAAAAGCCTCTTGCATGAGCATCTGTCACTGTCACTCAAGACACTTTCTCGTCCGCTTTGTGCCTTATCGGATGATACTTTTCCGCTTTCCCTATATGAGGCATAAATCTTCGATGTGGTGCCACTTGAAACACCAAACATTTCGGAGAAGGAGGAGGAGAGGAGATTAGTGTTTAACGTCCCTTCGACAACTAGGTAATTAGAGACTGAACAGAAGTTCGCATTAGGTAAGGATGGAGCAGGAAAGCGGCCGTGTTCTTTCGAGGAAACCATCCCGGAATTTGCCATAAGCGACTTTGAGAAATCACGGAAAATCTAAATCAGGATGGCCGATCGCAGGTTTGAACCATCGTCCATCCGAATGCGAGTTCAGCGTGCTAATTACTGCGCTTTCCCGATCGGTACAAAGACTTTGATTATCTTGGTTCCGGATCCATATGAGCATCAACAACTTTTCCGCGCTACAATTCGCTTAGCCCCGACACCACGCACTCACAAATGCTCAAAATACTATTCTGACCGCGACTGACACTCTCAATGCATTATGGACAGTATACGGGTGCCGTCTGTGGTTAAATACAGAAGCACAACCTGCAGGCACGGTTATCATATGTATTTGTGTTGAAGCATGCATTTATCGAGGTGTTCCCATATTTTTGTCCAACCCCTGTATATCTCACAATGCACTCAACTGCTGATAAATTTTTTTTTCCTGCTGTTTAGAAATTATATCGTACAAACTTTTCGCAGCTATTACTTAACTTTAACCGCAACGCAGTATGGAATAGCAGCTGAATTACAACCTCAAGCTTCTAAGGAATATTCGATTATTATATATACGGAAAGTAAGATTCTCTACTAAGTTAAAATATTTCGGCACTGTAGTACGTTAGGTCCCACGCTAGGGTATGAAATAAAAGATCCACCGACATAACTCATCTATAAACTTTCCTCAGAATTTTTGGATTCCAATAACATTCATAACAGCCGGATCGTTAGTTAAAACTGCAGTAATGTGAATCTACAAAGTGCTGTTGGAAGCACGACAAAGCATAACAGACTTTCTTGCTGTGTCATGTTGATCAGCAGTTTCATGGGAGATGGCTCCACTACAACACAGTAGTTACTTCGCAAGTCAGTTCCGCAGAAGCAGACTAACACTCGAATGTTGGAGAAACGAAGCAGCTCACGGCAGTGCACGCGTGCACGGAGTACGCATCAATAACCGATTACAAAATAATTTCAAAAGAAACACTTGCAGGTAAAATACTTCACCTGAAGCGTATAGCTTAAGAATCACTTTTCGAAATGTAAAGAGATGTAATGACCACCTAGAAATTCTGTTCTGAGCAGCTCGTTATTACAGATTTCCAAACAAAAATTCTTAGAGGTGTGTTCCGAGATATAATACATGGAACTGGGGAAGTTGTTGCTACAGGCATGTGGTATGCAGCGCCTACGAGTTCCGATAAACATCTGAATTACATCTTCTACACCTTGCAGGCTTAGAAGCTGAGGCTGCGAAACACACAGCGCCTACAGGCCTACATGATCTTGCTCTATGACAGTAGTTGTTGTAAGAAGTTTGGATTGCCTTTGGACGCCGATCTTTGTGTTTGTCAGTGCTCTCAGTCTTCTACTACAGGTAACTCAGGGCAAACCTCAATGATAAAGCAAACTGAAGCAGAGCTGGGAGACTTCCATACGCTGCTGGTAAAAAAAATTGCAACAGTTTCAAGAAGAATCTTATTTTATTGACAAGTCAGGTGACAGACAATACACCATTGTAGGATTGTATGATAAGAAATTCAGACAAAACACAGTAATGGGTGCCCAAACAGTGACATTAATACACAACTTACTCCCCATTTGCGGAAACGAGGGTGTGTGTTCTCACACGCAATCCAACAAAAATTTACCGAATGACATCTTGCAATAGATTCTCTCAAGCGTCTTGTGACTTTTGGTGCAATTCGGCAATGGTTCTTGCACATCCTGGAAAACGACTTCCCTTCTTATAATGACCATAAGTTTACAATTGGCGAGAGATCTGGTGATCTTGTTGGTCAGAGCAGTTGTAATACACAACGTAGAGCATGTTGCAACGCAACAGCCGTATGTGGATGTGCACTGTCCTCCTGAAAAGGGACATCACTCTCCTGTCATAGAAGCGGCAATAGCAGGGTATAACAGTCTGTGCAGTGTAGTGTGTATCGGTTACTTTGCCTTGCAGAAACGCCACATGTGGCCGGAAGTTGTAACTCATGGCCATCCACGCCATCAAGTCTGGGATGGTACCTACTTGTCGTGGGCGAATGCACTCTGCAATAGGCAGCTCACCAGGTGTACGCCATACACTTGTTCGTCCATCACTCGCATACATAGAGAACCTACTCTCATTACTGAAGACAACATCAGGTCATCCCCTCTCCAGTATACCCTTTCACGATACTAGAGAAGCCGTGCTTGTCAGTGTGGTGGTGTCAATGGCAGCCTAGCCAGAGGCACATGGGGTCCTAATCCTGCTACAAGCAGACCGTTCCCAATGGTCTCTGATGAACGTGTGCCCGGATGCCGCCCCTGGATGATGTTCTGTCAGACACTGCTGCTTGCAGAGTGCGTCGTTACTGGTGTGGGTCTGTTTCACAGGCCACTGTCGAAAGCGGCTACACACCACAGTTATATTTTGCACATGTGCCGGAATCCGCCGATACACCCATCGACTCCTCCACAGTTCGATCATTCGGCGTCATTCAAAGCTGTTCAACAGGAGCACTTACTCGTCGGTGGGGCATGGCTGTACCCTAGAATGTATGTTACAAACACTGTTCACCTGCAAACTCTGCCTGCAGAGTCAAAACAGAGGATGCACAGACAGGTCTCCTGAGCGCCATTTGATCGTCCATGACCGTGACAGCCCCCAGGGGCTCAGCATTCAGTTGCTGGGTACGGGCTTGGCGATCCCGGGGTTCCTGAGCTGGGGACTGGTAAGCGCCACCAGTCTCCTGTCACCGTAACCTCTGAGCATACTTCAGCGACCACTGTGCGCGCGGCGGTGGAACGTTGTGTGTCTCAGGGAATAGGGATCTTTGCTTGACCACCCGGATCGCGAGGATGGAATAAACCTCTATAAAAAAAAACCACAATCTCAAGGTGTACTGCGCGCTGATGACATGCATGGCTGTTGAGGTGGAACAGTCGATAGCGGGCAACCTCTGGGGAACCTGCCGCACCTCAGTTGTATAAGGCTTACCTAGCCACGCGGGGCTCTGTCTAGGTGGACTTGTAGTTCCCTAGCTGCTCGTGGGACCGAGATGGATCTTTCGAAATCCTCTTTTCTTCCTCCCAGCGGAAAGGGTGGGCCACTGGAAGGTTCTAACACCCAGTCTCTTAAGAGGGCCCGTGCAGTCAGTCCCCCTGACTCCGGCGCTTCTTTAAAAAGTCCAGTCTTAGGTAACAGAATGCATTCTGGTAATCCGAATGTGTTTCTCATTGTGAAACGGAAGGAGGGTAGTTTTGAGAAGGTTTCGCCTTTCTATATACAAAAGGGATTGGAGGGAATCTGTGGCTCCTTAAAATCGGTGAAGCGCTTACGTAATGGGACCTTGCTAGTGGAAACTTCCACTTCCCAGCAAGCAACTAACCTCCATTCTGCTAAATGCCTTGAAGAGTATGCCATAGACACTGAACTGCACAGCACCTTGAACTACAGCAAAGGTGTTGTGACATGCCGGGATCTAGTTGATATTCCCAAGGAAGAACTGCAACGTGAGTGGGCTCCAGAAGGTATCGTTGATGTCCAACACATCATGAAGAGGGTTGATGGCACTCTTGTCAAATCCGACTCGTTTATTCTGACCTTCAGTAGCACAAAACTTCCTGAACATGTTAAAGCTGGCTTCCTTCGCCTTAGTGTGAGGCCTTATTTTCCGACCCCAATGCGCTGTTCTAAATGCCAGCGTTTTGGGCATACCACCTTAGGCTGTAAAGGCGAAGCGACTTGTGGAAACTGTGGTCAGGCTGCTCATGAAGGAGTTGGTTGCTCGTCTCCAGCTAAATGTATTAATTGCTCTGGGAAGCACCCTGTTTGGAGTAGGGACTGCCGCATATTTTTTGAGGAACGCAAGGTCCAGGAAATAAAAACAACCAAGCGTTTCCCCTATGGTGAGGCCAAGAAGATTTATAAGTCGATGCAACCTCCCACATTTGCTACATCTTTTGCATCCCTGGTACAGAAGCCTACTCCAAAAGTCGATGCCTCAACGCAGACTGAGGTGGTGAGTGTTGGCACTAACACCTGCAGCTGTCAGTGCTCTTGCAACGCAGCCAGTGTTTCAGAGCCAGTAGTCCCTATTCGAACGGCAGACAAAGGCACAGTGGCGAACTTGGTCCAGCCCCTCGCGCCTCCAACAGCTGAGGTTGTTCCCAAGCCCAGTGCGCCAATTACCACTCCCACATCAGCTCCCCCAACCACAGAAAGCTACTGTACAGCAGCAACAGCAGGTCAAATCCCGTGGTAAACCATCTGAACATGCAGATGTTGTTTTACGTGAGGCTTCATCTGACTCTTCCCCAGAGTTGATGGAGTACGATGTATGTGTGGGGCAATCATCTCGTCCCACGCCTGCCCCTCCACCTGCTGCGGTCTCCCCGCCCCGTCGAAGAGACAGGATGAAGGTGCTACCCCCAACATAGATGGATCCCATACTCCAGTGGAACTTGCAAGGGTTCAGGACGCATGTGGAGGAACTTCGTCTACTCTCTCAGGGTAGATCACTGTGTCTCTGTCTCCAGGAGACGTATTTCCATCCATCATACTCCCCTGAGATACGAGGCTATACACTCCACAAAAAGGACGACCTGCGTGGAGAGAGAGCTAGAGGAGGCGTCGGTATTTTCGTCAGGACGGACTACCACTCCTCGCCTCTCTCACTTACGACGACTTTACAGGCCGTCGCTGTGTCCGTGCATGTGCGTCATCCATTGACTGTATGTTCACTTTACTTGCCCCCACATGATGCTCTTGATGAAGCGGCCCTCACCGACCTTCTTACACAGCTCCCCCAGCCATTCATTATTTGTGGTGATTTTAATGCCCACAATGTGCTTTGGGGCTCTGCAATTACCTGCCCCAGGGGTAGAGCGATTGAGAGGCTGCTCCTGTCATCCTGTGCCTACTTGCTCAATGGAGGACAGAGTACTCATTTCTGCACGGCGACTGGGTCGTTCTCTGCCATTGATCTCTCGCTTTGCTCTCCAGCTCTTGCCGCCAGTGCTCACTGGGAAGTGGTTGCTGACTTGCACGGCGGTGATCATTTCCCAATCTGGATTCACCTGCCAGATGGCGTGGGGCCCGAAAGGAGACCACCACGATGGGTGCTCAGTGGAGCTGACTGGACACTTTATAGCCAGTTGGCCCAATTCGAACACTGTGCGAATGTTGAGGTATGGGTGGATCATATTACTAAAACGGTCCACCACGCCGCTGCAGCATCCATTCCACAGTCCACAGGCCACCGGAAGAGGCCACCTGTGCCTTGGTGGAGTGCCGAATGCCGCTCTGCAATCAGGACCAGGCGTGTGGCTCTGCGTCGGTTCAAGTGTCGGCCGACTGCTGAGAATCTTGCAGCCTTTCGGGTGGCGAGGGCAAGATGTCGCCGCATTATTCGTGAGAGCAAGAACAGGTCGTGGCAAACGTTCCTGAACACTATTAATCGTTCCACCAAAAGTTCCATTGTGTGGGAGACCATCAGGAGAATTTCTGGCAGAGGAGGGAGGTGCCCCATAGCTGCTGTAATGACTAACGGCACTCTCCACACGTATCCGCGAGACATTGCCCAGACTATGGCAGCGTATTTTGCCACAGTTACTGCAACAACCAGTCAGGATCCAGGTTTCCAGCACCATAGAGCGGTTGCTGAGAGATGTAGTCTGAACTTCCAGTCCACCTCTCATGAAGTTTACAACTGCCCATTTTCTATGTGGGAGCTGGATTCTGCATTGTCTGGAGCTCGTGACACATCCCCTGGTCACGACAGTATCCATTACAGTATGCTATGGCACCTCACAATGCGCAACAGAGAACTCCTCCTCGCACTTTTTAATGACATTTGGACGTCGGGTCGCTTTCCTGACGCGTGGCGTGAGGCAGTTTTAATCCCTTTTTTAAAACCTGGGAAAGACCGCACGAGCCCAAGTAGCTACCGTAGTATTGCCCTCACTAGTTGCATAGGGAAGACCTTGGAGCGGTTGGTCAACCGCCGCCTAGTCTGGATGTTAGAATCCCGGCAACTCCTTAGTCGCTTTCAGTGTGAGTTCAGGAGGTTTCGTTCTACCTTCGATAACCTTGCCCTCCTGGAGGCGGCTATACAACAAGCTTTCCTCCGCCGTCATCACCTTCTAGGTGTATTTTTCGACATCGAGAAGGCCTACGATACCACTTGGAGGCGTCTCATCCTGGAGCAGCTTCACGAATGGGGTTTTCGTGATTGTCTTCCTCTTTTTATTCAGTCTTTTCTCTCGCCACGATATTTTAGATACCGAATTGGTGACGTCCTGTTTGATCGCTTTGAGCAGGAGAATGGTGTCCCTCAGGGTATCGTTTTAAGTGTGACTCTCTTTGCCATCGCTATTAATAGCATTACGTCCATAGTTAAAAGTCCTGTCCAGTGTTCTTTGTTTGTGGATGATTTCTCTTTGTTCTGCTCTTCTTCAAGCCTTGCAACGACAAGTCGTCAGTTGCAACTTACGATTAGGCGTTTGGATGACTGGGCGCAGAAGTGTGGTTTTAAGTTTTCCACCGAGAGGACTGTATGTGTTCTTTTTAACCGTTCTCGTTCGATTTTAACCTTTCCTGAGTTGCGGTTGAGGGACACTATTCTTACTTTTAAAGACACGGTGAGATTTCTGGGGCTCATTTCTGACTCGAGGCTCACGTGGTTACCTCATCTTAAAGACCTGAAACGGCGGTCGCTTCAGGCTTTAAGTATTTTAAAATGTCTTAGCCACAGTACATGGGGAGCTGACAGGACTTGTCTGCTCCAGTTTTACAGGGCGCTTGTGCGATCTTGGCTCGATTATGGGTGCACGGTGTATGGGTCTGCGAGGCCTTCTTACTTAAAGAATTTGGACGTTGTCCACCATGAAGGGCTTCGGTTGGCCACTGGGGCATTCCGAACTAGCCCCATACCAAGCCTCTGTGCAGAGGCAGGTGAACCGCCACTTCATATGCGGCGACGGCTACTTACGGTACGCCAGGCGTATAAAACTTTGTCCATGCCATACACACCTGCGTACCATACAGTTGCTCAGCCTCCTCTGGCACGGTTATTTCATAACCAGCAACGTGCGACGCAGCCCTATGGGATTCACGCACAGGATTGCCTCGCTGCGATGTCTACGGCTGGTCTTCGTGTTTTACGTCGCGGTTGGAGCAGATCTCCACCTTGGCTCCTCCGGAGACCCAAACTTATTTTAGATTTGACTCGTTTTAAGAAGGATGGCACGCCAGATTTTACATTACAGTCACTGTTTTTTAACATTTTAGATGTGCATCACGGTTTCACTGTCGTTTACACTGATGGCTCCAAACAGGAGAATTTCCTTGGCTATTCTGTGGTGTTCCCTGATCATGTTACCCGGATTCGCCTCCCTGCTGAATATACCGTTTTCGCAGCGGAGCTCCACGCGATCCTGAAGGCACTGAAGCTGATGCATCGTGTTCGGGGCAATCGATTTCTTCTCTGCTCCGATTCTCTTAGTGCCTTACAATCACTGCAGAACCTATACCCGACTGAGGAGATGGTCCAGCTGATACATGACCAACTGTACTTGCTCCAAAGGCGGGGTAAAGAGGTATCCTTCTGCTGGGTGCCTGGTCATGTCGGCATATGGGGCAATGAACAGGCCGATCGGGTTGCCAAGGAGGCCTGCAGAGAGCAGGATGTGGTCCAGTGTCCTATCCCCTTGCAGTCAGTCATCGCTGCACTCCACAGGAAGAGCATGGAGTTGTGGGAGGAGGAATGGCTGGCGGTGACGGCCAATAAACTGCGGTTGGTAAAGTCAACCACTCGGCCGTGGCGTTCCTCCTGCCGGTTGCTCAGGCGCGAAGAGGTGGCCCTCACACGTCTTCGGATCGGGCACTGTCCTCTGACGCATAGCTTTTTATTACGGCGGGAGGATCATCCGTTTTGTGATGCTTGTGGTGTGCACATCTCTGTCCGGCACATTTTAAAAGACTGCATTTTATACCGTGATGCACGGGCAGAAGCACAAGTTGATGGGGATCTGCCTTCTGTTTTAGCTAATGATGAGACGTGTGTGTCTAGGGTTTTTAAGTTTTGTGACGTGTCTGGACTCTGGCCTAAACTTTTAGGCTGGAGGTTTTAGTGTATTGCAGAGTGGCTGACTCCTCCCCTTTTTTCCTTGTGATCAGCCAGCCACTTCCATCTGCTACATTGTTTTAGCCCCCTCTATCATTTTCTTCCTGTGTTGTCCATGTTTTACTGTTGACACCCTGCTTCATCCCACGCTTCGGTGTGGATGAGCACATATTTTTCAACGATTGTTACCCGTGTTTTATGTTCCGTTTTATATTCCTGTTCTGGGATTTTTCTTGACACCCGTCTCCCTATGTTACTGAACGGACGCTGAAGACCTTGCTGTCGTGCGCCCAAAAACCCCTCTGCTACTACTACTATGACCGTGACAAATGAATCACTAATACTACATCCCCTTAATAAAGGCACTGGAGCCACTGAGCAAAGTGCTTGAGGGGTGTTGCATTTTTTCCAGCAGTGTATATGAGAAAACAGTTTCCTTTCTCCCCTACATGAGTGAGAGGCGGTTAGCCTTTTTGTTTGTGCAGAGAACAATACGAGTTTAGTGCTACTTGTTAATGTTGGAGAAACTGTTTGCGGAAGTTGATAATATGATACAGAAGGAAGATTAAATGAGAGCGGAAAGATACGTAGAGCGTATGGAGATACATAATCATCTTGTGAATGTTGCAGTTCTTCGTGTTTCTGTACTTGCTAAGAAAAATGGTTCAAATGGCTCTGAGCACTAAGGGACTTAACTTCTGAGGTCATCAGTCCCCTAGAACTTAGAACTACTTCAACCTAACTAACCTAAGGACATCACACACATCCATGTCCGAGGCACGATTCGAAGCTGCGACCGTAGCGGTCGCACGGTTCCAGACTGTAGCGCCTAGAACCGCTCGGCCACCCCGGCCGGCACTTGCTAAGAAGATTGGACAGGAATTCCGCCTTATGTAAGAGACCTTTGGAGATACATATTTTATCAACACTGTGCTTATATGTTTTTGATCAATACTGTGCTCTGTTGACTAACTTTCCTTTACCATCATACAGAGTTACTACCTTAGTTTACTTGTCACACCATTGCAGGTAAGCGACATACAGGATGACAACTACTGAAATTAATGAAAAAGACGTAAATTAGTTACAAACAACGGGGTGCACACACTTAATTCAAGTTGTAAACGTCACTACGGATATTCGAATTTACGAGGCCTGTTCAGAAAGTAAGCTCCGATTGATTGCCAAATTGAAACCACAGTGAACATCAGAAATGTTTTACTTGTAACAATTAGCTACACCTTTCAGCTACTTCTCTACGTAGTCGCCGTTCTGACTTAGACTTTTGTCATAGCGTTGTACCAACTTTTCAATAGCCTCATCATAGAAGGCAGCCGCCAGTGCTTTCCGCCAATTCTCCACGCTGGCCTACACCTCGTTGTCTGTGTCAAAATGTTGTCTTCAAAGGCAGCGGTTCATGTGACCAGAGATGAAACTCAGGGGAAGACAATTGCGGACTGTATTGTGGGTAATCTAACATTTCCATTTGAAAACGATGCAGGAGCATCTTCATTGCCCCTGCAGAATGCGGCTGAGAATTGTCGTGAAGACGAAACAGCACGACAGTTATGTAATGTTAGCTGCATAGCTTCAGGCGAAATTTCTCACCAGGCCCTCGTACTTGGCGGCAGACACTATTTTCTAGACATCTTTACGCACTCACTGCGAGCTCAGAAATGAGAAGAGTGACGTGATGCTAACTGGGGTTATACTAGAGACACTACCCAACAGATCTGTGCAAAGCTTTATCGGATTTTCATAGTCGTTTCCATTCCGCGACCGATCGGAGCTTACTTTCTGAACGCCCCTCGTAGTTTATGACATGCCTGTAATCACTGGCAATGATGTGGAGCTACGAATAGCGAAATTCTTCATGACCCACTGAAGTGACACAACATCGATGCTGTCGAAGACCTCCTGAGTAGCTGTTTTCAGCTCAGCAATGGTTTTGGTGTTATTGATGTACACCTTGTTCAAGCATTCTGCAGCTTCGGTGGGGTCGAGCTCCGCCTTGCTTGAACGGTATGTTGTAGAAATAAGGGTCACTTTAGATAATGAGGATGAAATCATCTTCCAAAAACTTCACGTACCGTTCGGTAGTCACCGTGCCATCAAGGAATATCTCACCGATTATTCCGTGACTGGGCATTGCACACCACACAGTCACCCGTTGAGGGTGAAGAGACTCCTCGATCGCGAAATGCAGATTCTCAGTTTCCTAAGGGCGCCAATTTTGCTTATTGGCGATCTCATCCAAATGAAAGTGGGTTTTGTCGCTAAACCAAACCGTAATGCACGCTCCGCGGCCGACCGTGCAGTTCGAACGTCCTAACGCAAAACCGTTCAGAAGCTATGACGATTTTATTTCATTAAGTTCAATAATTGTCACCTTGTACATATTCGTGTCATTTGACTTGTGAAACAGCTAACATCCAGTGATCGATAACGCCCCCGACCCCCCTGTCAGAGACCATACAGAATCTGCAGCTCAGTTACCTACCGTTCTAACCATAATATACGGTAAATTCCTTGAACACAAAACTGTGCTTAGTGATTGGAAAAAAGCACAGTCAGAAGAAGTGACCGACAAAATTACCGTCCAACGTGTCCATTTGTTACAGAATCGTAGCATATATTCTGAGATCACAATGAGTCCAACGTGTCCATTTGTTACAGAATCGTAGCATATATTCTGAGATCACAATGAGGTATCTCGAACATAATGAGCTCCTTTCTGGCAACAAGCATGGATTCTGAAAACATCGATCCCTCTGAATTAGCGCTTTTCTTACATGACACTCTGAAGGCCATGGATCTAGAGAATCAGGTGAGTAGAATATTACTTGCCTTCAGAAAAGCATTTGATTCAGTGCTACAGCAACGCTTTTGTCCGTGCTACTGAATGAAGTCCAACCATCTCTGTCGCACACACTAGGACGCTGCTTCCTGCGCTCTCACAGTTGAGCGTCTCTCAGCCTTGATAGTTTAATGACTTTAGGTTACATCAGAAGAAGAGTGGCTCCATTAACAAGTTCTCATTTCGGACTTCCTACGTTTGCTACACCGCATCACAGCCGTTTTTGGTCAATCCTCCTTGAGGAACGATTCAGAAATGTTCCCATAAAGTCTTTGCTGGTATTTTCGTTGTTCTTTCGTCCACAGCGGTGCCTTGACTTTAGCATCCAAGTCGAGGGCCAACAACATTTATAAGCACTGTTTTCGCATTTTTATTCTGCCTGGCCTCTGGAATCAACTCTCTTACACATACAGTGGGAAACTGCACACTGTGTTTTCATATTTCAGGCTCTCTTGGTCGTGCTATGATTCTTGTCGTTAAAGAAGTACGCCCTGAGATTGCGGTAGTACTGTTGTGATGGCACTGAATTTTCTTAGTTTGGGGCCATCAGTTACGGGATACCTATAGTCAGCCATTTGTGGCCGAGCCCCCATAAAGGATAGCACAAGAATTATTCCTCTGAAGGCCTACTTATGTCTACATCTACAGATATACGCCGCTAACCACCGTGCTCTGCGTTGGGGAGGGTGTCTTGTACTACTACTAATCATTTCATTTCCAGTTCCAATCGTAAACAGAGGGAGGGAAAAACGACTGTCTGAAAGCCTCCATATGAGTCTTAGTTTCTCGCATCTTTTCTTCATGATCCTTAAGCGAAATGTATATTGGCGGCAATAGGATGGTTCTGCAGTCGGTCACCAATGGCGGTTCTCTAAATTTGCACAATAGTATCTTGGGAAATAGCATCGTCTTCCCTCCAGGAACTCCCATTTGAGTTCATGAAGCATCTACATAGTATTTGCGTGCTTATCGGACCTACCGGTAACAATCTAGCTACACGCCTCTAAATTGCTTCGGTGTCTTCGTTTATATCGACGTAGTGGGGATCCCACACATTCCAACAGTACCCAAGAATGGTTCGCACTAGCGTACTATACACCCTCTTATTTATGGATGAGATACACTTTCCGGAAATTCTCCCAATAAAATGCAATCGAGGGTTCGTCTTCCCTACTACCAAACTGACGTGCCCATTCCATTTCATATCACTTTGCAACTTTACGCCCAGGTATTTAATGGAAGTGGCTGCGTGAAGCAGCTCCCTGTTAATGCTCTGTTCGACCGTTACAGGTTCTTTCTACTCATCCGCATTAACTCACACTTTTCTACATTTAGAGCTAGCTGCCATTATTACACCAACTAGAAATTTTGTGTACGTTATTTTGTACAGTCATTCGTCGACCACACCTTTTCGTATATCATGACGTCGTCAGCCAACGGCCGTAAACTGCTGCTCACCCTGTCCGGCAGGTCATTTATAGATATAGAGTATAAACGCGGTCCTCTCACACTTCCCGGAGGGGTTCCTGACGATACCTCTGTCTCTGATGAACTTTAGACATCAAGGACCGCACTCTAGGTTGTAATACTTTTGTCTTCTAGCCGCTTACATATCTGGGAACCTATACCGTATGCTCGAACCTTCGTAAGCAGTCTGCAGTGCGCAATGCCTTTCGAAAATCAAGGTATATGTTATCTACTTGTTGGGCTCCATCCATGGTTTGTAGGAAATCATGCGAAAAAGCTCAAGCTGAGATTCGCACGAACGATGTTTTCTAAATCTGTGCTGATTTGTGCACATAAGCTTTTCTGTCTCAAGGAAATTTATCATATTCGAACTCTTATTGTGTTGAAAAATTCTGCTGCAATCCGATGTTAAAAATATTGCTCTGTAATTATGCGTCTCTGTCCTTTACCTTTCTTATATATAGGAGTCATCTGCACATTATTCCATTCACT
Organism: Schistocerca americana; assembly: GCF_021461395.2. Lineage (NCBI taxonomy): Eukaryota > Metazoa > Arthropoda > Insecta > Orthoptera > Acrididae > Schistocerca > Schistocerca americana. The sequence goes on along the minus strand of NC_060125.1, from coordinate 364,282,774 downwards.
TGGAATTTTTCGGTGGGCCAGAGATTCGCAATAAATGCAAGCTAACCAAGGGGCCTATGCTGCGGAATACTGACTGTAAAATCGAATTGCGATTCCATCTTTACCTGGTGTTTGTTTTCAAATCTTTCAGTTACTTCTATACGACATGGATGCCAGTTTTTGTCCTCCATGTGGGAGTCAGCACGACTTTCACAAGATGGAATGTTTCTTGGCTCATCCAGTGTGAATGATTTCTTAAATGTGAAATTGAAAACTACAGCTTTACTATTGCTGTCTGGTACTGTCATCCCAGGGTGGTCGACGAGTGTATAGAAGCATCCGATCCGCTTAGAGATTTAACGTAAGACCTGAATTTTCCTTGGTTCTCGGCAATATCATTCCTTAATATATGACGGTGTTATTGTATGCTTCGTTCATTGATATTATTACGGACGCACAAATTTCTACCAACTCTTGCCTGTCAACATTAGCGCGCTGTTTTTTGTACCAAGTGTGCAACAATCGCTGTTTCCTGACCATTTTCCGTAATTAATTATTAAACCACGGGGGTGTCCGTCCAATCCTTTACCCACTTACTTGGCATATACATCTCCTGAGCGCAATTTACCATCAGTTTAAACTCTGCTCATAATCCCCTCCTCGTTTGTTAAACCAGAGCTAAATGATGTCCATTCGTTGTCTCAGTGGGATTCTAACAACTGTATATCTGTTTTTTCTAGCATAAACACTCTCCTGGTCTTCCTTGACGGAGTTATTAACTTAAGTAACCATCATTACTATGATGACATCATGTTGCTAATGCCTATTTCTATGCTGACACTGTCGATAAGGTTAGGCCTCTTTGTAGTTACAAGGTCTGAAAACTTCTACTACGTGTGGGTTGTGTAACTGGTCCTGCAAGGCAGTTTTCGGAAAATGTGTTCGTTCGTAAGTCACAAAACAGTCTGTCCGTACTAATTGCAGCGAATCCGTAAACGTATCAGTCTATACTCGGTAGGTTAACTGATACAGCACGATCAGAGTATTTTCGCGACACCCACCACAGAGTGTCCTTGAACGAGTCTGAAACAGTTACAGAGGAACCGGACGGCCCAAAACATCCATCAGTTAACTTGATTTCTTCTAAACCTGTTATACGCGTCCATATAACTTCATTGTCACACTCCAATTCATCTCAGTGGAGACAATATTTTTAAGAAATGCAATGAACGCTGTCCCTACTATGGTGTCTAATCTGTCTTTCCGATATATGTTCCCTGAATCGCTCGTTACGAATATTTCAACACTTCACTGTTAAAATTTTGGCAGTCGAAGTGTCTCTAATTTGTACGAAATCTAATTTCGTTCTCTGCTTATCGACAGACGAGCATTCATCAGAGGACCTCGAACTGACGCCTTGCCTAAAGAACCATGATGTGCACTTAAAAAGTCCTCTGCTGCCCAGGTAGCAGCTTCCTTTGCGTAGCGCACACTACAACTGTGAACCCTGTAACGCAGTTCCACAAATCTGACCGCCACAGAATCGACGGTGCCTCTGGTTTACAGTTTCCACTCGGCTCCAAACCGAAGTGCCCCAATCGACTGTGGGAACAATGCTGCAAATTGTGAGCTCTACTTGTACCCCGCGAGCGAGGTCAATAGTCTTCACCGCTTCCTCCAGCTGCCTGCAGGAAATGAGGACAATCGTTATTGGTACCGACATATCGCGGCAGACACATCGTGTGTACATTTCTGGATCTGGACAGTATTTCCCTAAAGGGCTCCATACCGCGCGTAACACTGCATCTCCCGATAACTAAATCCCGAAGCAGAAGCCTGCTGACGGCTGACCATGTCCGCAAGCGTAATGAGCTGTTCGCGAACTGCGGCCATCTCCTCCTGCAGCATGCACACACCCTATCCACCTTACTATTAGAAACTCGGGGACTTAAGCTTCGAAAAGAAACAGAGAAAGCTAAATATGTGATTCGATAGTCTCTTGGTGCTTCACCATAGGAGACTGGCAGCTGATCGAGTTGTTTCAACGGTTACCGGCTATCCGAAACGAACAAACAAATGAAGATTGCTCGAATCTACACGTTACAGTTACTACAATTCACCACTGTACCTCTCAAATACAAAAACACGCAGTGAAATTAAGAATTAAACTTTGTAAACTCAAAAAAATACTGAAACACCTGTTCTTAATTTCATTGTGGCTTATTGGCAACTACCTACATCCTTTACTAGGTATGGTTTCGCTTTCATTTAGTGAGCTTTGAGCTTTGGTACCATAACGACATTTTCCGAGTCATGCACCCTGACCTTTCACGAGCAGTGCCAACCTCGCATTTCTGTATAGCCCCCTCCCCCCCCCCCCCCAGGTGTATTATCTCGTGCCTCACGTTGAAACGTTCCAAAGTATTTTCATGCACTGCCGAGAAAAAATATACAGTCTTTTAGAGGTTTCCAATTCACTCAAGATTAATTGTTGCAACAGTGCATATGGGTTTCATGAAATGATTGCATTTACGGATCAATAGCACAAGCGTTTCCCTCGTGATGACTGGGTGTTGTGTGATGTCCTTAGGTTAGTTAGGTTTAAGTAGTTCTAAGTTCTAGGGGACTGATGACCTCAGAAGTTAAGTCCCATAGTGCACAGAGCCATTTGAACCATTTATCCTAAGACAAACACACACACCCATGCCCAAGGGAGGACTCGAACCTCCACCGGGACCAGCCACACAGTCAATCACTGCAGTGTCTGAGACCGCTCGGCTAATCCCGCGCTGAAATGATTACATTTACGGATCAATAGCACAAGCGTTTCTGATGTACTAGATATCGACTCATGCTGAAACACTCATATTAGTATATTGTGTAGTCTCAACGGGTGGCAATGCAGGCCCTGACTCTGGCATCCATCCACTCGAAGGCCTATAGACGGCCAATACTATCCTTCGATATGTTATGCCTCGCCTGTTACGCCATGAGCCACCTCTTGTCCCCTTGTATCCTACGTGTGCTTGATTGGAGGCAAATCCCGGTATCGTTCTGTCCAGGGAAGTTGCTGCTCGTCTTGCAGAGCACGGTCAGTGAGTAGGCGAACATTACCCTTTTGGAAAAACACATCACCTTCCTGTTGCACGAACAGTAAAAGAACGGGTCGAGCAACATGCTGCATGTACGGAGCGCTGGTTAGCGTCCCATCCAGAAACACCAAAGCTGAGAAAGTGTTTCAGCTCATTGCACACAAGGGCATAATGCCTGGGTTGGGGCCAATGCGTATTGGACGAATGCACCCTACGAAACAGTGCTCACCAAGTGTACGTCGTACGCGCAAACGTCCATCGCCTACAGAATCTGCTTTCGTCGCTTATGACCATGACGCGTCATTCCATCTTCAAAGTGATACTCTGACGACACCACTCTAGCTGTGCACGTCGATGTTGTGGCGTGAGTGGGCCACATGTTTGCGCACCAATAGTACCACTTCTAACGACAAGTTGGCAACAGTTCGTGTTGACACATCTGGGCCCATAACCCCTCTGTGCTGTAGCAGCTATATGATCTGCCACTGCTGCCATCATAATACGAAGATTCTGGCGAGAGTCTGTGCTGTGTGGACATCCAGAACCTCGTGTAGGAGTGTGAGAATATTCACGTGACCACTGGTACTAGCATGTTGCACAACTAATGCAACATGTCCAACTTGTGGTGCAGTTCTTCGAAGGAACTACCCCGCCACTCGGAAGGCCACACTTTCACCCCTTTCAAACTCGCTCAATTGGTTGTGCGAAGCACGAGTATGTATCCGGGGCATGGTTGCCTGCTTGCATCACACGTTTGCAGACCACAGAGCCTTCTGGGTGCGAGCATTGCCTATTAAAGGGTAGACACAGATGGCACACTGGTAGCTACGCCACAACGCTATCTGTTGGAGGACAACGTTCAAATCATTATCAGTACATCTACAGTCCGCCAAGTGGCACATGCCGTCATCGGATCAAAATCGACTTCGTTTTTTCAGGTATACCTTTTTTTCCGACAGTGTATTTAATCTCTCTCAGCCGTGCTGCTGATCATGAGGTCGTAGAAACATGTCATGAACCTACCGTAACATTGGCAACTCGCAACTCTACGTGCTGAGGTTCGAAATGCGTAGTCTAAGCCAGTTCTGGGCGAGCCCCCTCGAGAGTCTGTACATGAATTAATTATTAAAAGCTGTACTACTTCTCCTGCTCTCATTCAGTTCGCGTGCTGTACCGTAAGGTCAGCTTCTGAGTCTGGAGACTGCAGCCTCTACGAGTAGCTCTACGCTCACGTTTTTATTCAGCATAAACACGCGGAACTATTCTTCCTCACCCATAGAATAGAACACGGAAGAATGTTTATGATATTTTAGTATCTCGAAGACCCGCTGCCTTTCAGATTTTGGAATCGTATAAATATTACATGTGCACATTTCTTAAATTAATAGTGTTATTACACACAACTATTTATATCCTTTGATAGGTATTGAACATTCAATGGTTTTCTTGTTAAGGATTACATATATATATATTTAACTTGCAATCTGAATTTTGGGTAAAGACACTAACCTTGTTCTCCTCACAACGACGGATAGGCACTACCTCAACTGATGAGGACAAGTCAGCTTTCCCATTGTGCCAAGGCTGTGGTCTGTAAACATCGCCAGAAAATTTTCTTTCAATACCTGAAACAAATTTTAGGTATGATGATAAGAATAAAACTAGTGACTCATGTGTATTTACAGTTTTATTTTCCACGAAGAAAAATACCAACACCTATTACCAATATCAACAACATTACATCTTGGCAGACAGTGAATATATTTACAGGAATGTTAATGATGACGTGTCATCGGCAAACAAGTGTCAGAACTCAACCAATACCACTTAAATGTGTAACCATCAAAATCTCCTCGAAACAAATGCAGGATGAAGTCTGACGTCACTTAGGAGCTTACCAGTTTCCTTTAATCGTCCTATTATCGCTTAAAACTGTGGGAAAGGCTTTTCGATGGCCAAATGTGTCTCTCTTGTCAGCGTATAACACACAAGAATGTAGAAAGTGGTGCGGTGTGACAGTACCACGGAAGTCCTTCATTTGGACTGTATCTTCTCTAAGCTAAGCTTGTTTCAACGTTTATCCTCCTGTATCAGAAATACCACTTTCTTCCTTCTCTGTGACTGGAAGAAAGTGAGCCACGGTTGGATTGTCAGTTTCGTTGGTGACAGATTTTTGCTCATTACTTCTTCCCAATTTCTCTCTTATTCAGACATCAGTTTCTTCGCTATCAAGGAATGAACAACAGTGAGCAGCAGCGATTTCTTGTCAGCCAGCTTTCGCTGCTCTGTCTGCTACCTCGTTTGCTTCTGTTCTCATGAGGACAGGTAAGCAGAGGAATACCACTCCCTTTCTCTGCCTCTGTAGCACAATGATAGCCACCTGTCAGGTTTGGGCAAATTTACTTGACACTTGTCGGGTGCGTGTGTTGGATTGCCTGGGAAGAATTAAGAAACTTCCCACGATCTTGAAATCCCGTCTCCCCCATTCCACTCATCGTCGCCTACAGCTTAGAGTATTAGAAGTTACTCGGGAGGCGGATTTTGGTAACATAACATGAAAAACAGGCTCCCGAGATATTCCCCATATTTCGAACAATCGGTAAACATTACGGTATGTTTGGGGTACCTAGATAGATTGTTGTAAACAGCACAAATTACGCCGATTTATAAGGACAATATGACGGGTGTGCCACATTATAGATCAGTTGCAGGATCCTTAAGTACGAGGGTCGTTCAATAAGTAATGCCCCACGTTTTTTTCTCAGAACATATTTATTGTTAATAGTTAATTTAATTGTTAATTGTTAATTAACTGTTAATTGTTAATTTAAGTAGTGAATTGTTAATTTTATTGTTAATAGTTAATTTAATTGTTAATTTATGTTTAATAGTCAGAACCTCCTCCCCAATGAACCATGGACCTTGCCGTTGGTGGGGAGGCTTGCGTGCCTCAACGATACAGATAGCCGTACCGTAGGTACAGCCACAACGGAGGGGTATCTGTTGAGAGGCCAGACAAACGCGTGGTTCCTGAAGAGGGGCAGCAGCCTTTTCAGTAGTTGCACGGGCAATAGTCTGGATGATTGACTGAACTGGCCGTCTAACATTAACAAAAATTGCCTTGCTGTTCTGGTACTGCGAACGGCTGAAAGCAAGGGGAAACTACAGCCGTAATTTTTCCCGAGGGCATGCAGCTTTACTGTATGATTAAATGATGCTGGCGTCCTCTTGGGTAAAATATTCCGGAGGTAAAATAGTCCCTCATTCAGATCTCCGGGCGGGGACTACTCAAGAGGACGTTGTTATAAGGAAAAAGAAAACAGGCGTTCTACGGATCGGAGCGTGGAATGTCAGATCCCTTAATGGGACAGGTAGGTTAGAAAATTTAAAAATGGAAATGGATAGGTTAAAGTTAGATATAGTGGGAATTAGTGAAGTTCGGTGGCAGGAGGAACAAGACTTCTGGTCCGGTGAATGCAGGGTTATAAATACAAATTCAAATAAGGGTAATGCTATTCAGGTAGTGAAGGGAGACGAAAATTTAATAGTCATGGGTGACTGGAATTCGATAGTAGGAAAAGGGAGAGAAGGAAACATAGTAGGTGAATATGGATTGGGGCTAAAAAATGAAAGAGGAAGCCGCCTGGTAGAATTTTGTGCAGAGCATTACGTAATCATAGCTAATACTTGGTTTAAGAATCATAAAAGAAGGTTGTATACATGGAAGAACCCTGGAGATACTAGAAGGTATCAGATAGACTATATAATGGTAAGACAGAGATTTAGGAACCAGGTTTTAAATTGCAAGACATTTCCAGGGGCAGAGGTGGACTCTGACCACAATCTATTGGTTATGAACTGTAGATTAAAACTGAAGAAACTGCAAAAAGGTGGGAATTTAAGGAGATGGGACCTGGATAAACTGAAAGAACCAGAGATTGTACAGTGTTTCAGGGAGAGCATAAGGGAACAATTGACAGGAATGGGGGAAAGAAATACAGTAGAAGAAGAATGGGTAGCTTTGAGGGATGAAATAGTGAAGGCACCAGAGGATCAAATAGGTAAAAAGACGAGGGCTGGTAGAAACCCTTGGGTAACAGAAGACATATTGAATTAAATTGATGAAAGGAGAAAATATAAAAATGCAGTAAATGAAGCAGGCAAAAAGGAATACAAACGTCTCAAAAATTATATCGGCAGGAAGTGCAAAATGGCTAAGCAGGGATGGCTAGAGGACAAATGTAAGGATGTAGAGGCTTATCGCACTAAGGGTAAGAAAGATACTGCCTACAGGAAAATTAAAGAGACCTTTGGAGAAAGGAGAACCACTTGCATGAATATCAAGAGCTTTGATGGAAACCCAGTTCTAAGCAAAGAAGGCAAAGCAGAGAGGTGGAAGGAGTATATAGAGGGCCTATACAAGGGCGGTGTACTTGAGGACAATATTATGGAAATGGAAGAGGATGTAGATGAAGATGAAATGGAGGATATGATATTGCGTGAAGAGTTTGACAGAGCACTGAAAGACCTGAGTCGAAACAAGACCCCGGTGTAGACAACATTCCGTTAGAACTACTGACAACTTTGGGAGAGCCAGTCCTGACAAAACTGTACCATCTGGTGAGCAAGTTGTATGAGACAGGCGAAATACCCTCAGACTTCAAGAAGAATGTAATAATCCCAATACCACAGAAAGCAGGTGTTGACAGATGTGAAAATTACCGAACTATCAGTTTAATAAGTCACAGCTGCAAAATACTAACGCGAATTCTTTACAGACGAATGGAAAAACTGATAGAAGCCGACCGCAGGGAAGATCAGTTTGGATTCCGTAGAAATGTTGGAACACGTGAGGCAATACTGACCCTACGACTTACCTTAGAAGAAAGATTAAGGAAAGGCAAACCTACGTTCCTAACATTTGTAGACTTAGAGAAAGCTTGTGACAGTGTTGATTGGAATACTCTCTTTCAAATTCTGAAGGTGGCAGCGGTAAATACAGGGAGCGAAAGGCTATTTACAATTTGTACAGAAAGCAGATGGCAGCTATAAGAGTCGAGGGGTATGAAAGGAAAGCAGTTGTTGGGAAGGGAGTGAGACAGGGTTGTAGCCTATCCCCGATGTTAATCAATCTGTATATTGAGCAAGCAGTAAAGGAAACAAAAGAAAAATTCGGAGTAGGTATTAAAATTCATGGAGAAGAAATAAAAACTTTGAGGTTCGCCGATGACACTGTAATTCTGTCAGAGACAGCAACGGACTTGGAAGAGCCGTTGAACGGAATGGATAGTGTCTTGAAAGGAGGATATAAGATGAACATCAACAAAAACAAAACGAGGAGAATGGAATGTAGTCGAATTAAGTCGGGTGATGCTGAGGGAATTAGATTAGGAAATGAGATACTTAAAACAGTAGAGGAGTTTAGCTATTTGGGGAGCAAAATAACTGATGATGGTCGAAGTAGAGAGGATATGAAGTGTAGACTGGCAACGGCAAGGAAAGCATTTCTGAAGGAGAAAAATTTGTTAACATCGAGTATAGATTTAAATGTCAGGAAGTCGTTTCTGAAAGTATTTGTATGGAGTGTAGCCATTTATGAAAGTGAAACGTGAACGATAAATAGTTTAGACAAGAAGAGAATAGAATCTTTCGAAATGTGGTGCTACAGAAGAATGCTGAAGATAAGATGGGTAGATCACATAACTAATGAGGAGGTTTTGAATAGAATTGGGGAGAAGGGGAGCTTGTGGCACAAATTGACTACAAGAAGGAATCGGTTGGTAGGACATGTTCTGAGACATCGAAGGATCACCAATTTAGTAATGGAGGGCAGCGTGGAGGGTAAAAATCGTAGAGGGAGACCAAGAGATGAATACACTAAACAGATTCAGAAGGATGTAGGTTGCAGTAGGTACTGGGAGATGAAGAAGCTTGCACAGGATAGAGTAGCATGGAGAGCTGCATCAAATCAGTCTCAGGACTGAAGACCACAACAACAACAACAACAACAACAACAACAATAGTCAGAATTTGGTGACGATATACATCAATATGTCTTGTCCATGTCCTATTTTTCTACGTAATATCCGTCACGTTCTATGGCCGTACGCCAACGTTGTGTAAGAGAATGTTTCCCCTGCTGCTGAAAGCTCTCGTCCTATAGGCGTAGCCATGTTTTCACTGCATCACTCTCGTCATCTTCAAAATGTGTTCCACGTTGTCGGCCAACACGAATAATGGCATCCGCACGATTCAGCGTGTCTGGAGCAGTGGCTGTGACAGGACGTCCCGAGCGCAGCTGATCATGGAGCTCTGTTTCTGCATTTCCTGAGGCTGTAACTTTCCTTACCCATCGCCCAACTGTACTCCTATCAACTGCCGCATCGCCATACACCGCACACAAACATTTATGGATGTTCACCATGGTTTCTTTTTCTGCACACAAGAATTCAATAACAGCAAGCTGCATGTAACGTCAGTCGTATGTAGACGCCATTTTGACGCTGCACTATGGCTCTTCCATCTGCCAGAAAGGTTCGAAACTTCACCGGCACGCAGAACAAACATCAAATATGAACCACCAACAGGGCGTTTGTTTGTGTATATTAACGGCTTTTTTTTTAAAAAATGTGGGGCACTACTTATTGAACGGCCCTCGTATATTCTTAGCTCAAATTTAGATGGTTTCCGTCAGAGAATAAAACTTCTGTTTATAAATCAGTACTGATTTAGAAAGCATTGCTCGTACGAAATTTCATACACGGTATGATGCGAACTGTGCTTGTAGGCCTATAGGTAGTTTCTATATTTCTATACTTACAGAAAGCGTTTGATAGTGCAGCATATTGTGACAAACTCAACATCAAAATTGGGGACCACGTAATTGGCAAAGCGACGTATTTCTTATACTTTGAAAGGATAATAGTGAATGGTGGACGAAGCAGGGAAGACATAAACAATTTAGCACGTACAAAGAGAGAATTCTCTGGCAAATGAGGACTACTTGTACGGAATTAAATAACGGCCCGAGTGAAAACTTGAAACTTTGAGATCAAAGCATTGGAGAAAAGGTGATCCAGGAGGGTGGTACTAGTTAAACGTACAGATAACATCAGTGATGGGGAATTTCTCTATGAGATCGGAGAGGAAAGGAACATATGAAAAAAAAAATGTACAATGGAACAGGTTGAAAGGTCGTCTCTTTAGATATCAGAAGCAACTTCCATCGTGCTTGAAGCAACAAGTGCAGTCTGCAGAATGTTGAGTAGGTCGATGATGAAGAAGTCATTGACTGGATGCAAGATGACTTTATTATTCCGATATTGCATGTTTCGGAGAAAGTCATCATCAGATAGTCCAGGACAATCATGCTGCACGTAGATACAAAAGTTACACGTTGTAGTAGTAACAGTCACAAGCAGTCTCTTTATAATAGTTGGCTGCTACAACATGTAACTTTTGTATTTTCCAAGATATCTGGTGATGGGTATGTCCTAAACAGGTAATATTGGAATAATAAAGTCAGTATGCATCTACATCTACCTCTTAAGTGCCTGGCAAAGGGTTACTCGAACCATCTCCATACTACTTCTCTACCATTCTACTCTCGAATGGAGCGTGGGGAAAAGGAACTCCTAAATCTTTCTGCTCGAGGTCTGATTTCTCCTATTTTATTGTGATGATCATTTCTCCCTACGTAGGTGGGCGTCAATAAAATATTTTCGCATTCGGAAGGGAAAGTTGGTGATTGAAATTTCGTAAATAGATCTCGCGGCAAAGAAAATCGCCTTTGTTTCAGTGGCTGCCACCCCAGCTCGCGTGTCATATCAGTGACACTCTCACCCCTATTGCTCGATAACACGGAACGAGCTGCCATTCTTTGCTCTTTTTCGATGTCCTCCGTCAATCCTACCTGGTAAGAATCCCACACCGCTCAGCAATATTCCAGCAGAGGACGGACAAGTGTAATGAAGGCTGTCTCTTTAGTGGGTTTTTCGCATCTTCTAAGTGCTCTGCCAACAAAGCGCAGTCTCTGTTTCGCCTTCCCCACAGTGGTCTTTCGAGTTTAAGTTGCTTATAACTGTAATTCCTAGGTATTAGTCGAATTGACAGCCCTTAGATTTGTGAGGTTTACCGTATACCCAAAATTTATCGGATTTTTTTCAGAACCTTTGTGGATGACCTCGCACTTTTCTTTGTTTAGTGCCAATTGCCACATTTCGCACCATACAGAAATTCTGTCTAGATCATTTTGTAATTGGAATTGATCCTCTGATGATTTTACTAGACGGTAAATTACAGCGTCATCTGCAAACAATCTAAGGGGGCTGCTCAGATTATCACCTAGATCATTTATGTAAATCACGAACAGCAGAGGGCCTATGACACTACCTTGCGGAACGTCAGATATCACTTCTGTTCTACTCGATGATTTACCGTCTATCACTACGAACTGTGACCTTTTTGAAAGAAAAATTACGAATCCAGTCGCACAACTGAGACGATACTCCATATGCACGCAATCACTTTTTCCTCAGAGACCCCCTCAGCATTTTTCAGACTGCAGATAATTTTGAACATCGCCGCATACATCCTCGTGACTTCATGTTGAAGTTGTGGTCTAAATTAGGGGTGACGAATTCATCTCGTGAGGGGTGACCTGGCATGAGTGCCGCCACACCACGCTGTCTGATCGCGAGGAGACGGGAAGGAGGGGAAACTGTACACGCCGCATTTAAGCACTGTATACGAATTGTATTTATATTTCACAGTCTTCAACAGCTTAGATCAAAAACGAATCTAATTTCCAGTGTTATGTAATTATTTTTGCTACGCTGAAGACATACTTTTTATCTGGTACAAACTGTCGGCATGAGGACAGATGCAGACAATTCCGGATTTGCGCACTCAAATTGCCACGTAATCGTGACTTATTTAGTATCATAATCGAAAGAATGTCTTCCACACGCATATGTTCATCGAAATATGGTAGCACTTTTCGAATCTCATTAAGGAGACGTGGAATCTCTCCACGAGGGAATAAGTGTAAACGTCCTGGGCAGTTTTAACAGTAACGGGATTTCTACTTAAAAAGGAAATTACCTTGGAGATCAGTCAGTTACATCTGGTCTTGCACTGGGGTACATTCAACTGAAATGGTAAACGGTCTCGAAAGCATCTCGAAAGGATATGAACATCTGGCGTTGTCTTCAAAACGGTTAGGTAGCTACCTTCGTTATTCTTTCAAAGCCATGATGAACTCTTCAAACCTCGTGTTTCATGCAACGCCAGTGATCTTAGGAAAGTTGACTGTGTTTGTCAGAATGTGTCCCTTTCAAAACGCGATTTTCTTCTTGAACGCATCCCAATCAAATCGGAAAGAAGTTATTGTTCACTTTACATTGTATCACCGTTGGCAGCGTTCAGTCATGTACATCCACTTAATATGCGAGGTCTGCAATCCATCCCAGATACTCCAATTTTCGTTCGTGCAGACCTTTTTCCTTCATAAATTCAACAACAGCGACTCGTAATTCGAAAAATCGTTCCAGTCTTTACCCCTTGACTTAATCAACGTACTTTTCTGTGATAAATGAAGTTTCCATACTCTTCGTTCGGGTCCAAAGAAATCTGTTGCAATTGCCTTAAGAAATTTCACTTTTCGTGCCACCAGTTTCTTGAAGTGCTTCATGCTTGCTAATTAGGGATGGGTCGTTCGCGAACTAGCGGGTCCAAAGGAACGGTTCATCAAGATGAACGAAACGAGCGATGAACGAATTCTAAGGAACGGTCTTTCACAGTTTACTTCGGTCTCGGCTTTCTACATATAGTTCCCGGGAACGTTTCCACGGTCGGTCTTGTTTCCGGAACGGCACGTCGGCCGGTCTCGTTCCAGCCTCGGTCCGCTTCCCGTCTGTCTCTTTCTCGATCTCGATCTCGCTCGGCCGGACTCGTCCTTCGCATGGCCACTCGTCGCAGTTCCACTACAGACTGCTCATAGTTAGTTCAGTATCGTGTTGTTCGTTTCGTTCGCTGCGCACGCCCATTCAAGGTCTGTTTCAAACCTTTTTTGAACTCTGAGCTTCTGGTTGTTTTCAAATTTTATTCAGTGTGCATGATCGGCAATTGAAATGTATTTTATAATTACGTAAATTATATAAAATTACTTGGTATGTAATACATACATCTCTTCAGGTAACAAAACGGCATATCAGCTTACTTAACTATTTCGAGAAACAGCAGAAGAAATACTTGCGAAAAGGTAAGTTTTTTTTTATTACACATGCAAAGGAAGTCAGCATGGCACACGCGAGTGGCCATTTTCCGTCTTATATTGATCCAAGGTAAAAGAGCGTGTTGATTGTTATGGAAGGCAACCTACTTACAGCCGAATGAAGTTCCATAATCGAGTGTCTGGTGTCACAATTTATAAAGAGAATATGATAACTTCTACAATATTTCAGTGGTACAGGGTGGCACACTAAAAATCGGCCTCGAGTACTACACTGCTCATTGTCGTCTGCCAATCGTCAGCTACTGTTTCGAAGTTGTTGTCTGCATTAGCTTATTTGGTATTTCCTCACTACCTAATTATTACCTGTTCATCTGTTCTGCTCGTAGCGATCAACATATCCTGCGTAATTGGCGAGCAGTCTGCACTCGGGGCCGGTTTCTCGTGCGCCAACTTTTACTGCGATCAGCCACATAACGCTACAGTTGGCTAAATGAGAGGTTTTGCAGAATCGCTAAAATTACAAGTATGTGAGAATTGTGTTATGAACAAAAACCCTGTACTCCAGGGCGGAGGCGAGTGTCCACTCTTGGCTCCTTCCATCTTCAGTCACCTATGCTACTAATTTTCAATTTTTCATAAGAACCGTATACCAAGCACAAATGAACGGTGAACGAGTAAAAATGAACGGTTCCCAAAAAGAGCCATCACTAGTCAACTAGTTCCCAAGGATGAACGAGTTTGTCCACCTCTATTGCAAAATTAGCACAAAGTACCTTTTGATATACAGAACAATGGATGCCATTTGTCGATCGTTGCAATCTTTTCCTGTTACAGTGCCTATTAAATCTTTAAATTCTTACTGCATGGTGCCGTAACGTTGCTTGATAGTAAATTTGCAGTATCAGTCACTTATGCGACTGCATAATATAGATTGAGAGTTGTAATCCCTCTGTCCTGCCATTCCCGTTCATTTTCGAAGGGTTGCGGCGGTATATCGTTAGATTGCCTCTTTTTGTGCAAATGTTCTCTGGGCCTGTGAACGTCCGTCATACCACAAACAAACAGCGAAGGGTAAGCAGAGCTGGCACCGCAATTCTGCGGAACTCGTAGAGTTGTGCTGACGGAAAAATTCCACACCGCAATACTCAATAAAATGCCGCGCTGTTCCGCGCACTTCCCAGAAGGACCGAGCCTTGGCCCGCACGCGACCCGCACACCCTGCACGCGTGAAGTTTGGCGCGCCGTGGCCGGTTCTGCACTAAGAGAGCAGGTCCTCCCCGTTGTGCAATAGTATTATGCTAGCGAATTTAAAGTGATCAATTGAAGTAATAAGTTTCCACAGAGTTTCTATACTTGTTCATCAACTCTGAATTCAACAAAAAATTACCCAAAAGCATGTTACATTGCAACTGGCAGCTTACATTTGGAATAACGAATTGAACCTCTAACTTATGTATATATTTCTGACATTGACTGTTCCGTTTACTGTACTATGTATTTTGGTTTGTCTGAATAATTCTCTGTTTATGCAGTGTATTATTTCAGCATGAGGTAAAATTTTACTGTGTTTTATGAAATACTTAGTCCTGAATTAAAATCTTAAGTTCATATGCTCAGTGACTGATGTATTGTCTCATGTCGTCTAGGAAAATTCTGCAGAGTATTTAAATATTATTTATTAGCGTTAAAGACAATGTTGTATGCCCATTACTGTGTCTTGTTATGCGATACATTACAATCAGTGTCAGTCGACACCACAACCCGTATCAATTACTGTTAATTACGAGCGATAGGCAAATTATTGGCGGAAATTGGTGTTTGATGAACGTCGCTGATGTGCAGTATATTACGGCTCCCCCAAGCTAGCTGTAACAATAGCTTTGGGTATTTATATTTTGCGCGAGTTTAGGGTGCCAATAACAAAGCCACTAACTTTTGTTGGGCGAAGTACAGCCAAAAACCATATTCGGCAAAAGGATCACAGTAACTTTATCCTGGACTTTAAATTCTAATAATAAGTCTTCCAGTACAAATAGAACACAGGAAATTCGTCCGCAAATAATGGTTATTTCATATTAACAGAATCTTCCGTCTATTCTTGATAGAACAGCATTATAATAAATGGAAATCACCAGTTTGCTTTTGTTCTACAATATTACTTTTATTTTTAACCGGTTTTCGTCTTTCTAGGCCATCTTCACACATTTACAGAGTATTATCTTCAAAGAAGTTAAATGTTAGCCGGCCGCGGTGGTCTAGCGGTTCTAGACGCTCAGTCCGGAACCGCGGAACTGCTACGGTCGCAGGTTCGAATCCTGCCTCGGGCATGGATGTGTGTGATGTCCTTAGGTTAGTTAGGTTTAAGTAGTTCTAAGTTCTAGGGGACTGATGACCTCAGATGTTAAGTCCCATAGTGCTCAGAGCCATTTGAACCATTTTTTAAATGTTAGCAAACAACATTGGAAGAGAAGTAACACATCTAGACTGAAGTAGAAACATACAGTTAGTAACATCTTCGCAATGAAAAAGAAAACTGAACAGTACATAAATAACAGTGGAGTAGACAGGAAAACCTATAGCACAAAATAGGAATAGCATGGCTACATAACAGTTTCTATTAATAAACAAAAGTAATAAAATAAAATAAAATTAGTGCTAGACAAGGCTGCATCAGAAGGTATGAAACAGGGAGAGTGTTACACAACCAATTACAGAGACAGTTATCAATGTAACTACAGAATACGTAGGGAACTTAAGTAATATCGTAAGATGTTAAAGAAGATGTTGCCTATTTCAACTTTTACAGAATCAAGGCTTCCTCCTTCGGAAATCACTGCCTTCCGCACGGAAGAACAGTTTGCGCAATAGCCTTTAACTCTTTTCTGTTCTCTTTAGCGATTTTACAATTTTCTACATTCATAGATTGTAACAACAACTGCTTCGTCTTATGCGACCTTTAAAAAATTTGCTGCCTGCTCGACACCGAATTTATTAAATTTCATATGTGCAAGATGATCAAAGCCCTCTAAGGCTATCTTCCAATTACTAAAAGGCTTACTAACAAAGGCTTCAAGTTCTTGATGACCACAACTACCTTGTAAGTTTCCAAGTAAAACATATACTTCGGAAAATCTTCCCTTCATGACATCTGAATGCACAAACTATAAATACGTGGTAGTCCAATGAAACTCTTATCGGATTTGGAACTTTTAAGCGTCCGATGGGGTCCAAGGCTGTTTCAATTCTCTCAGTGTTTTTTTCACGATTCGTTGAAGAGTGAAATCGCAGCTTGCTATTCTACCACAGATATTTTTCTGTCACGGATATATCTGTGATGGAGTGCCGGAAATACCGCGGCTATTTCACAGAATAGTAAATAGCTGTTGCAGGGCGGCCTGTGTCAAAAACAATGACTGTAATTGAGCTGCGGCAGACTTTAAATGCAAAATACAGTCCCTCCGTTAACATCCAGCATTAGTGCACCTAATGTTTCACTGAGAAAACTACACAAAATAACCTCCACAAAGTTGATAACAGAAATTGCTGAGTGCTGTATACCTATTCAGAAAAATTTTCTTCCTCCGCATACAATGGTCAATTTCCAAGCGATGTGTGAGAGTTGTGTCTTAAGCATATAAGCTGATTCGCTGTGATTATAACCTGTGTCTGTGTGGTGTGGTGTCACGTCTGTTTTATATGATGACGAGCGAAAGGGGACTGCTAGCACATAACGTACTCCTCTCGAATAGCTCCTGTAGGGACATCTGGGCATAGCGATCCTATCGGGTGGATGGGTCTCCATCAACAGTGTGACATGCTCTTGTTCTATGACACATTGCAGAAATCTAGATTTAAACCCAGGACATTAACTTCGGATCTGGTGATCGAGAACTGTACGCTGCCAACTTTCAATTCGTGAGAAACTGTGAGGATGTTCTATTAGTAGCATTCGACCTGGCTTTCTTCGAATTTGGCGCGACTGCACAGGCATGCGTTAGCAATCTCCGATGCGAAAACGGTTAAAGAAAACTTAATTTAACTACGTGAGAAAGCACAGCAGACTTTTGAGACACTCATCAATGATTTACATTCACTCAAGATAATCCTGTCTATCCGCTCTAGCTGCAGAGATTGGTAGATGCTGTAGGGTACAAGCTCGTCCCTTGTCATTACTCACCTGGACGATACGTCAACCTGAGTTTTTCCTGGAGACACCTGTCCCTCTCATGCTTTCTCCACTTGTAGAGTGCGCGTCGCACCAGCCAATTGTAATGCATGTGCTCTACCGAGTACAGAGAGTTAAGATTGCTTTCTCGAGGCTGTTCAGACTGCGGTCTTTGCAAAAACATCTGTGGTTCCACATCAAATGCGGAAAATTTATCTGAAAACAGTCTGTAAGAAAAGCAAAGAATACACAGGTTGTCTTTTAGGCCTCTCTTCTTACTTGAAAAAAGTACAACACACGAATTATTAACAAAGCTGTCAGTATTTATAACATCTGTTAAACAAAATGCAAGAAAACATAACCAACTACTATTATTTGTGTTTCATTCAGAAGCGAAATAATAACGTACAACGTAAGTAATCGATGGCAAATTCACTAAATAAAAAATTTGACTATCTGCTTTATAAAAATACACTTAGGTGACAAAAGTCTTGGAATAGTAATATGCATACGTACTGAAGGAGATAGTATTGCGTACACAAGATATAAAGGGCAGGGAATTAGAGGAGATGTCAGTTGTACTCAGGTGATCCGTGTGAAAGGGTATCTCACTTGATTATGGCAGCACGCCAGGATTAACAGATTTTGAACGCGGAATGGTAGTTGGAGCTAGATGCATGGCACATTCCATTAGGGAATTCAATATTCCGAGACCCACAGTGTCAAGAGTGTGCGGAGAATACCAAATTTCAATCACTACCGCTCAAAGCGAATATCGCAGCGGCTGACAGAAACTTGACGATCGAGAGCAGCGGCGTTTGTGTGGAATTGTCAGTGCTTACAATAAGGAACTTTTTTTGACGTATGATGGATTTATACGGCGGGCAGTGCAACAAAATTTGGCTTTGATGGGCTATGGCAGTAGGAGACTGACGAGTATGCATTTGCTAACAGCATGCAGTGCCTCTCCTGGGCTCGTGACCATATCCGTTGGACCCCAGACGTCTGGGAAACTGGTATAGTTCGATAAGACGCAGACCCCACGAAGTCATAGACCCAGGTTGTCACAAGGCACTGTGCATGCCACTATTGGCTCCATAATAGTGTCGGCTGTGTTAACATAGAACAGACTGGGTCATCTGGTCCAACTGAACCGATCATTGACTAAAATGGTTATATTCGGCTACTTGGAGACCATCTGCACCCGTTCATGGGCTTCATGTTCCCAAACAACGATGCAAGCTTTGTGGGTGACAATACACCATGTCACCAGGTCACAACTGTTCACGATTGGTTTGGAGAATACTGTGGACCTTTCATGGAAATGATCTAGCTACCAAGACCACCCGAATGAATTCCATCGAATATTTATGGAACATAATCGAGAGATCAGTTACTGCATATAATCCTACTCGGGTAACACTTTCGCAAATATGCACAGATATAGAGAGAGCATGGCTCAGTAGTCCTTCAGGGGAATTCCAACTACTTGCTGAGTCCATGCCACGTCGAGCTGCTGCATTACGCTGGGGAAAAGGAGGTACAGCACGATATTAGAAGGTTACCATGAGTTTTGTCACCTCAGTGCATACGTCAATATAATTATTATCTGGGGTTTCTGTGCTAATTAAGGGAGTTGTCCTCTAGCATCGTCCAACAAAATGCAAGCTATAAGCTAGGGGTCCTTTTGCTTGCCAAAGTGTCGATAGATACATATGTAATGGAAAACTTCCTCATTATTTCCTAAACCAACACAGTGCCATACGCACCGTTATGTTAATCCCTAATCCGCAACTTATTGCGAAATTAGAACCGTGTATTGAACAGGGATTCCAACTACGGACAATTGACTATCCGGACCAAGCGCTCTACTGACTATGCTACCAAAACACAACTCAAATAGCGCGCTCAAAGCTGTATTTCCGCCACTACGTATTCGACTACTTTCAAAACTTCACCAAAGATCTTCTGCATACCTTAGAGTACACGACTAGCACTTTTCACATAAAGGGACGCTATTTCGTAATGTATGCACGAGCTCTTCTGTATAGTTGGGGAGATAGTAGAGGAGGTACTGAGAGAAGCAGAGCTGTGAGCGGATGTCGTGAACCTAGCTTGGAGAGTTTAGTGAACCCACCGCGATAGCTCAGCCTTTTTTGTCAGAGGGCTGGCCACGCTTTGCAATAAAAGCCTGAGTTACATTTTCATCGATAAACTTTGAGAGACGTCATACTACGTCTGCACAGAATCCATCTCAATGAAGATGAAAAAGGATGAAGGAACAGATAAAAAAGTCGGTAAAATATATGACCATGGCAGGAGTAGGTCCTACTTTCGAACTCCAGTAAGACACAGAGTCTCTGGGTATTTGTTTCAGGAGTGATATCTACATCTACATCTACATGGATATTCTGCAAATCACATTTAAGTGCCTGCCAGAGGGTTCATCGAACCGCCTTCACAATACTCCATTATTCCAAATCTCGTATAGTGCGCGGAAAGAACGAACACGTATATCTTTCCGTACGAGCTCTGATTTCCATTATTTTATCATAGTGATCGTTTCTCCCTATGTATGTCGGTGTCAACAAAATATTTTCGCATTCGGAGGAGAAAGATGGTGATTGGAATTTCGTGAGAAGATTCCGTCGCAACGAAAAACGCCTTTCTTTTAATGATGTGCAGCAAAATTCCTGTATCATTTCTGTGACACTCTCTCCCATATTTCGCGAGAAATACAAAACGTGCTGCTCTTCTTTGAACTTTTTCTATGTACTCTGTCAATCCTATCTGGAAAGGATCCCGCACCGCGTAGCAGTATTCTAAAAGCGAACGGACAAGCGTAGTGTACGCAGTCTCCTTAGTAGATCTTTTACATTTTCTAAGTGCCCTGCCAATAAAACGGAGTGCTTGGTTAGCCTTCCCCACAAAGTTCTCTGTGTGTTCCTTCCAATTTAAGTTGTTCGTAATTGTAATACCTAGGTATTTAGTTGAATTTACTGCTTTTAGATTAGACTGACTTATCGTGTAACCGAAGTTTAACGAGCTGCTTCTAGCACTCATGTGGATGACCTCACATTTTTCGTTACTGAGGGTCAACTGCCACTTTTCGCACCATTCAGATATCTTTTCTAAATCGTTTTGCAATTTGTTTTGATCTTCTGATGACTTTATTAGTTGATAAACGACAGCGACATCTGCAAACAACCTAAGACGGCTGCTCAGATTGTCTCCCAAATCGTTTATATAGATAAGGAACAGCAAAGGGCCTATAACACTACCTTGGGGAACGCCAGAAATTACTTGTTTTACTCAATGACCTTCCGTCAGTTACTACGAACTGGGACTTCTCTGACACGAAATCACAAGCCCAGTCACATAACTGAGACGATATTCCATAATCACGCAATTTCACTACAAGCCGCTTGTGTGGTACAGAGTCAAAAGCCTTCCGGAGTTCCAAAAATACGGAATCGATCTGAAATTCCTTGTCAATAGCACTTAACACTTCATGTGAATAAAGATCTAGTTGTGTTTCACAGGAACGATGTTTTTTAAACCCTCGTTGACTGTGTGTCAATAGACAGTTTTCTTCGAGGTAATATACAGTATGTTCCAAAATCCTGCTGCATATCGACGTCAACGATATGAGCCTATAATTTAGTGGATTACTCCTACTACCTTTTTTGAACGTTGGTGTGACCTGTGCAACTTTCCAGTCTTTGGGTACAGATCTTTCGTCGAGTGAACGGTTGTATATGATTGTTAAGTATGGAGCTAATGCATCAGCGTACTCCGAAAGGAACTTAACT
Source organism: Schistocerca americana (assembly GCF_021461395.2). Classification (NCBI taxonomy): domain Eukaryota; kingdom Metazoa; phylum Arthropoda; class Insecta; order Orthoptera; family Acrididae; genus Schistocerca; species Schistocerca americana. The sequence continues at coordinate 364,261,492 of NC_060125.1, read as the reverse complement.
GGTATACAGTCTGGACCAAAAAACTTGCTTTTACTAAGTGATTTAAGTTGCTTCTTTACTCCGAGGATATTTACTTCTACGTTACTCATGGTGGCAGCTGTTCTCGATACTAATTCTGGAATATTTACTTCGTCTTCTTTTGTGAAGGCATTTCAGAAGGCTGTGTTTAGTAACTCTGTTTTGGCAGTACTGTCTTCGATAGTATCTCCATTGCTATCGCGCAGAGAAGGCATTGATTGTTTTTGGCACTAACATACTTCACATACGACCAGAATCTCTTTTAGATTTTCTGCCAGGTTTCGAGACAAAGTTTCGTTGTGGAAACTGTTATAGACGTCTCGCATTGAAGTCCGCGCTAAATTTTGAGCTTCTGTAAAATATCGCCAACCTTGGGGATCTTGCGTCTGTTTAAATTTGGCATGTTTGTTTCGTTGTATCTGCAACAGTGTTCTAACCCGATTTGTGTACTAAGGAGGATCAGCTCCGTCGTTTGTTAATTTATTTGGTATAAATCTCTCAATTGCTGCCGATACTATTTCCTTGAATTCAAGCCACATCTGGTCTACACTTCTATTATTAATATGAAATGAGTGGAGATTGTCTCTCAGGAAGGCGTCAAGTGAATTTTATCTGCTTTTTTGAATAGGTATGTTTTTCGCTTATTTTTCGAGGATTTGGGCATTACAGAATTGAATCTCGCTACGAAATCCTGTGTTCACTAATCCCTGAATCCGTTTTGATGCTCGTTATTAACTCAGGATTATTTGTTGCTAAGAGGTCAAGTGTGTTTTCACAACCGTTTACTATTCGCGTGGGCTCATGAACTAACTCCTCGAAATCATTTTCAGAGAATGCGTTTAGCACAATTTCGGATGATATTTTATGTGTATCTCCGGAATTATACAAGTATTTTCGCCAACATATCGAGGGTAAATTAAAGTCACCACCAACTGTTATCGTTTGAAACGGGCACGACAACTTTGGGCAAAACACGGACGTAGTGGATAAAAGCGGCTATCATTTCTGATTGCAGCATAAACAAACATTTATACGCTTATTTGAGGAATCACATGGGAAAAAATTGCTACCTACCAGGTTGACAAATTAGATTCGAGACCTGTGTGGGCTGTGAACAAGTCGATGCACAGAGTAGGAAAAAAGGCGATCTCACATATGAAAATGTAATTTTATGCCTGCAGTATATACAGTATATACAGAATTAACTGTCTATACAATTTTTCAGAACTTATTTGTTACATTAGTACCTGACCGATTGTTGGTTATTTCGTAGAAATTGCGTTAACTGTATGTAGTTCTAAGACAGTAGGTGATTCAGTTGTTAAATAATCGTCTAATATCAGCTATATGCAAAAGAAGAACACTATGACCGTCATCTTTATTTCGTATAACGTCGATTGTCGTATCCCTGCCTTATCCGACTTGTCACGTGATTTAGATGTTCGTTTCATAGCTCCCCATCGCAGGGAGAGGAATATGCCTGACGAGTATGTATCCATGGTCTTAAGTAGGATAACGCCTTTAACGTGTTCCACTCAGTTCCCAACCCTGTTTCCATGTACAAAGATAACAATTCACTGTACAGTGTCCGGTTTCCTCTGTTAAATATCTCTGTTGGTGGCCCTTTTCGGGGGACTGCTCCATTTGCTAAGTGGCTCCAGAAGGGTAGACCACAGGGGTGTAGTTGGTTGGCCACTTCCAACTGAGCAGTTTCTGCTAAGGAAGAGGGCATAGCGAGAGGTCAAGAGCAGGGGGTGACACCATTTCAGTTATGACTACATTTTACTGCCTATATGTAAAATGAATTATTTCTACGACATTAGCCACTTCTGGAGAAAATATGCATAGTTTAAAAAATAGGTTGTACATGTGATTAGATGTTGTGCAAGGTAAAATGGTTGGAGAAGTGTTCACATGAAATTAGTGACTCATTGTGAGTCAGTTCTTGAGATATCAAATAATCTGGTGGAATGAGCACTGTCGCCGGCCGAAGTGGCCGTGCGGTTAAAGGCGCTGCAGTCTGGAACCGCAAGACCGCTACGGTCGCAGGTTCGAATCCTGCCTCGGGCATGGATGTTTGTGATGTCCTTAGGTTAGTTAGGTTTAACTAGTTCTAAGTTCTAGGGGACTAATGACCTCAGCAGTTGAGTCCCATAGTGCTCAGAGCCATTTGAACCATTTGAGCACTGTCACACCAGAGGCATGGATGTCTGTTACTGGCGGACAGGTGTGAAGTGGTGTATTGTTCACAGAGATGGTCACTGCGCCTTTGGCTCTGGCTCCACTGATGTCATCCTTTTGGTCGGCGCTGTATACATTTTATGAGGTATTGTTTATTCTTAAGACTATTATCTTTTTTTGAGTAGGAGATCTGAAACGACTGTTAGAGTTTTTAGCAAGTTCAAATGCCTTAGAGACACTACAAAGCAGAATGTATTACAGAAAGTTGCAATAGATGCTAGAGTTCACAAAACGGAAAAAGTGGGAGTATATGGCTTGACAGAAAATATCTACAATAATAAATGCTTATCTAGAGATAGAAAACTGCAAAATCATATTACTGTGGAAAGACTAGAATGTCTGAATGCATGTGAATGTTTAACGATGAACTGTGTGCTAAACAGAACAGAGATACTCGAAAGACGGGATATTGGAAAAATAATGGGTGCAGTTAATAACTACAGAACAGCGTGGGCATAAAAAAGGAAAAGAACAAATGGGGAGAACATGAAAGCGTTTTGGAATAATAGGAAGAGCACTGACGTTGTTACATGATCCTAGTTTGTCAAAACGAAGACGAAAAAATATGAAGCTTTGCGCCATAGATGGTGAAATAATTACAATCTATAATAAGTAACATTTATCCTAGGACAGTATGTCCCAACTGAAATACTTTGTGTTAAAATACACACTGAAGAGCCAAAGAAACTGGTACACCTGAATAATATCGTGTAGGGCCCCACGAGTACGCAGAAGTGCCCCAACACGACGTGGCATGGACTCGACTAATGGCTAAAATAGTGCTGGAGACACCATGAGTGCTGCAGGGCTGTCCGTAATCCGTAAGTATGCGATCGGTAGAGGCCTTTTCTGAACAGCACGTTGCGTGGCATCCCAGTTACGCATCCCAGTTACGCTCAATAATCTTCATTTCTGTGGAGTTTGGTGGCCACTAGAAGTATTTAAACTCAGAAGAGAAGAGTATTCCTTGAGCCACTCTGTAGGAATTCTGGACGTGTGGGGTGTCGCATTGTCCTGCTGGATTCCCCGTCAGGATGCTTACGTACGTGTCTCCTGTCAGAGTCGTATCTAGACGTATCAGGGGTTCCATATCACTCCGACTGCACGCGTCCCACACTGTTACAGAGCCTCCACCAGCCTGAACAGTCCCCTGCTGATGTGCAGCGTCCACGGATTCATGAGGTTGTCTCCATGCTCATACACGTCCATCCATTAGGTACAACTTGAACCGAGACTCCTCCGACCAGGCAAAATGGTTACAGTCGTCAATAGTCCAATATCGGTGTTAATGGGCCCAGGCGATGCATAAAGCTTTGTGTCGTGCAGTCATCAAGGGTACATGAGTGGGCCTTCGGCTCCGAAATCCCATATCGATGATTTTTCGTTGAATGATTCACACGCTGACACTTGTTGATGGCCTAGTATTGAAATCTGAAGCAGTTTGTGGAAGAATTGCATTCCTGTTACGTTGAACAATTCTCTTCAGTTATCGTTGGTCCTGTTCTTACAGGATCTTTTTCCGACTGCAGCGATGTCGGAGATTTATGTTTTACCGGATTGCTGATATTCACGGTACACTCTTGGAAAGATCATACGGCAAAATCTCCACTTCATCGCTACCTCGGAGATGCTGCGTCCCATCGCTCGTGCGACGGCTATAACACCACCTTCAAACTCAGTTAAACCTTGATAACCTGCCATTGTAGCAACAGTGAACGATCTAACAACTGCGGGAGACCGACGCGTAGTGTTCTGCATTTTTACATATGTATATATTTTACATATACATATTTGAATACGCATGCCTATACCAGTTTCCTTGGCACTTCAGTGTACATTGTCGTTTGTGACTATGCAAAAAATTGCTGACTAGCAGAATCCACCAAGTTAGCATGATTAGAAAGACAGTTATCAACAATCGGGCTCTCTATTTTACTGTGAAATCCCTTTGAATGCTGTCGTTAGAAAACAAAGCCATTCGGTATTTATTCACCGATAAATGTAATTATTTTTTTCCTAGCTAATAGTGAGGCAAGACATGTAGTATTTACTATTTCAGTTATTATCGTGATGCGTCTCCTAGATTCGTGTCTAAAAAAAAAGGTGGGCCGTGTTACAATTCGTGATGAGAGCATTTAGCTTTCACCACTAACGTAACTTACGTGCCAACAGTCGCTCACTGATGCCACGCCTTTGTCGCACATATTTAGAACAGCATTGCTTTGTACACATTGCTTTTGATTGTAATGTATCTAGAAAAAATTGTATGTACAGTATATGTTTTACAGTATTTTAATGAAGTAATTACACGGGTTATTACATTCCGATGATGTTCCTCTCTTTTGCAGTTGTTAAGTGGGTAAATGAGAAAGTGTGTACCGGTGTCCTTAGTTGAGCTGTATGGTTGAGCCTCGTTACGAGATATATTTATTATTCTCATAACCAATTATTGCCATAGATTTTTTGTTACTTTCTTTTCTCTTAATCTTCTAAGATCCTCGCCCCGCAAATCCAAATTTTCCCGCGAGGTTCCGATAGTTAAAAATCAGCAAGACGTTGTAAACTGCTAACGTAGTTCACAGATTTCAGATTTTAATGATGATGATACGGTGAAACCACATTGACACGTTTCTCACGTCAACGTTTCTTGCACTAGTGCATTGTATACAGTGCACTTTTTCGAGTCTGCGTGCAGACCTGCAACACTTTCACTTATTCCATTTGCACGTTTCGCATCTTTCCCCTATTATTTTTACTACCACTCAGTCTTTTTGGCGCACTTATACATTTTAAAGACCAATAAATCGATAATAAACGTTACGTACACGATGTGGCTAGTGATTGTTGGTTTGCTTTTTGCGTACAAACTCGTAGTCGCTATTGCGGGCCGTAGCTACAGTGCATATGGCAATACTGTTGTTTATGACCTAGTGGCAACCAGTTTCAGAGATGGGAGGGGAATGCGGCCCGCTGTCCAACCATCACAATATATAGCACTGGTGTGAGGTTCCAGTTGACGATAGTGTGATAAAGTGCAGAGTACTGAGTGAAACCAGAAATGTTTTTGCAAGGGTAAAGTCAGTAAATTTTTTCATCTACTTCTCAATTTTTGTGCATGCGGAAATAACGAGTTCGTTACAAAGTAAAAAAGGGTGTCTTTCCACTTAGGAAAAAATGAAAATAATTGATGAAGTGCAAAGAAGTTCTACTGAATCTAAAGCGAATGTCGTAAACTGTGTCAGAATCCCATATTGTACCTTAACTACCATATTCGTCGATGAAACTCAGATAATGTGTTATGCTTCGAAAGCTGGACCAAACTGTGTGAAACGCAGGCGTTAACTAGTGTGGAAGTTTGCGGTATTGGAAATGTGTCTACAAATTTGGTTTCAGCAGCATTGTGCAGCTAATATGCCTGTTTCAGTCACAATACTAAAATAGAAGGCTTTAGAAATCGCAAAAAGTGCAATGTGCAAAACTTTTAAGCTTCTGGATGGTTACACCGCTTCAAAGTAAGATATAGCGTTACTGGGCGTAGAGTTTTGGGAAGGCTAACAGCGTGGATACTGTCACCTTAGAAAGAGTGCGGTCTTCCAAGTCTAAGTCCAAAATACAGTCTGAGAGATAATTACAACAGATATGAAAATGGACTTTTTCAAAGTTATTTCCGGGCAAATCACTGGCAATTAAACGCCACCATGATTTTGGGCTAAAAATCAAGCCGACAATGATGGTTCTCTGTACCACAATCGCACATAGCTCTCATAAATTCCGACTACTAGTAATCAGCAAAGCTTCTGTGTTTCAAAGGATTAAATCAATATCCTACCGACTATAAGTCAAACAACAAGGCATGGATGACTGCAAACATCTTCAAGAGCCACCTGGAAAAGCTTAATGCCTGGATGTGCTGTGGGAAGAGCAAAATGCTTTTGCTTCTCAATAATTCTTCGGCTCAACCTCGGGGACTACAGCTCAGGAACAAAGGACTGAATTTTTTCCAGCAGTGTGATAAGCCATCGTCAAACTCTGGACTTGGGAATCATTACTGCCACAAAAGCAAAGTACAGGAATATGCTGATTTAACCTGTCATCGCACATCTAGATAGTTGGTAAGAAGATCCTAAACTGGACGTGTTGCAGGCAAGCCAAAGATTCACGCTGCAGGTTAGCATACTCCTTACACGTAGACTGCATATGTATAGCATTCCCTGTCACTTCTGCCTGAAAGTCATAAAATTTTTAGAATACATCTACAAACTAAATTAAATCGAGTACAGATATGTATACGCATAGTTTTGATTTATTTTTACATATCGAAGCAATGTACTTAAGGAATGAGTGGGATCAACTGAAACTAAACATAATACTAAGTGCTTTCAAAAAGCTAGCATCAAAAAATACGAAACTCAAGGTGAACCCGGATATGTTGAACATCTAACGCAGATTTCCATGTACCAGAAGATAGTGGATGGAGTCGTATTACAAATTAGATTAATTTTGATGGTTTCGTTGATTGTCGTGGTGAAACTGTCATGTATTCTACGAAAAATGATGAGTAAATAATGAAAGTAGTTGTGCCACTATCAGCTGAAAAAAAAGGGCTGCGAGGAAACCGAAGGATCGCATGGTGAATCTGTGGGCCCTTCCAGTCCGTCAGAAGTGCTTACTGATTTAGAAATAACAACGTTACATAAGCTCAAGAAATATTATTGATGATAAGCTATACAGACTAATCGCATATGAACAACTGATCTATGAATGCAATGCTGCTTAAAAATTGTTTAATTTTTTATGCCTAAGTAACTTAAATTGTCCTTAATTTAGTCATAATACTATTTGAATACTGTAGCTACTACTGTACAATATGCGAGTATGTATCCTCTGTTTGCACGCATTTATAGTTAACACAAATATATTAAGAAACTTAATTTTAACGTTAATCTCACTTGTACATTTCTGTTATCATCCCCTTTCAATACCACACCAAAGGGATTCTACTGTAATCTTTTTTTCCGTGTGGTCCGATATTTCGCAGTATGTAGGCTATAACATGACATCAACGACGTAATAAGTAGAGGATGTAACAGGACTCTACCGTAAAAGTTTCAGAGGTCATAGTATGAACGAAAGCAATAAAAAAATTGACTAAACATTGGCTCTAAAGTACATATCCATTGTTATGGTCCACACTACCTCCTCCAAATATATGGAAAGCAAGGGGCTGGCAGTAGAGCAGACGTGTTTCACAGTATAAAAGATGAACATGTGCTCATAGTTCTTGAGGTATGCAGTTTGGAGCCTATGTCTACTAGACTTTTTTTCTTGTTTTGGTCCATACCTCCATCTCTGAAAGCTTGTTGGTGGAGTTCTGTTTCATCTTGTATGCTATGCATGTAAACTAAGTTGACACTCGACGCGATGGCTGATAGTAATGACCGTAAAGGCATTTCCCATTTACAATTGCTCCCATCAGCTACCGCGCCACTTAGCTTCCGTATGCATGACAAATAGTGCCATATTGACAGCGTGAACAATATCTAAATGTGGAACATATTTTAAAAATTACTTAAGTATAGTCTCATGTCATCAACCGACATATTTCCTTGTGACTCTTGCACTTGTTTAAAATTGAATTGTAGACGGAAGAAGACGCTAAACACAGAACAGCAGCCAGCCAGGGTGGCCGAGCGGTTCTAGGCCCTTCAATCTGGAACCGCGCGACCGCTACGGTAGCAGGTTCGAATCCTGCCTCGGGCAAGAATGTGTGTGATGTTCTTAGTTTAGTTAGGTTTAAGTAGTTCTAATTTCTAAGGGACTGATGACCTCAGAAGTTAAGTCCCATAGTGCTCAGAGCCATTTGGGGTCTAGTGAAGCAGGGGATACAACCCGTCGGCTTTGACCAATGACGTCATACATTAGTCATAGATAGTAATGTCGTCACTTCGAGGAATAGATAATAAAACAGTTCTGTGTTCCGGATAATCTCTATCATTGTACATTAAAATAACTGAATGTGAATCTAAAAGCGATCGCTTGGTATTGCACTAACAGTATAGAGGGTTACTGGTCAGTGGTGAAATCTCTTATAGGGAAAGGGAAACGTCAGATTTCGACACTTCAAAGACACCTAGACGAGTATTCGTGGAGACAAAGTATTCCGCGGACATATGGCCCGTTTAAAGATTTTATTAAACATGTTGGAAAAATGAACCGTCCCAAATATCTCAGCTAATTTCACAGTTTGGGGGGGTGGGGGGGGGGTTGGTGAATGAGTGTGTGTGTCTGTGTTTGTGTGTGTGAGAGACAGAGAGGGAGAGAGGGAGAGGGAGAGAGGGAGAGGGAGAGAGGGAGAGAGAGGTTTCGTGATGTGTTTTTTGTGAGTGTGGATATGTAATTTCCTTACTGTCTGTCTAGGCGAGCTTCGGTTATTCCTCGATATTTCCGTCTGGTAAATTCACTTTTCCATTTGCTTCTTTTACTGTATTTCACTATTTTGACATATTTCACTGTTTTATTCCACCAATATGTGTATTTTCGTATTGTGAAGTACGAAATAGAAATTTCTCAGCTGTCGATCTTCTTTCGTTTCCCAGCACTAGTATCAGTACGAAATTTTCGAATGTGTACGTGCTATATTAAAGGCGAAACCCTCGACACAACTAAAATTTGTATCCCGTCCTTCACTTCGCCTTTACACTGACACTATATATGTCAGTTGGCGAGCAAGATACATATGTTGCGTATAGCTATATAGCTCAAGTAACGAATGGGATACTATTAGCGTCCAAGGTAACAAAAAAACTGTACCCCATAGTGAAGTACGGGATACAAATTGTACATGTGCCGTCTTCTTGTCTCCGTGTAGTTCATTTGAGGTACAGGTTGCAAATGTAACGTACGTCTATTTCCACCTTTTCGTTACCAGTGTACACATATAGAGGTCAACGGAAGTCTGGTATACATATATTACATACGTAGGTCCTTCTGTCATCAGTAGTACTGATATGTACGTAAGAATAGACTGTTAGTAAGGGTCTAGTGTAGCAGGGGATACAACCCGTCGGCTTTGGACAATGACGTCACAAGTCGCCAGATAGCAGTTTACCATTTTCGCTTTTGCTGTTATGTTTCAGTTTCGTTTTTTTACTGATTGCTTAATAAAGTGGATCTGTTTATTCTATCTCGTGAGATTTTTTTTAAAAAGCCAAAAAACACTTATCAGCCACTGAAGGGAGCTACAACACTAAGAAGAATCGCTTCTCGATTGGCGACTTGTGACGTCAATGTCCAAAGCCGACGGGTTGTATCCCCTGCTGCACTAGTCCCGTTAGTAATAGCGGAGACGAAATAAACAACACATCTACAATTTGTATCCCGTGTTCCATTTAGGGTTTACTGAAGCGGAGGATACATCGTTCATGTGACCAACAGGACAGTAATGTTAGTGAAAACGAAGAAATCGACTTACGACAAACTCGTATTCCGTACAGTACTTAAGCAACACACTTCGAATGAGCTTTTAATTCGCATCCTGTGTTTCATTTAAGGTTTAGTGATGCACGGGATACATAGTTCAAGTGAACAACAGGACAACAATGCTAGTTAAAACTAAGAAATCGACGTACGCTAAACTTGTATCCCGTACTGCACTTAAGCAATAAAGTTCGAAAGAGTCTCGAGATACAACTGACATACATGTAACGTGATGTATTCTTTGCTAGTAATGTATTTCATTCATTTCTTTCCATTGTATTTTGCGAAGAAAAACTAAGATACAAACACGCCATATCGTAAACGTGAAAATACTACTGGCCCTTATATATGTGAAGTACAGTTTCTCTCTCTTGCATTCCTTTGTTTCTGAACATTCTTCTCAACTTTTTCGTCTTTGTAATACATGCTCTCCGGCCAATTCTGACGTCATTGGTCAAAGCCGACGGGTCGTATCCCCTGCTAAACTAGACCCCGAGGATGTGTGTGATGTCCTTAGGTTAGTTAGGTTTAAGTAGTTCTAATTTCTAGGGGACTGATGACCTAAGAAGTTAAGTCCCATAGTGCTCAGAGCCATTTGAACCATTTTGAACAGAACAGCATATTTCGAATTATTGCACAGTAAATGTTTGGTTAAATTAAAAGGCAAGAACATAAAAAGATTGCGTCAAGACAGTTTAAATAGTAGACAGTGCTTTGTATCGATCCACAGACAACTCCTATACACCAGTATGTGGTACATTCGAAAAAGTGAAGCCCTTACTAAACTAAGTTTCTAACTTTTTCCTCAATTCCTTCAGTTTCGTTAATTTCCTCGCCTATGTTGCTTCTGGGTCATCTAAAATACGTCTAGGTCCACAACAGGTGAGCACCTATTGTAAAAATAACATGGTAAGGTACTTACTTAACGTCCATGATGTTAATGAGTGACTTGAAATGAACTGTCAGTAGGAAACGACGTCAAGACATGGGCATGTTACAAGCGACGGTTCGCTCCCCATTTCTGAAGGAAAACTACGGATGGACAGGTAGTAGAATTCCGAGTACAGAGCTCGGTGAAATTTAGAGATACGTACGGCCGCATCGTCTTTGACAATTGCAAACTGAATGTCGAGCTGCAGATGTCTGAGTGAGCCAACCAAAGATCCTAGTATCGGTGGCAACCATAGACTATAGATACATACACAACAGTTTTACGGCCATGTTAAGATTTGAAACCAACATCTAAGTCACATGACATGTATAATAGAGGCGTGTTTCTGTCATTGCGAATTACGCGACGTGGAGCTGATAGTTACATATTTTCTAATTTATAGCTGAAATCAAGCTTTGATTTTAACAACTGATCGGCGTTTTACATTAAAATTACACATGTAGTACCACTGTGAAAGTAATGCCAACAAAATTTCCAATGGTTATTGCTTTAATGATCGGTGAGGTGAAAGCAACAAAAATGGATGAACTACAAGTATTAGATTTATTTCTGCTGCTCTATTCATCATGTAGACCTGGTTTTCCGTTTCCACAGAACTGGAGGACAAATTTTCAGTTTGTCGGGATGCAGGCAGTGCCTCCAAAATTCGCTTGCGATATTTTTAATGCTGTTATATTAAATAATATCTCTGATAATGTTCTGGTTTTATACGGAACAATATTTTACATGTTCAAATGGTTCAAATGGCTCTGAGCACTGTGGGACTTAACTTCTGAGGTCATCAGTTCCCTAGAACTTAGAACTACTTAAACCTAAGTAACTTAAGGACATTACACACATCCATGCCCGAGGCAGGATTCGAAGCTGCGACCGTAGCGGTCGCGCGGTTCGAGACTGTAGCGCCTAGAACCGCTCGGCCACACCGGCCGGCTTTTACATGTTCCTACGTTTATTAAATGCAGTGCAGGTAACAAAATACTATGAAGGTAGGAAGCAGAATATATCTGGAAACGCTGAATGTGGTGAAAACTGTTGCAGCCTCTTGCAGTAAATGGGCTGATCAATTTATCTGTTGTGTTTCCGAATGTATCACATCCTGATAAGTAATAGTTTCCAATGCATCGCTGGAAAGCACTATCTACTACTGTACAAAGTATTTTGTCGTGATGCTTTTATGTTCTTGTCTTTGAATCTCATCAAACATTTTGCATGCAATATCAGATATCGTAAGCAATAATACACGTAATTTGTGTCTGAGAATAAAGGTGCAGCCTTACGCCTAAGAGTGCTACTGAGGGGAGCATATGCTCGAAAAATTTCACCTCTAGGCCTGGAGCCAAAACATTGAACAGATTCATTAGGTGCGCAGAAGTGAACACAGTAGGAAACTAAACACAAACTATGAGAGTAATAATAGAAGTACTTCTTTTTATGAAAACCTGTGACACAAGGAAACACAAGTAGTGTTACGTTCATCGACATATTTGTGCATCAGTTAACAGATTCTCACTGATGATATCAACAACTATATACACTACAGTCTGTTACTGACGTCTTGTTTCAATATCTAGTGTATTAGTGCTGTGATAATAGCAGCTGTTATTCATAAACTCTAGTCCTTGTGTTCATTATATTTTTTATGAATTAAAAAAAAATTGGCTCAGTATAAAAAGGCTGTGGAAAATATATTACGTGCTTTCAAATGTAAACACACAACAAAATACTGTCGAAGACTTCAGCGTTATGATGAAAAACACTTTCACTGAAAATTCTACAGCACAGAAAATAAATATTATGCTTATTCCATAAGCCACCACCAGATGGCATCCTCCCGTCCGTTGATCAAGTTGTTGGTTTCAATATAACGATTTCAAACGTGTTCTAAATCATCCGTGGTCTAAGGGGTCCTCCTAATTAAGCAGGTAAGAAGCACATATTGTTAAGGTTGTTTCGATTATGCTGCAGAAGTTTTGGTGTAAAGCCTTTACACATCCTCCATGCAGTCCTTTTCTCTTCCCATGGGATTTCCACACTTTTGGGGGCCTGAAGGAAGACATTCGTAGTCGTCGATTTCCTTCGGACGAAGAGATGCACGCTTGGGTACAATTACGGTTCCTTAGGCAACCACATGACGTGTTCTTTGATTTCCACTGTTTTCACTCTGCAGACCACCGATTTCTTGCAAAAGAAATAGTATTTCGGATACTGGATGACGATCGAGGTAGCGTGATTGCCTCCGATGGTTTTATGTTGGAGCTGGCTGCGTTTTACCACGAACTGGGTGTAAATTCTGCAAAATGTTTATTGGTGAACCACCACCGACACAGTAAGGACTCAGCTGGCATGCCATAGGAGAGGGTGCCGAGTTGTTTACGCTCCGTTATTCCAGCCGAGTAGCGTGTCATCGTGAAAAAAAAAATAGTGTTCTGCCTTACGGCAGGTCTTGTCATGGAGGAAGCCTCGTCAGAGAGGTCCATCGCATGAGCGTCTAGGGAAATGATCCCAGTGGTGGTTGCCCGTTGTCTTCCACTGGTGTCTTCGTGAAAGGCATCGAGAAATTAAAGTGGGTTACTGACATGTTACAGGAATATGATGTCTATAGTACTGAGGACAAGGAGTGCCACTCACTCCTTGGGCTCCGACGGAAATTGTGAGTTAACCGAGATTATGAAGTGACTGCTGGGTTAAATGTGAAATTGTTGGAACATTTGGGGCGTGATCGCTGTAAGCATATGGTAGATATATAATGTTTGCAATGGCTGGTTGATTGATTTGTGGCAGGAGACCAAACAGCAAGGTCCCATTGGGTGAGGGAAGGATGGGGAAGAATAACGGCCGTGCTCTTTTAAAGGAACCATCCTGTCATTTGCCGGAAGCGATTGAGAAAAATCACGTAATCTTTTCAGTATGTTAAAATAAAACCTAGTTGTTGAACAATGAAAATGCTATGTTTCTGTTTTACCAATGCAATATATAAATAAATATATACTACGAAATAAATGATTATTAACTTCAAAACGTACGGTGCGATGCCTCTGTGTATGAGCCACTTATCGGCCGGGCATCCTGATATACTGTATGCGGTATTATTGTGGATGAGTTTTCCGTGATTATTGATTTCGTTGTACTGTTGTGATATAAAGGAGTAGCAGATTTTCGGCGAGAATAATACTTGAGGGGTAGTCATGTAGGATAAGCACTATTTGTAGTGGACTGACAAAGCAGCCAGTCCACAGTGACGGGTAACCGAAAGAAAGGCACGCGTACACACACGCCGACTGGCGTAAATTCTGGAACAGGATAAGTATTGAATGCTAATAAGAAAAGGATGCAGCTCCTCGAATACTTAACTTTTATTTATCCTTGTTGTATACATCGTTCTTCTTGTTGAGACATTTCATACGATAACTATCAAACTATGTAAGGCTAATGCCGCCTTGCTAGGTCGTAGCCATGGACTTAGCTGAAGGCTATTCTAACTGTCTCTCGGCAAATGAGAGAAAGGCTTCGTGAGTGTAGTCGCTAGCAAAGTCGTCGTACAACTGGGGCGAGTGCTATTCCGTATCTCGAGACCTGCCCTGTGGTGGCGCTCGGTCTGCGATCACACAGTGGCGAAACGCGGGTCCGACATGTACTAAATGGACCGCGGCCGATTTAAGCTACCACCTAGCAAGTGTGGTGTCTGGCTGTGACACCACACTATCAATGAGTTGCATTTATGCTGTCTACATCAACATCTACGTCATTTTGCGCAAGCCACCTAATCGTGTGTGGCGGCGAATACTTCTCGTAGAGCTAACTGAGCCCTCCAACCCTGTTTCACTCGCGAATAGCGTGTGTGAAGAATGATTGTCTGTAAGCTTCTGTATTGGCTCTAGTTTCTCGAATTTACCCTCGTGGTCGTTAGGTGGGACGTATGTGGAGGGAAGTAATATGTTGTCCGACTCTTTCCGGTAAGTGCTCTCCTGAAATTTCAATAGTAAACCTCTCCGTGCTGTACAATGCCTCTAGTGTAACGTCTGCCAATGGTGTTCGTTGAGTATCGATCTTAACACTCTCGCGCCGGCTAAACCACCCCGTGACGAAAAGCGCCGCTCTTCGTTGGATCTTCTGTATCTCTTCTATCAGTCCTACCTGGTAGGGATCAAAGACAGACGAACAGTACTCAAGAATCGGTCGAAAAAGCGCCTTATAAACCACTTCCTTCGTAGATGAGTCACATTTTCTTAAGATTCTTCCTATGAATTTGAGTCTGTCATCTGATTTTTCCAGTAGTTGTTTTACGTGATCATTCAACTTAACGTCGCTCTGGTTAGTTACTCCTAGATATTTTACTGTAGATACTGTTTCCAGGGGTTTGTCATCAATAGTGTAGCTGTACAGTAGTGGATTTCTTTACCCGTATATACACAATATGTGGCATTTTCTTACGTTCAGCGTCAACTGCCAGAGCCTGCGCCATTCATCGATTCTATGGAGGTCATTCTACAAATAGTTACTGTCTTCTGGTGTTGCTACGTTGTCACAGGCAACCGCATCATCTGCCAACAGCCTTAAAGAGAATCCTACGCTGTTACTGTTTATAATATATAGAAATGATATGCAAGATCGTATATATACACTGTAAACAGTAACGGGTCTATCACACTTACTTTCGGTACTCCATAAATGACCTTTACATCTGTTGATTTTGTTCAGTTAAGAGCAACAGGTCGAGTTCTGTCTGCAAGGAAGTCTTGAACCCAGTCACAGATCTACTCCAATACTCGAATAAGCTTCTATTTTTTTCACTGTAGGGCCTGTGTCAAATGGCTTCACCAACTCAAGGAACACGGAATCAACCTGAGCGTCGTTGTCTAAGGCACTGCGAACGGAGGTTCGCAGGTTCTCTGTTAGCGGAATCTATTTTGAATTTTATAGAAGAGTATTTCATTCTCCAAAAATTTCATAATTCTTGAGCATAAAATATGCTTCATAATTCTACAACAGATGTAGGTCTATCATTGTGTGTATCTGTCCTACCTCCCTTCTTAAAAACGGGAATGACCTGCGCTTTCTTCCAGTCGCTAGGTACTCTTTGTTGCTCAAGCGATCTACGATAAATTACTGCTAAAAGGGGAGCATGTTATTTCGCAAAATCTTCGTAGAATCTTATGTGTTTCTTATCTGATCTTGACGCCTTTCCACTACTAACCAGTTGCAGTTGTTTTTCCATTCTGCGATCAGTTATTCATTTAGACGTTCGTACGACGATTGAAAGGAGGGACCGTGTTACGATCTTGTGCTGTATTCTAAGTTACGTTGAATCTATAAGACTTGGCAAAATGAAAAAAGCAGTGACTCGCCTCTTGATTTTACTCTTTTAAAGTGAATATTTATACAGTAACTGGACCCGTCATACTGAATCAATCGTACATTGCTTGACGAAAGATTTTACTGGGTGGGTTACAGAAAATGCTGATGTGCTGGTGATACCATAGTCCAACTGTGAGTAACACGGCTGTGACACAAGTTCCACCGACCAGTTTTATTTCATATTCAGTAAGACTTTTCTTTTTTACGTTGAACCATATGAATTTCGGTATGGTTTCACAGTGGACAGTTACTACTCACTTTAAAGAGATAACTGAAAACATGAGTGTGAAAGGATATCCGTTAGACTATCATATATTAAGTCCTGCTAATAGCACAAATTATCTAGTAAAGTTTCGCTGTTAGGGACTGCCATATTTAGAAATTAATATTAGAAACGAATTTATGCAGTTAACAACACAGTATGATTATCGATACAACAGCAGAAGTCAGAGCCTTTAGTGTTTGCTTTTTATTTTGCTTCCTTCGTAAAAGCTAAAGTTGACACATATTCAGGGTTTTCATTGTTGGAAGCAATAAGCAGTCAATGAACGACTTACACTGGCGATAGCAAAGTCTACCCTCACATAAGGTGCAACATTTATAACTGTTTGGCAGTAACTCTATTCGTTAAACAATGTTTGTTTTTACATATGCAAAAGAAAAGACTGAAGGCAAGCAGGGTATTGATCATTAAGCATTTTTGTTCATTAGAGGGTGTTTTGTCTAGGAGTGTTTCTCTGTAAAATCAGGAGTTTTTGCTGTAACTGTTCAGTCTAATAATTTTCTTCTTCTGTTAAATATTTGATGGTTCACGTCTATGCTCTAACAGGAGTTAAGGAAGGGTACATCGGCTGTTCTCATTCTTCCTGCCTCTCATACATTCTTCAGGCACAGTTCTGAAATTTATGCCTGTCAGTCCCAAATACACTGATTTGCATTGTTGACATTGTAATTTGTATGTTATTTGAATCTGACACAAGTGTACAAGTTGCCAGATGAGTTCAAACAGGATGTAACAAGTATTGGAGATTCGCCATGTCCGGGACGCTCTGTCCATATAGTCACGAAGACGAACACTGCGAGAGCTAATAAGTCAATACTGCTAAATAGGAGTATTACGGTGCATAATACTGCAGTCACGATGAACTGTAGTGTCAGATCAGCCGATCATATAGTTCATGGCGTACCGATGTTCAAGAAACTGTATGCGAGATGAGCTTCAAAACATTTTACATCAGAAATGAAAGACGGGCGTATGGATATTTCTAGGAAGACCTGAAGATCGTCTGCCATCACCTCCCCCCCCCCCCCCTCCCTCCCTATGCCTCCAGACTTTTCCACGAATATGTCACCTTCAGATTATCACCTTTTTAACCCACTGAAAGGAGCTCTTAGTGGCTCAAGGTTCGCTGATGATGGGGAAGCCCAGGCAGTAGTGCATTACAAGTTATGCACAAGCCCCAAGAATCATTTGCACGTGGGATTGAGAAGCTTTTCCAGAGCCGCAACAAGTGCATATAAATTGAGGGGGACTACGTTGAAAAATAATTAAGTGTTGTGATAGTTCTTTAAAAAGAAACTTATTTTTTCTAATGAATGACCCTAGCGTAATGTTATCAGTTGCTGTTGGCTTTCTGTAATTGTCAAATGTGTGCTTATTGCTGTCTCTCTTCATTGTTATACGCAAGAAATGTATTTCCTTTTATGTTTCTTTTTCCGTGATAAACGGAATGTTATGTCTGGATGACGTTTATCTACTTTCTGTGTTGGTTCATGTACCATAAAGATTATATCACCTCGTATTATATCATCTACAAATCTGTAGCAGTAAACAGCTTTGTACTCTTTGCTGATTGTATTTTCTATGTGGTTGATGAATATGTTTGCCAATGTTCCTGATGTTGGGGATCCCGTTGGAAGGCAATCTTTTTGCAACTAAAATTCCTTTTCAAATTTAAAGTAATTTTGGGACGTGTTTACTTTGAGGGTTACCGTTATTTCCCTAGTACAGCTGCAGCTAATTTGTTGTTTGTTCAATTAGTTTTTATGTTTTCTTTTTTAGTTTTCATTCTCCACTCCAAGGGATAGAACAGATTGTTTGAGATCCAGTCTGCTGTAGAGTTACGATTGTTATCAGCCTGCTACCTATCAGCTAGTATGACAGAGGGATTCCCAGTGTATTTGTGTCCAACCACACACACAACATTAGTTGAAAAGTAGAGAATTTCACATTCAAGCAGGACTATTCTCTGATTTATGGGGGTTGGGAGACGCCTTAATACCTACTCCGAAGAAGGGTACTTGCTCAAGTCGACTTAAGTATAGCTGCAGAATTGCGTAGGGAGGACAATGGAGCAGATGGTTTCATCTGTGTTTCCGAGTTCATTCAGCACCAGTACTGGGTCAGAGTGCATCGCTCCACAGTTGATTTCCCGAGGAGGCATTTCCACAGGCTGTGTGCTAGAACAATAGCCTGTTTGTACTAGCACATAGCTGACGTCTTTTCTCCGACCTTGAGAATCTTACAGTATCACTTGGAAACATAATATCATCGGTTATCTGCACGGATTCGGCTTCTTTTGTCGTTCAATCTTTTTACAGTGCAAGACCTGTTAGTATGGATCATTCCGTTATACAATGAGGCGACAGAAGTCATGGGATAGCGATATGCACATATACAGACAGCAATAGTACCGCGCACGCAAAGTTAAAAGGGCAGTGCATTGGCGAATCTGTCATTTGTACTCAAGTGAATAACGTGAAAAGGTTTCCGACGTAATTACGGACCCACGACAGGAAATAACAGACTCTGAATGCGAAATCGTAGCTGGAGACATTCCATTTTGGAAATAGTTAGGTAATCCAGTGTTCCAAGATCCACAGTGTCAAGAATGTGCTAAGCATACCATATTTCAGGCATTATCTCTCCCCATCCTTAGAGCTGTCAGTGCTAACAGACAAGCAACACTGTTTCAAATAACCGCAGAACTCAACGTGGGACGTACGACGAACGTATCCGTTAGGACAGTAAGGCGAAATTTGGTGTTAATTGGGTGTGGTAGCAGACGACCGAAGCAAGTGCATTCATAACAGCACGACATAGCTTTCAGCGCCTCTCTTGTGCTGGTGACCACATTGGTTGGATCCTAGACGACTGGAGAACCGTGCTCAGATGAGTCCCGCTTACAGTTGAAGGTAGGGTTCTAGTGTGGCGCAGACCCCCCCATGAATCCATGGACCCAAGTTGTCAACAATGCACTATGCAAGCTGGTGGTGGTACCTTAATGGTGCGGATTGTGTTTACATGGATTGGACTGGGTCCTCTGCTCTCAATGAACTGATCATTGAATGAAGGTTACTATGTGCGGCTACTAGGAGACTATCTGGACCTATTCACGGACTTCATATCCGTAAACAACGATGCGCTCTGTCACTTGGGCACAGTCGTTTGCGATTTGTTTACAGAACATTCTCGACAACTCGAGTAAATGATTTGGCCATCCAGGTTGCCCGATCTGAATCCCATCGAACATTTATGGGACATAATCGAGATGCCAGTTCGTGCACAAAATCCTGCCCAGGCAACACTTTCACAGTTACGGACGGCTATAGAGCCAGCACGGCTCAATAGTTCTGTGGGGGACTTCCAACGACCTGTTGAGTCCATACCACCTCGATGTGCTGCACTTCTCCCGGCAGAAGGAGGTCCGACACTATATTAGGTATCCCATGACTTTTGTCACCTCATTGCATTTTCCTCTGCTTCCAAATCTGCAATATTAGCACGTTAGTTGCAGCTGACAAGGTGGAGGACTTGAACAGAAATAATTGGACCCAACTTCTAGGTAGAGAAAACAGTGAGCTCACATAAATCGATAAATAGATACTGTTGTGGTTGGCAGGAGAGCCAGCACCGTGTTACTAGAGGAGGCCGAAATGCACGCGTTTTAGCTCACGCAGGCTGGCGTGATGGCTGGAACATGACAAGGAAATTAGAATTTAGAAAAACGGACGTAGCTGGTGGAATACTTAACTTTAATCCATTAATGATGAACGTCGGTTTTGACGTTACATGATTCACAATATCAATAGTAACTGAATATGGCGCCTTGCTATGTCGTAGCAAATGACGTAGCTGAAGGCTATGCTAAACTGTCGTCTCTGCAAATGAGAGCGTATTTTGTCAGTGAACCATCGCTAGCAAAGTCGGTTGTACAACTGGGGCGAGTGCTAGGAAGTCTCTCTAGACCTGCCGTGTGGCGGCGCTCGGTCTGCAATCACTGATAGTGGCGACACGCGGGTCCGACGTATACTACCGGACCGCGGCCGATTTAAAGGCTACCACCTAGCAAGTGTGGTGTCTGGCGGTGACACCACAGATAATTCAGTATTAATTTGTCCGTTAAGTTCCTGGACTCCCTACTTCATTTCAAGCTGAAGTGGTTAGTATACCTAAGGTACATAAATACAGGATTCCTTACGGCAGTTAACACCTTTCAGTCCTATGTCTTGGAACGCAGAGACTGTCTCCTTCAATTTTATGTGGCTTTCGTTCGATCTCGTCGGCGTAAAGGTACCGGATTATCAGCAAGACCAACGAGTGTAAACATCATTGACTTGTCTACCATAAAATGATAAGTGCGGACCCAGGTTCGAATTGTACTAGCCCACAGTGCCTCCGTTTGGAGACTCGGAAGCCACTGCTATCCAGTTGGTGTCAACTCGTCATGTAGCAGCAATATATGCTCTTGGCCGATCAATATTCACCAGTATACCACATGATCGAGAGAACTCCCATGCAAATGACATTCACGTATCGGCTTAATGTGACGAAAGTCTTTTGCATACAGCACTGTAGAAGTCGTAGTTCAAGTTTTGGCCAGATTTACAATTCTTCCAGGGAGGGGGGGGGGGCTGTTTTAGAGGGGTGAGGAGGAGGGGGTGGAAGAGGAAGGGCACGAAATAGGCTGCCTCATTGTACTCTCCAGGGGTCCCCATGATTATTCTGGGTTGGCGGCAATATAAGGAGAACAGATGGAAGAAAGAATGAAAAAAGGATGAGAACAGTAGAACAAAATGCCATTTCTTATAAAAGATAACTCAAAACTACTGAAAAACTCAACTGATTAATTACAAACTATATAAAAATACCACTTAATAAAAGCTATCTATTACATATGATATACTTAAGCTGTAAGACTTCGGATATTGCGACATTCTTACATATTATTCTACTATCAGGTTGGTAATATTGAAACACACGTGAATACATCCTTGAAGGCCGGTGACGCAGGACAGAGCGGACCAGGTTGTCGAAAGGGGCTGTTAGTTACACAAGACCACACAACTTTATTCCTCGAAAACCAGTGCACAGTTTTCTCTTTAAAACAACAAAGATCAATTCACGGCTGAGGGCCCAAGTAACTTCTCAATAACAAAGTTTAAATAATTCATTTTAAAACACAGGTATTTAGAGAAACTGATGAAGGTCTTACTTAAGTAAAGTTAAAATATCTTCTCGGCTAAAGGCCCCAATAATGTATCGGATCAGCAAAGCAAATTCTAAAAGGACAACCATTTACAAATCTCGGCTAAATGCCATATTAAGGAAAATTTAAGTCAATTCCTCGGCTGAAAGCCCAATAATATTTGAACATAATACTCTACTGGCCATTAAAATTGATACACTATGAAAATGACGTGCTACAGACGTGAAATTTAACCAACAGGAAGAAGATGTTGTGATATACAAATGATTAGCTTTTCAGAGCATTCACACAAGGTTGGCGCCGGTGGCGACACCTACAAGATGCTGACATGAGGAAAGTTTCCAACCGATTTCTCGTACACAAACAGCAGTTGACAGGCACTGCCAGGTGAAACGTTGCTGTGATGCCTCGTGGAAGGAGGAGAAATGCGTACCATCACGTTTCCGACTTTGATAAAGGTTGGATTGTAGCCTATCGCGATTGCGGTTTATCGTATCGCGACATTGCTGCTCGGGTTGGTCGAGATCCAATGACTGTTAGCAGAATATGGAATCGGTGGGTTCAGGAGGGCAATACGGAACGCCGTGCTGGATCCCAACGGCCTCGTATCACTAGCAGTCGTGATGACAGGCATCTTATCCGCATGGCTGCAACGGATCGTGCAGCCACGTCTCGATCCCTGAGTCAACAGATGGGCACGTTTGCAAGACAACAACCATCTCCACGAACAGTTCGACGACGTTTGCATCAGCATGGACTAGCAGCTGGGAGACAATGGCTGCGGTTACCTTCGACGCTGCATCACAGACAGGAGCGCCTGCGATGGTGCGCTCAACGACGAACCTGGGTGCACAAATGGCAAAACATTATTTTTTCTGATGAATCCAGGTTCTGTTTACAGCATCATGATGGTCGCATTGGAAGTGTGTATTCGTCATCGCCATACTGGCGTATCACCCGGCCTGATGGTATGAGGTGCCATTGGTTATACGTCTCGGTCACCTCTTGTTCGCATTGATGGCACTTTGAACAGTGGACGTTACATTTCAGATGTGTTACGATCTGTGGCTCTATCCTGCATTCGATTCCTGCGAAATCCTACGTTTCGGCAGGATAATGCACGACCGCATGTTGCAAGTCCTGGATGGGCCTTTCTGGATACGGAAAATATTCGACTGCTGTCCTGGCCAGCACATTCTCCAGATCTCTCACCAATTGAAAACGTCTGGTCAATGGTGGCCGAGCAACTGGGTCGTCACAATACGCCAGTCAGTACTCTTGATTAACTGCGGTATCGTGTTGAAGCTGCATGGCCAGCTGTACCTGTACACGCCATCCAAGCTCTCTTAATGCCCAGGCGTATAAAGGCCGCTATTACGGCTAGAGGTGGTTGTTCTGTGTACTGATTTCTCAATATCTATGCACCCAAATTTCGTGAAAATGTAATCATATGTTAGTTCTACTATAATATATTTGTCCAATGAATACCCGTTGATCATCTGCATTTCTTCCTGGTGTAGCAAGTTTAATGTCCAGTAGTGTAAAAGGGAATCTTTAAAGACAAGCATTTACATAGTACAACAGAAAACCTTCATAAGAACTTGAAATATCTTGACGGCTGAAGGCCCAACCAATTATTCAAAATAATTAAGACAAATCTTAAGATAAGCATTTACACAGTACGGCTGAAGACCATTTTAAGAATTCAAGGTAATTAAAGGGAGACAGGAATTTACGAATTACGGCAGAAAGCCACAGATTTCAAAACAAAGGCAGCTGAAGGCTAAATACAGAGCAAACAAGATTTTTAAACAAAACATGGCTGAAGGCAATCTTAAAATACTTCACATAAGGTTCGGCTGAAGGCCATATACTGAACATAGAACAGACAAAATTAATACACTGCTGAAGGCCTGGCACAGTACTTGCGACAAAAGAAAATCTCAGTCACAAAGAACAGAACAGTGGTACTCAGAAGCGTTCCAAGGGTCGGCCTGCGGAGGAAACTCTAACAACAGTTTAGGTGAGGCAGGCAGCCACGCGTAACACTAAATAACCTGGTGGCAGCACGACCTAAGGACGGCTGAAGAAGCAACCAACAACCTAATAAATTCCCTTCCAACTTGCTTGCTGCTCCGGTCCCCACAGACCGACTCCATCGAACACGCAGATAGCGTTACAATAACAGGTCAGTCAAAACTACAAGGTACATACGGTTCCGCGGAAAGACTTCCACAAACAACTCGAACGATAGTAAAACCAGTCATTGAGGAATAACTAGGACGAATCACAAATCGACATACATAGAAAACCCAGAAGCGGTCGGCGACCAAATAAACGTCGTCCGATGAGATGACAGACCAAACGACCAACCAAGGTCGTCCCCAGTTAAGTTATGAGTGTCGGCAACGCTCGGGCGAGTCTAGGCTGTCGGGAGCTCACCGCAGCTCCAACCCCATTCAACTCGATGTCCGATCGGAACTAGGAGACATGGCGACCCGGGCACAATGGTTCGGACCCACTCATGCAGAGGTAACGCTTGCCCATCGGCGACGACATTTTTGCACGAGGACGGAACCAACTCACGTTCGGCAAGATGACCAACTGACGAGGCTCAGAAACGGTCAAAGGACCAAATACACGTCGCCCAATGAAACGACCAACTAGCGGTCGTTCCTACTCCAATCTCCTTCCGTCGGACAGTTCATGTGTGTGGCCAGCAGTCGGCAGGTACTGGCTGTCCGCGCCTCACTGGCGCTCCGTCCCCCGACTGAACTCATGACACACCACGACCCGGAAATACTAGCGGTCGCTCCACAGATAGTACGACAGTGCACTATCGATACGCGCTGCTGCCACACTCGGGCAAGCAAACCAGCAACTTAGTGACGCCAGTAAATCGAATAAGAAGGAGGCGACAGTACCGTAAAGACCAGGTGACAAGCTATAAACGGCATAAAAACGAGCTGGGCACGGCTCAGTTCTAAATTTAGATTTTAGTAGTTTTTTACATTGGCTGATAACAGGAGAATAAACATCACGAATTGAAGATGCAACTCTATTGGAAACGCTTCCAATGGACCCATCCGAAATTTTCATTTTTAGGGGAGGTAAGTGCAACTGCACTTGTCAAAAAATGACTCTGGGTGCCAGTGCTAATAGTCTTAAAAGCCGTTACTGAATTTGCAATCCAGTAAGCATTAGGGGAAGAAAGCGAATGATGTGAGGCCCGTTTACGAAGATATTAACATGTTTTTGAGATAGATAGGGAGAAAGAGACAGGGCTGGGCGGTGTGGCCGAGCGTTTCGAGGCGCTTCAGTCTGGAACCGCGCGACCGCTACGGTCGCAGGTTCGAATCCTGCCTCGGGATTGGATGTGTGTGATGTCCTTAGGTTAGTTAGGTTTAACTAGTTCTAAGTTCTAGGGGACTGATGACCTCAGATGTTAAGTCCCATAGTGCTCAGAGCCATTCGCACTTTTATTCAGAGCTCCAGACTGTATTCACACCCCGATGAAGTTCATACCGACTGTTGGTCTAATTTTTTTAAGAAACGTGAATTTTAAGTGTGGAAAAAACTGTTATTATAGAGATAAAGTAATCTTCACGTATATTTGTAAAAGTTGCGGTGAGAAATAGAGAGGGCGGGAGGAAGGGAGGGAGAGGGAGGGAGGGAGGGAGAGAGAGAGAAAGAGTTAGAGAGAGAGAGAGACAGACAGAAGAGAGGGAGAAGATAGAAATACTTGTCGATGGATTTGCTTCGAAGTTCCTGAGAATTTATTTGTTGGATGACGTCATGGATAGTGATGAATTCTCTAAAATGCAGCTACTTTTATGTCGAACAATACAAGTAGCAAAATATTTCGAATCATTTATTCAGAAATGATAGCGCGAGGGGGGTGTGATGGGGGAGGTTGTATTAATCCTAGGATTTTTCATAACGCACTTTACCAACAGGCGGTTCTTTATGTCCGCCATAAAAAAAAAAAAAATTCGTGAACTGTTGTCAATTTATATTAAGAACATAAACTGATCCACGGAACATTATCACCACCTACTTGATAACCGGTATGTCCGCCTGTGGCACGGACAACAGCGGCTACGCGCCGTAACATGGAAGCAATGAGACCCTGGTAGGTCGCTGGAGGGAGCTGGCACCAAGTCTGCACGTACAAGTCACTTAATTACCGTCAATTCCGCGGAGGGAGCGGTGAGCTCTGACGCCGCATTCAGTCACAACCCAGATGAGTTCGATCGGTTTTAGATCTGGTGAGTTGTGGGACCAGCTCATCAACTGGATTCGCCACTGTATTCTCGAACCACTCCATCACATTCCTGGCCTTATGACGTGGCGCATTATCCTGTTGAAAAATGACTCTGCCGTTGGGAAACATCGTCGTCATAAACGGTCGCACGTGTTCTGCAACCTCTGTACGATACTCTTTGGCTCCGCTGGACCCATATATGTCCACGGGAATGTTCTCCAGAGCATAATGGACCCGTAGTACGGGTGTCAAGGAGTTGTTCCCCGAACAGACGACGGATTCGTGCCCTCCCATCCGCATGATGAATAAGGTACCGGAATTCATCAGACCATACAACGCTCTGCCAATTCGCCAACGTCCTGTGGTGAAGGTCATGTACCCATTTCAGTAGTAGTTGCCGATATTGTGGTGTTAACATTGGCACATTCATGGGGTCGTCGCCTGCGGAGGCCCATCGTTAAGAATGTTCGGTGCACTGTTGTACTCAGACACACACACTGTTGTGGTCTGCCCAGCATTAAAGTGTGATGTTAGTTCCACCACAGTTCGCCGCGTATCCTATTTTACCTGTCCGCCCAGCTTACGGTGTCCGACCTCTGTAATGAGAGGTGGCCGCCCAACCCCACGATTTAAGGACGTGGTTTCACCTTGGTTTCGCCACGTGTTGAAGACACTCATTACAGCACCCCTCGAACACCCGACAAGTCGTGCAGTTTCCTAAAAGCTCGTGCCGAGTTTCTGGGCCATCAAAATCTGCCCACGGGCAATCAGGTCGCGCGCCTTCCCCATTCTACACACGGACAGCACGCTCACTGACACTACCCGTACATGCACCGTGCGTGCGTGTGGCTAGCAATCTTTCCTCGCCAGGTGGCGCTGCTATCGCCTGGACGGGTTTAAATCGATAGTAGGTCAGTGATCATATTGTTCTGGCTGATGAGGTACTTTTTAAAGAGATACAGATGCGTCATTAGGGTCCAGAACATGAAAATATCTTTTAGTACACTCGTAGCAACTCATTTTCAGTAACAAGTACTACCGAGAAAAGAGTACTTTATGCCTACCCTAAAAAAAATTATTTTTTAAGTACAAATTTCGTTAATTGTTCTTGGCTTCTATTCACAACATACTTTTCAAAGAGATACTCATGCGTAAGTAAGATCTTGAACCAGAAAATATTGAATGTGACGTTCATTGGAATAGTGACCTCTGCTACGAAATTTAAATTTCTGAGTTTCTTTCAACTTAAAATTTTAAAACGTTTATGGAATCAGTTAGAAGAATTCATCGGATACAATAAAAATATTTTTCAATATTTTTAAACGTAAAACGTGGGCGCAAAGTACCATCCCCTCTGTCCCCTTGGTATTGCACGGCTGAAGACCGGGTACGAAATACAGATCCTAGGACTCCTAAATTAACTAGTATAAGCATTTCGTATAATAGCCCTCCACTTGCAAGGACTCTTATGAAATTATAATGTGTTAAATGTACGCTCCCCTTAAGACAGTTTTTAACGATAGTTCCTTGAGGAAGTCTTTAATTAGAAAAGACCTTAAATTCCTTTCTCACTTGAGTGCGACAGAATACTAAATAAGGTATCACGGAGGTCTCAAGTAATCTACTCCGCCTTGGAAAGATGTTACACGGTAAATAACTTAAGCGAATTAAACCTTGAAACGCTACATTCCACTTTTATCCCCACTGGCCTCATTAATGAAACATCGAGCGGAAACGGAGCTGCATACAGGAGCAGGGCTACGAAACTTCCCAGCAGTCTAGGAACATCTTTTGATGTGCGACGAAGCAGCTATAGCTTATAAGCAAAAAGTATGCTCTGTGCAATTCTGTAGGTTACGTTCCTGTAATATTTATCGCCTAGTGACACACAGGAGAAACATTTACAAATTACACAACGGAAAACACAGTTTTTACTAGTTATTATGACACCTTCAAATATTGCTTTTCATAAGTGGTAAGCGCACAATATTCAGACCTTTAGTGTTCTTATGAGGAACTGAGTATATACAAGGTTAAAAATTTTGTCTGGCTTGAATGAAACACACAAAAAGGAACAAAGATGTAAAATATCAAATCTTTCAATTCCATTTACGACCGAAACAAGCGAAGAATGCTCGTTTTCTTCTCGCCATATTATTTTATGTTCACTATTGCGGGTCAAGAGAAATATTTTCTATTTTCTCCTTTTGGTGTTAAATCCTTTCCCATCTATCGAAGAGAAGTAGCAGTCGGGTGTGTAATTTTTCTATTCAGCAATATCACAGGAATGCCAAAATGAAATGAGTTTTTGTTAGCCTTCCTCTCATCTTCTGCACATTTTGTATGGAGTCCATGCTTTGTCTTGGATCTCCAAGTTTCAATTTGAAATCTGCAAAATAAACTTTCTTCACAAACCCACTTATGTTTCTTTGTTGACTTTTCACAGTGCTTTCTACACAAACATAACAGAAGCAGTCAGCAGAAATTACACAACCTCTCTGATCCATATTTCAGAAATAAAAACATGAGCCAGCAGCGTTCAAACGCTGGTTATAAACTGAGTGTGGCGTTAAATGACCAGAGAGATGCTGAACTTATTTATTTCGTTGAAACATTATCTAATCCAATAGCAGGTTTTTTGTATTCATTCCTAATACCATAGATAACACATCGAAACGTGCTCAACCTCACCAGAAATGTTACTCACTAGGAACTAATTTAATCCGTTTCGACACGATCATGCGACCATCCTCCGAAGACAGAAACTACTTTACCTCGCCTCCTCTTTCTTACCACTACTCTCTCCAGCTATCAACATTATTTTTCATTTATTGCCAAGTCCAGCTTTGACTGGCATAACTAGTGTGAAAAGTCTTTGTCTTAACACCATTTTTAAATAAAAAATAATATCAAATTTTAAGTTAATGAGGTATTTTACGTTAAACACAAAGAGAAACTTGATTGTAACAAAACATTACGGATTTTTCGTTTTTACGAAAATGGTTTCAATAAGAAAATTATAATACTCCTGTTGTGTACATAGTTCTGCGTAGTCATCGCGTACACAACTTTCCCACTAGAGCGCGCCCCGCTAAGCACAACAGCGCAGGCTCAGCGCTCGTCCGTCTCCGCTCTAGGAGATGGCGCTGCCATAAAGACGGACCAAATTCTGCTTCCGCCGATCCGCGTATTAATATGTAACGCAGCCAATGAGATTGCTGCTAACGTAGAACCTTTTCTCCTCGCGGATCACACTCGCGCAGTGATACCTGAACGCGCGATGTATTATAACGAGTGTACAGACCTCCGATTAGTCAGTCTGCATCAGTCTGCATTAGTCTGTACCAGTCTACATTAGTCTATACCAGTCTATAGTCAATTTTCAGTCTGCGCCTAGTAAGATTATCGTATTCCTGTACATAGCCATGAAGATAAATGAATAGACACTTTTGTCAAGTATCAGAGATATATGTGAGAATAAGATTAACTTACCAATACCAAAGGAACTTCAGATTGTCAATTTTAAACAGCATTCAGAATCGAGTTACGTAATATCTATGACTTTTATTATTTTAATAAATGTGTGTGAAAATTAATCAAGTTCTGTTTAAAGTTGGTCACCGTCAATCTGCTACTCTAAGCGTGCAAGTGGCATTTCTATCGTCTGACCTAACGTCAGAAGATAAACACGCCACGATAAGACCACGAGACATATTGCTGACACTCGCCTACTTCGTTAGAGCGACAAGTCAAATAATCTGATGGTGTGTGTACCGTAGGTCTTACAGTACGCACACCACAACTCCTATGCAGCTTTTTACTTGCAGACCTGTGTAATAAGCAATCAAAAAACATGTCCAAAATTCTCCAAAAAACAGACCGTCACAGATATTGGCCTACAGTTTTGTGAGTTTCTTCGATGATCCTTTTTCCCATTTCCTAGGAACGCTTCAATCCTCTAGCTAGAAGAGGAGCAGGTTCCTCCACACGCTCTATGTAGAATCGTATTTTTATCCCAACACATCAAATAGCCTTACCGATGTTCAGCTATTTCAGTAGCTTTTATATCCCTTGTTCACTTATTTCGATATCTACCACTTGGCCGTTCGCGGGACGATATAGAGGAGCAACTACGGTAGAATCTTCCTCAGTGAACGGTTTTGGAAAACGACAACAGAAATGAAGCTGCTGAAGGTATACTGAGACTTCCACATCAGTGGTGACTGAAGAACAGTAAAACTGTGGAAAACATATCTGTTTTGTACCAGTCGCAAATAATTAGTTGCCAGAATTAAAGCCCCGACACTTATATTTGTCTTATTCGAACACTGCAGATTGTTCAAATGCATTAGCTTTGATTAACAACGTAAAAATAGGCAAATTTCGTTTCATCGCAGACCTGATCTTTAGGGTCTGTTGGAAAATTACGGGGAAAGTTAGTGAACGAGTAGTGAGATACCGTGTTAGCCGCGATTACTTTTCAAAGGTCCAAAGTAAAATTTCCATGGAATAAGAAGTGCCAAAAGGATTTTTAACGTCTCTGAAAATGTCGAGTTACTTCAGTCGTGCCTCAGGTTAGAGTAATAGAACAAAATGAAGTTGACCAACAATA
Source organism: Schistocerca americana (assembly GCF_021461395.2). Lineage (NCBI taxonomy): Eukaryota > Metazoa > Arthropoda > Insecta > Orthoptera > Acrididae > Schistocerca > Schistocerca americana. Next base: position 364,231,085 of record NC_060125.1, on the reverse strand, counting down.
CTGCTTAGTGCAGTCCTAATTTTTCCAGATTCCTGATTTTAGGGTAGTCGTGAAAGAAACTCGAGTAAGTCTTATGCAGGATGCCAATTTCGCGACTTTGGGCACTGCTGACAACTGGAAACATGCATATTCACTTTACATCGATATTTACATCGTCATGGACACTCTGAAAATTTCATTTAAGTGCGTGGAAAATGGTTCATCGAACCACCTTCATAATTCTCTATTATTCCAATCTCGTATTGCGTGCGGAAAAAACGAACATCTATATGTTTCCGTGTGAACTCTCATTTTATTATGGTGATCCTTTCTCCCTATGTAGCCGGCCGGAGTGGCCGTGCGGTTCTGGGCGCTACAGTCTGGAACCGAGCGACCGCTTCCGTCGCAGGTTCGAATCCTGCCTCGGGCATGGATGTGTGTCATGTCCTTAGGTTAGTTAGGTTTCATTAGTTCTAAGTTCTAGGCGACTGATGACCTCAGAAGTTAAGTCGCATAGTGCTCAGAGCCATTTGAACCATTTTTTCTCCCTATGTAGGTCGACGTCAACAATATATTTTCACATTTTCGCATTCGGAGGAGAAAGTTGGTGGTAGAAATTTCGTGAGAAGCTTCCGCCGCAACGAGAAACGCCCTTGTTTTAATGATGTTCACCCCAAATCCTGCATCATTTCAGTGACACTCTCTTCCCTATTTCCCGATAATACAAACCGTGCTGCCTTTCAAAATGGCTCTGAGCACTGTGGGACTTAACTTCTGAGGTCATCAGTCCCCTAGAACTTAGAACTACTTAAACCTAAGTAATCTAAGGACATCACACACATCCATGCCCGAGACAGGATTCGAACTTGCGACCGTAGCGGTCGCGCGGTTCCAGACTGTAGCGCCTAGAACCACTCGGCCACCCCGGCCGGCTGCTGCCTTTCTTTGAACTTTTTCGATGTATACAGAATGAAATTTTCACTCTGCCGTGGAGTGTCCGCTGATATGAAACTTCCTGGCAGATTAAAACTATGCGCCGCACCGTGATTCGAAATCGGGATCTTTGCCTTTCGCGGGCAAGTGCTCTACCAACTTTTTTATCTCCTTTTGCTGGTTATAGGTCGTTGTATTTGTTGAGGGTGGACGTCGCATGACGATTGTGCAAGTCCATCGTTGATCCAGGCACTCAGTTTTTTTGTTACAGAGGGCAGCTATCCCTCTGAGCGAACACGCTGATCTACCGTGCCGACGTCAAACAGAGCTACCCATGCACGACTCAAGACACGTCCTCACAGCTTCATTTCTGACAGTACCTCGTCTCCTACCTTCCAAACTTCACAGAAGCTCTTCTGCGAACCTTGCTGAACTAACACTCCTGGATGAAAGGGTATTGCAGAGGCATGCCTTAGCCACAGGCTGGGGGTTGTTTCGAGGATGAAGTTTTCACTCTGTAGCGGAGTGTGCGTTGATATGAAACTTCCTGTCAGATTAAAACTGTGGGCTGGACCGAGACTCGAACTCGGGATCTTTGCCTTTCTTGGGCAAGTGCTCTACCAACGGTTTTTTTTCGGTATTGTTCGTTGCGTTTGGTCTGGGCGGATGTCACAAGACATCCGTTCAAGTTGATAGTTGATTCCTTTACTCAGTTTTTTTATTACAGAGAGCGAGCAGCCCTCTGAGCGAACACACTGAGCTACCGTGCCGGCATGAAATGATGATGAGGATAGCACAACACCCAGTCCCTGAGGGGAGAAAACCAACTGAGCTACCCATGCACAACTCAAGACCCGACCTCGCAGCTTCATTTCTGCAGTACCTCGTCTCCTACCTTCCAAACTTCACAGAAGCTCTTCTGCATACCTTGAAGAACTAGCATAGGTACTGGCAGAACTGAAGCTTTGAGGACGGGTCGTGAGTCGTGCTTGAGTAGCTCAGTCGGCAGTCTGCCTTTGGCAGGGCAACAGAGCGGACGCGTCCGTGCTTTCAGTGCGCGGAGCGCGATCTCGCCTTGATTACATTCTGACGACCGTTGCTACGATACATGGCGAACCGTTACCTTAACTCCGATTATCTTTCTGGAATGATTGTAGCCGACCTTAAGCATTCGAGGCGGAAGGTTTCCTGCGAGAGGTGTTGAAGATCCTAGCGACCGATATTGTCGGAATACGTTTGTCGATCGTGAGCGGCACAGTCTGCGTTAAAACTATTAACGACACAGCGTGCGAACGCATCCTACGTGAGATCAAACAGGGGCTCCGCTTCTGTCATGCTGATGGCAATGTGAGGGCTGTAACAGTGGACCACGCGGGCTTAGGTATGCGTACCATACTCATTTTCGAATTGCCATTAGAATTTCCTGCAGAGGAAGTCGTCGCGGTGCTCCGACCGTACGGCACAGTCCATGGTCATACTGCGGAGAAGTGGACGCAGTTTCGGACATATACTGTCATAAAGTGCGTCCTGCAGGTCACCATTGATCTCCGAAGCCACGTCCCGCCCTACATACAGATCGGCGGTTGCCGTGCAATAATTATATATGACGGACAGTCGCGGACCGGTTCCGTATGCGGCAAAGAAGGTCGCCTTAGGTCCGAATGTATACAACCGCGTATTGCGCAACTTCCAGCTGCCGAAGGACCACCCACCTCGCAACCTGCGGTGCTACCGGTGACCTACGCTGCTGTTCTTGCTTTTCCTGCCGTTTCGCAACGCCTCCGGGACGCCACAAACGAGCCCGACCTTACCCAGACGGAGCACGCCTCGGACGGCCTGCCGCCTCAGCCGGCCATCAACACCGCTCCGATGGTGCCGACGCGACCGGCCGCTGACCCAACCCTCGACAACACGATGGAGATCGACTCGCTCATCGTCCCTACGGCGGCTTGCCTGCCACAGTGACCCGACTCCCTTCTGTCGTCGGACACGGAAGGTCGCATAAGGAAACAACGTTCTCCGAAACGTGGCAAGAGAAGGCGCCGCACCGTTTCCGGCCAAGAGGAGACCGCACCGTTTCCGACCAAGAGGAGACTTTGCAGGTCGAGGATTACGCAACCGTCGAGCAGCCCGACGCCCCCGAATCCGCTACTGCCAACGTTATGAGGGCGGAGACATCCACTGGTGTGCCTGCGCCCGTCTCCCCCGCACCATGCGGACGCTGAACTATTTACTGGACGTAGCACAGTCGAAACTACACCACGAACCACTACATCATCATCTGCAGACAAATGGACGATACACTGGTGCCTGCCTCCATGGCGTGGCACGAGGAGGAGGTCGAGGAGCAGAACCCGCTAATCAAACTCTCCCCAGAATCCACTGTGGGCGAGTGGGCAAAGTGGACCAGCCTCCAGCAGTTCACCACCAGGCCTACTGGATAGCAACCATCAACAACAAAAACTTCCGTTCCACGTTGAAAAACCGCCTTATGCAGGAGATTTTATGGGCTTCTGGTATTGATTTCGTCCTTCTGCAGGAAGTTCACTTGCCCAGTCTCCCAGCTATCAATGGCTATACCGCCCACGCCTCCGCGAGTGATTCTATGGGCCGTGTAGTGGCCATCTTCGCCCCCAACGCCTACGTCCTGTCACCGACAGCGCCTTCCTTCCATCAGCTCAGGGCATGGCACTCACTGCATGGAGACACGCATCATTAATATCTACGCTTCTTCAGGCCCAGTTTTATTCAGAGGAAACAGACCCCTGTTTTTAGGGCGATACGACCACCGCCTACTAGGAGGTGACTTTAACTGTGCTCTGCACTCCAAAGATCAGGTTCCACACTATACTACATGCCAGGAACTACGTGTAGTGGTGCGGGACCTCTTGCTTCATGATACGTGGGAAGTTCAACAAGGCATCCGTTCTGGCCATACCTTTCTTACCAGTCATTCCGCAAGCCATCTAGACAGAATATATTCCTCGCGGACTCGTATACCTGCGCTGCGGGACGCCGAATGCTGGCCACTGCCTTTTCCGACCATTTCTCTTCCATCTGTATTATTCTCCCGCCGCAATCTGTATGGCGCAGCTGTACGCCATGGAAGCTAAATACTTCTCATCTGCATGACCTGACTTGACGTCAACAAGTCACTGAGACACGGATAGCCTGCGAACGACGCTTTCCCTGCTACTGCTCGACAATGACATGGTGGATTGACTGCGCCAAACTAGCGATCCGGAGGATACTAATCAGATGCGGGAAGGACTTGCCCGATTGGCATTGTGACACTGTTGAGTTCAATTATGCGGTTCTCCGAGATCTGGACACTAAGCCGCCAACCCCGGACAACCAGTTGGAATGGCAAAGAACTAAGGCGAGAAGAATTGCGGTGGCATGTCGGAAATTGTAAGGGGTGGTGATACGGCCGCGGCGCCACGATCATGCGGGTTTGGAAATTCCATCCTTGCATCATACAGTGTCTGACGAACGACGGCGTGTCGGCAAATAATGAACACTCTGACCACGCCTCACGGCCCACAGGTGACCAATCAGAATGAAATCGTTCACGCATTCGACGAACACTACCGTCGTACTTATGGGGAAGAATATGCTGATACTGAATCAGACAACTCCATTTTGCATTACATCACGCGCACCCTCTCCCACACGGAGGCGGATACTTTGACAATCGACAACGCAATCGATAAGGAAGCAGTCAACAGATCGCTCTGCATTGACGGCTTACCGACTGCGTTTTACCGGGCCTTCGGTGGCCACATGGCACCGAAGTGGACGATTATGTATCAATGAATGTAACTCCATCTTCTGGTGAAGTATGTGACTACGGCTATTCAATGTTCAATAAAAACAATAGCAATCACCGTTTATATGTTTATTTTTAGGCAACCGGTTTCGAAGTTAAACTACGTCATCTTCAGGCTTAAACTGTGGAGGATATAACAGAACAATAATTACACATTCAAATACAGAGCAGGTTGACTAAAAGAATCAAGTGTTGCATATTACTTTACGTAATGAGAATTATACAATGAATGTTATATCAGAGCAACAAATCGTATTAAAGTACAGAGCTTATTGCTTAAAAGCTGCAATTTCCTTAATTAAAAGAACTCAGTTTTAATAAAACTACATAATACATCGTAATATACTCTATCAGAATTAATCATTAATTCATACATATTGTAAAAACTCAGTATCGTCATAGTCGTATTAATAAATCATAAGTGTTATAGTAATGTAACCATCAGTCCAGCATATTTATTGTCTTCAAAACGTATGACTATACTTGGCAGACGACTGGTTTAGTCCAAAGGTAGAAGTTGGGCCGGCGTCAGTCTGGAACCGCGTGACCGCTACGGTCGCAGGTTCGAATCCTGCCTCGGGCATGGATGTGTGTGATGTCCTTAGGTTAGTTAGGTTTAAGTAGTTCTAAGTTCTAGGGGACTGATGACCACAGATGTTGAGTCCTGTAGTGCTCAGAGCCATTTGAACAATTTTTGTAGAAGTTGGGTGAGAGGAACCGACAAATAATATGTAAAACAGATTTCTTTGAAGAGGGAACTAAATCCCGCCTCGACTTCTGGACCTACTTACAAACAGCCCATGCAGCCCTTGAAAACACGCCACGTTACCGAAAATTATTTGCTAACTATCTTCGATGGTTCTTTGTTAGACCTCCACTAAGTTGGGGGGTGTACCTGGAGCTGAGGGCAACTAACACTCCCCCGCCCCCCTTGTGGTGTATGAGTTTGTTAAGCCGCCTATTATCGATTCTACCTCTGACCTCCGCGGATGGGTGAGCGCATCGCAGATTGCGCGGATTTTATTTCATTTTTCTTTTCTTTTTCTTTACCCAGCATTTATATATTTTTATTTCATAATAGTAGTGAATATTACAAAAACAATACGCAAATAAATAAACTGCAATAACGTCTTCCACTTCTGTTGATTCCTGCGTCTCCCACTATCCTGTGTTCCACAGGCTCGGTGGTGGTGGTGAGAGGGATACTGTGGTCACGCCTCGGGTTTCAACGCCTGCCCACTTTGCCCCATGAGCCCCCACGGTCCACTATCTCACAAAAAAAGCGGTTAAGACAAAATGAAAAGATGGTAGAGCAATTGCCCACGAGAGGCGAAGGTCCCGAGTTCGAGTCTGTGTCTGGCACACAGTTTTAATAATAGTAAAAAAAATAATCGGTAGAGGAAATTTCGCGCTGAAGGAAAAGGTCCCGAGTTCGAGTCTCCGTCCGGCACACAGTTTTAGTATGTCAGGAAGTTTCTTTTTCGACGTACTCCGCCAATCCTATCTGGTAAGATCCCAAACTGCACAGCAGAATTCTAAAAGAGGGTGGACACGTGTAGTGTATGCAGTCTCTTTAGTAGATCTGTTACATTTTCTGAGTGTCCTGCCTATAAAACGCAGTCTCTGGTTAGCTTTCACCACAACATTTTCTATGTTTTCTTTCCAGTTTCAGTTGTTCCTAATTTTAATTCCTAGGTATTTAGTTGAATTTAAGGCCTTCAGGAACTACGTGTAGATTTGACTGATTTGTCGTGTAACCGAAGTTTAACAGATTCCTTTTAGCACCCACATGGATGACCTCACACTTTTCGTTATTTAAGGTCAATTGCCAATTTTCGCCCCATACAGATATATTTTCTAAATCGTTTTGCAATTTGTTTTGATCTTCTGATGAGTTTATTAGTCGTAATCGACAGCGTCATCTGCGAACAACCGAAGACGGCTGCTCAGATTGTCTCCCAAATCGTTTATATAGATAAGGAACATCAAAAGGCCTATAACACTACCTTGGGTAACGCCTAAAATCACTTCTGTTTTATTCGATGACTTTCCGTCACTTACGGCGGCTGACTACTCTGACAGGAAATCACGAATCCAGTCACATAACTGAGACGACGTCCACAATCACGCTTCTGTGGTACAGTATCAAAAGCCTTCCGGAAATCCAGAAATACGGAATCAATTAGAACTTCTTTGTCAATAGCATACAAGAAGTCGTGCGAGTAATGAGCTGGTTGTGTTTTACAAGAACGATATTTTCTAAATCTGAGTTACTGTGTGTCATTAGACCGTTTTCTTCGAGGTAATTCATAACGTTCGAACACAATGTATGTTCCAAAATTCTGCTGTATGCCGGCGTTAATTATATGGGCCTGTAATTTAGAGGATTACTCCTACTACCTTCTTGAATATGACCTGTGCAACATTCCAGTCATTGGATACGGATCTTTCGTCGAGCGAACGGTTGTATATGATTGTTACCCGAAAGTATGGAGCTATTTTATCTGCTACCTAACTGATATACAATCTGGACTGGGAGACTTGTTTTTGTTAAGTGATTTAATTTGCTTCACTACTCCGAGGATATTTACTTCTACGTTACTCATGTTGCCAGCTGTTCTTGATTCGAATTCTGGAATATTTACTTCGCCTTCTTCGGTGAGAAGAGAACAGAAGCTTTCGAAATGTGGTGCAAGAGAAGAATGCTGAAGATTAGATGGGTAGATCACTTAACTAATGAGGAAGTACTGAATAGAATTGGGGAGAAGAGGAATTTGCGGCACAATTTGACTAGCAGAAGGGGTCGGTTGGTAGGATATGTTCTGCGGCATCAAGGGATCACCAATTTAGTATTGGAGGGCAGCGTGGAGGGTAAATATCGTAGAGCTAGACCAAGAGATGAATACACTAAGGAGATTCAGGAGGATGTAGGTTGCAGAAGTTACTCGGAGATGAAAAAGCTTGCACAGGATAGAACAGCATGGAGAGCCGCGCATCAAACCAGTCTCTGGACTGAAGACCACAACAACAACAACAACTTGTTTGGTGAAGGAATTTCGGAAAACTGTGTTTAGTAGCTCCGCTTTGGCATCACTGTCTCCATTGCTATGGCGCAAAAAAGGATTGATTGTGTCTTGTAACTAGCACACTTCACCGAAAACCAGAGTCTCTTTGGATTTTCTGTCAGGTTTCGAGACAAAGTTTCATCGTGGAAACTATTATAAGCATCTCGCATTGAAGTCCGCGCTAAATTTCCAGGTTCCGTATAAGATCATCAATCTGGGAGATATTGTATCCGTTTAAATTTGGCTTTTTTTCCCTATATCTTTAGAAACGATTCAGTACTTGAAACTTCGAAAACATCTGAATGCGTCAATGGAGATAATCAAGAATGTTAGAATACGGTGCACCTACCGCCAAGCCGCTGTTATCTGGACAGTGTTTCAATTTCTCCTCCGCTATCACCGACTGCAGTCTGCGCCTTCTCTTAGTGCGCCAATATGTAGTTCCATTCCATGACGGAGTTCACTTTTCACGCTTGTACACTTATTCTTTTCTTGTTTTTGTAGTGAGAAATAAAACGCGGCAAGCAGATAACTTTTATGTGTGAGCTCACTTGCCGTGATGTTCTCTGTGCATGCAGTCAGTGGAAAGTACGACGAGTAAGTTATTTATGGAGTGCAAAGCTATTTTGAAACTGTGCTGGTGTAAGGAGTGGAGCTTGGTCAGGAAGGCAGAGGAAGGCATCGGAAGGGACAGTTCAGACATAAAAGGGTGTAATGAAGTAAACTTTGCCTATATTCTGAATTTACGGGTTACATAAGCGTTCCTTCGGGTCGGACTTTGAGGGCGTTCGGGCAGTCTGGTTTATAGTTGCACACAGGAACGGGAAGAGTGTGAGAAGATGGCTAACGTTCGAAGTAGCCGATGGCCGGTCGAGGAGACCAGAGACATGGGCAGATGGAGAGAAGCTTGTTTGCTCGGTCTGAAAGTCACAAGAGAGCGACGACCCCTACCCACGCGGAGTGTCGCCAGCAACCACCGTGCGATTCCTTTCTCGCGTCCCCTCTGTCTGCTTACGGGCGCGTGTGAGTAGCTAATTCCGCACGGTGGTAGCGTCATGCTGGTTTATTGAGCAAAAAGCAGGAAATATGGCGTGACGCTAACGCTGACAGGTTCCATCAGGCACGGATGTCACTGTGGGAACACATGAAGGTAGTTTGGTTGAAAGACGTACGAGAAAACTCTTCTTTTTAGTCATTATTGTCTTCTGACTGGTTCGATGCGGCCCGGCACGAATTACTCTCCTGTGCCAACTTCTTCATCTCCCAATAGCAATTGCAACCTACGTCCTCAACTATTTGTTCGATGTATTCCAGTCTCTGTCTCCCTCTACAGTTTTTACCCTCTACAGCTCCCTCTAGTACCGTAGAAGTTAATCCTGAATGTCTTAACAGATGTCCTATCATCCAATTCCTTCCTCTTGTCAGTATTTTCTATATATTTCTTTCCTCGCCGATTCTGCGGAGAACCTCCTACTTTCTTTTCTTATCAGTCTGCCTAATTTTCAACCTTCTTCTGTAATGCTACATCACAAATGCTTCGATTCTCTTCTGGTCCCTATTTCACTACCATACAATGCTGTGCTCCAAACGGCCATTCACAGAAATTTCTTTCTAAAATTAAGACCTACGTTTGATACTAGAAGACTTCTATTAGCCAAGATTGCCCTTTTAGCTAATGCTAGTCTGCTTTTTACGTCTTCCATGCTCCGTCCGTCATGGGTTGGTTTGCTGCCTGCGTAGCAGAATTCCTTCATTTGTTTCGTGACCATCAGTCCTGATGTTAAGTTTCTCGCTGTCCTGATCTCTGGTACTTCTCATTACTTTTGACTTCCTTCACTTTTTTCTCTATCCGTCCTCATCAGACTGTTCATTCCATTCAACAGGTACTGTAATTTTCCTTCACTTCCAGTCATAGCAGTGCCATCCGCGAATCTTATGATTGATATCGTTTCATACTGAATTTTAATCTTTCTCTCGAACATTTCTTTTATATCCCTCATTCCTTCTTCGATGTACAGATTGAATGGTAGGGCGGAAGACAGCATCCCTGCCTTACACCCTTTTTAATCCTCACAATTCGTCTTGGTCTCCCCTCTTACTGTTCCCTCTTGGTTCTCTTACATATTGTATACTATCCGTCTTTCCCTATAGCTTACCCCTATTTTTCACAGAACTTCGAACACCTTGCACCACTTTACATCGTCGAACTCTTTTTCTAGGTCGACAGATCCTAAGAACGTGTCTTGATTTTCTTTTCTTTTTCAGTGTTGCTTCCGTTATCAACCATAATGTAAGGACTCCCTTGCTGGTGCTTTTGTCTTTCCTAAAGCCAAACTGTTCGTTGTCTAACACATCCTCAATTTTCTTTTACATTTTCCTGTACATTATTCCTGTCGGCAACTTAGATGCATGAGGCGGTAAGGTATCTGTGCGGCAGTTGTCGCACTTATCGACTGTAGTCGTCTGTTGTAAAATTTGTTAGGGACTCCAAATTATTCCCAGACTCTCTGGCATTCTGTGCAATACTACCAGCTTTCATAAGACCCATATTAGCGGTGGATGACCCTGGTAGGGACTATACGGGAGGAATCTGTTTATGTTTAATGTTGTAAAGAGGGGCTAACTGCTAAAAGTCAAAAAATGTAATTAATCTCAGTTGTCAGAATATATATGGTCCACTTACTTTAGTGCGACCACTGCCTATGTTTGACTTCATCGTGCAATACTCACCAACAGACAGAGGCGGCGGCACTAACAGTATATTACCCTACACGACTCAATGAGTAGATATTGTTATAAACTGTTGCAAGGAGCTTCCTTCGGAGCTCATTGACCAAAGCTATTTTCAAGAGGCAAAATAGCTCTTGTTTTAGTGTTCTTGCTACAGTCTAGATCCCATTTATCAGGAGGACTACGCCACTGACGTCAGTGGTGCAAACAACACTGCTATTAGTCCGTGGAGAAGCTGAAGATGACTTCATGTACCACTCTGATGGCAGTGTGAGTATCTTCTGAATCGTATTTAGCAGAAAATGTTGCGACGACAGTGTTTGTGTAGGGCTGTTTTCCCTAGTTTGCGTCTGTGCTGTTAGATCAATGGCGGCAGAATGAACACAAATGCTTACGCACGTCTTTTCCAAAGTAGTATGTTTTTAACGAGAAATAGCGTTGTTGATAGATTCCAGGAGAAGTTAGATATATTAATAGATGGAAAAAAAATTAATGGATGGAATGAAACGCTCAGTTTATGTCAGAGAAGAATGAGCATAGCAGCGCAGAAGCTACACTACTGGCCATTAAAATTGCTACACCAAGAAGAAATGCAGATGATAAACGGGTATTCATTGGACAAATATAATGTTAGAACTGGCATGTGATCACATTTTCACGCAATTTGGGTGCATAGATCCTGAGAAATCAGTACACAGAACAACCACCTCTGGCCATAATAATGGCCTTGATACGCCTGGACATTGAGTCAAACAGAGCTTGGATGGCGTGTACAGGTACAGCTGCCCATGCAGCTTCGACACGATACCACAGTTCATCAAGAGTAGTGACTGGCGTATTGTGACGAGCCAGTTGCTCGGCCACCATTGACCAGACGTTTCCAATTGGTGAGAGATCTGGAGAAGGTGGTGGCCAGGGCAGCAGTCGAACATTTTCTGTATCCAGAAAGGCCCGTACCGGACCTGCAACATGCGGTCGTGCATTATGCTGCTGAAATGTAGGGTTTCGCAGGGATCGAATGAAGGTTAGAACCACGGCTCGTAACACATATGAAATGTAACGTCCACTGTTCAAAGTGCCGTCAATGCGAGCAAGAGGTGACCGAGACGTATAACCAATGGCACCCCATACCATCACGCCGGGTGATACGCCAGTATGGCGATGACGAATACACGCTTCCAATGTGCGTTCGCCGCGATGTCGCCAAACACGGATGCGACTATCATGATGCTTAAAACAGAACCTGGATTCATCCGAACCGCAGCCATGGTCTCCCAGCTGATAGTCCATGCTGCTGCAAACGTCGTCGAACTGTTCGTGGAGATGATTGTTGTCTTGCAAACGTGCCCATCTGTTGACTCAGGGTTTGAGACGTGGCTGCACGATCCGTTGCAGCCATGCGGATAAGATGCCTGTCATCTCGACTGCTAGTGATACGAGGCCGTTGCGATCCAGTACGGCGTTCCGTATTACCCTCCTGAACCCACTGATTCCATATTCTGCTAACAGTCAGTGTATCTCGACCAACGCGAGCAGCAATGTTGCGATACGGTAAACCGCAATCGCGATAGGCTACAATCCGACCTTTATCAAAGTCGGAAACGTGATGGTACGCATTTCTCCTCCTTCCACGAGGCATCACAACAACGTTTCACCAGGCAACGCCGGTCAACTGCTGTTTGTGTATGAGAAATCGGTTGGAACCTTTCCTCATGTTAGCACGTTGTAGGTGTCGCCACCGGCGCCAACCTTGTGTGAGTGCTCTGAAAAGCTAATCATTTGCATATCACAGCATCTTCTTCCTGTCCGTTAAATCAACGTGGTGTAGCAATTTTAATGGCTAGCAGCGTACATTTACAAAGTACTTATTTGCTTCTCTAAAAGACGTATTGTCTTCACTATATTCTGCAGAAGTTCACTACTTGTTTTGAAGATCACACACATTGAAATCTAATCCACTCTTACCAAGCAAGGAAAAGCCATGGGTATGCACTTGACTCGCATTCTGAAGGCGCGAATTTCAAATTGACTTTGGATTTTCCGTGGTGGTCCCAGATCGGTTAAGTCAAATGCCGAGAACGCTCATTTGAAACGGACTGCTAGTTTCGTTCCCCAAATATCCATGACCTGAACTCGTGTTCTGTATTTAATTACCTCTCCGTCGACGAGACGTTAAACCGTATCTATTTTACCCTCTGGTAATACTTCAAACAAAAATAATCGGGCACGTAACGTCCCGAAAGCACTCGGACTTGGCTGCGTGGTTAAATACTAAATTAATCTGAAAACCAAAGTGAAATTTAATAAAGGAAAGAAGCAGTAGGAAGAAATTTCTCGACAGGAGGACGTTCTAAATCAGTAACACTTCTAACTACCAATAAGAGACCATTGAATATGGCTTCTCATTGTCCAGCTATAGCCCTTATGAAACATGTTTAGCGTTAGTTGAGGAGTCTAGAAGGCGTTGGATCAATGTGCCCAACAACTCGGAAATTCACTAAGCTTCGGGAAGAATATGAAGGAATTCCGCTTTCACATCGTGAGAGCTTAGTGGAAAGCCTTTCTCAGAACAAAAGGTACATGACTGAAATTATACGTTCATGGCATACACATGCAAGGAATTGCGAGAACTTGTGCTATGTGTCACCGGCTTTAGATGAAGTATAATTTATCACCTAAAATGTAAGCAAATAATCTTGTAAAATATATGATTGAGAGTAAATACAAGTTCTTGTTGTTGTTTGTATTATGAAAGTGTACTCAGGTCACTGTATTTCCTTTTGAAATTAAATGATCTGTAAAGTATGATAAAAGTAAATGTAGTTCACAGCGTAATTACTGTTCGTGCCTCGATCTGGTTAGTTAACTCAGACACACACTTAGAGGAGCGGCGTACATGATTTTTAGTCAAGAAGTGAATTATTCGCAAGAGTCTGCACTTGCTCCGTACACTATGTTAATGTGCTTCATGATAGTATCATCTATTAATTAAGGGCACAAATAATTCAGATGATGAAAGGTAGAATGAGAGATATTTGTTTCTTACGGAAAATAGATCAGGATGCGGGCGATACATCAAGACGAAGGTAAAATCCCAACAGTTTCTTTCATAATTTTGGAAGCCTGTACGCGATTTATTCCAGTCAAAATTAATTTGAATTGTAAATTTTTAAAAAGGCAATACCTGGTGTTAGTACACAATTTTCCCAGTTGAGAATTGCAGTCCCGTAATCCATTGTCACATAGAACTGTGAGGTATCACATTATTGAACTGGCATATAATTGAGGTATATAATTACAATTGCCAATGGTAGATTAAGTCATACGCTTTTAATTAACAGTTAATCCGTTGCGTTTCAGAACTGGACCTTGGCTATTGATTCAGACTTCCCATTCCATTTGGTCTTTAGTAATAATAACTACAGAGTCGTGGTTCATCAATATTTGTTTTTCCCGTTCAGTTGTAAGATTAGCCTCTGTCCCTTTCTACTAAACGTAGGAAGTGTCTCGGTTTAAAATGGTTCAAATGGCTCTGAGCACTATGGGACTTAACATCTGAGGTCATCAGTTCCCTACAACTTAGAACTACTTAAACGTAACTAACCTAAAGACATCACACACATCCATGCCCGAGGCAGGATTCAAACCTGTGACCGTAGCGGTCGCACGGTTCCAGACTGAAGCGCTTAGAACCGCTCGGCCACGACGTCCGGCTGTCTCGGTTTAGTTATGGAGTCCCTAGAATATGACATGAGGTGTACAGTATGACTAGTCCTGCATTTCCATCCGGGTCTTTCAGAGATTAAGACAACCCGTCCTTAGATTATCTTTGTGAGTCGTCACATAGAATTACTTCCTGTCTGTTTTTTCGCAAAAGTCTCGTAGTTGATGTCCCTCGCAGAAGTAGTGTCAGCGCCATCGGATATTCTGGAATATGCTATTCTACACCCTGTAATTTCTAAGTTATGAAAGCGGGAAGCTATATTACTTGCAATAACGTTCGTGGATGCCCTTAAGATGGTTTATTTACGAAAACACCGTTATCTGACAATAATGAAACAGTCCATCACTCTGAGTTCAATACTAGCTGTATCCTGAGTAAGGTCTTACGACGGTGCTAGGTCAAAAGGACCCTATCGGCGTTTGGCGGTTATGGTGCGCAGCCTAGATATCGTACATACAATCGTGGATCATCGTAACTTTCCCTAAAACTTCGTTATCTTAAACAGTGTTTATATGTTTACTATTTTCTTGCATTGCAATGTTGTAATGTTGTATATAGTGGAAAAAGTGGGTTTTAGTAATAACTATTTATTAAACAAAATCATTTGCTTCGCACCAGAATGGATGTGGTTCCCCTAGGTATCGCGCTCTGGTGTAACCATCTTTCTCACAGCTATCCTCAGCACATCTCACCGTCTAATGCCCATGCCACAATGTCCAACGGAACCGTAATCTTACTCCCTGCGATGTGTCCCGCAGTCTTGCCTCGGCTTACTAAATGCTACTGATATCTACAGAGGCGATATAAAATTTAAATATGGAAAATAACGAAATAAAATGAAGTCTGAAAATAGTGAGTGTCTTAGAGAGTGTGAACGTGGAGTGAAATTGTGGCTGTGCTGGGGGTGATAGTGATTTATTTTTAGCTTCCTCATGTTCTGGACTCTCGTTATGCTATGCAATGCACCATTATTAAGGTAAATCAAATAGCTGGAACAAAGAAGAATACATGCGTCATTACGCACTCAACTATGTTCAGTATTTGTGCTAAGGTAAACTTTTGTAATACCTTCATGAAGTATGTAAAAAGTAACGATTACACAAAGAAGTGGCTTTTAGTTATTTATGAGAACGGTGATCCAGGCATAGCCCTCGTGTATTAAAGGCGCGCAAAATTTTCAGAGCTGGTAATAAAATAAAAAATAATAAAAATAAAATAAAAACTTGCAAAAATACTAGAAAATAACCGAGTACTAACATTTAGCTTTCAAACAAATTGAGAAAATAAATATAATTTTAAGTGAAATTCGCCCATATATTTTTCATGGGCCCACAAAAAGCATTGTTATTCTCCGAATCCATTTTTGACCTTTGTTGTCTTGCGAATACAGTTCATTGCACAATGGACATTTTGTATCTTCACCGCAGTCAGTTTCTTCACCATCATCTGATTCATCAGAATTCGAATGGAAATCATCTTCAGTAACAGAATCTT
Source organism: Schistocerca americana (assembly GCF_021461395.2). Classification (NCBI taxonomy): domain Eukaryota; kingdom Metazoa; phylum Arthropoda; class Insecta; order Orthoptera; family Acrididae; genus Schistocerca; species Schistocerca americana. Next base: position 364,215,331 of record NC_060125.1, on the reverse strand, counting down.
CAAAGGATTCAGAGGAAGAAACTTTTCTTTTGCTGCTTCGGTTTTCACAACCTGTCTTCTTTCTTGCAGTTGCTATCTTCTTATCTTGCTATTTCTGATGTGACTCCACAATAATATTTTTGTGAGGTGAAACTGTGATTAGATTAGCTGAACCTAGTCGATCGGAAGAGTTTAGTTGGATGACAGGCGCAGATCGACTTTCCTGAGGTACTATGAACTGATAATCAACTTCGGGTGCAGGATCTCTTTCCGTTATATGTAAATTGAGGATATTTTCATCCAAAGGGAAAATTCTCGTGGATCTATACAGGCTGTTAGCCGTTGACATATTTGCAGCTCTTGTGTAAGCACGAGCTAGCAGAACGTCTTTTTGACAGAGAATAATAACTCTATTGTCTTTTGGATAGAACCATCTTCCAGTATCTTGGGCATAGTATGATTTAGAAGCGTTCAGTGGTTGCATTATATCAGGGCAGTGAGAAGATAGGCAAATTATGGAAACCGTAAACTATGTCAGCAGCATTATATCGGCCAAAGGGAACGACGTCGACATTGCGGATGTGAGTCACGTGGCCATCTTAAGTCAGGAACACTGGATCGTCGTTGGATGGTTGGTCAGTATTTGTCAAGCGCTGGAACCATTTCGGGAACAAGTCCAGCCGTATTCATCCAGAGGAATGAGTTGCACCTTTTGTACCTGGAGGAGTTCCGTAGTGTAATTCGGCCTTGAAGGTCTTGTGTAGAACAATAATCATGGACTTATCAAAGTGTCCGGATGCGGACTTGCACGTTGCAGGAGCCATAAATCAACCACGTTCAGCAGAAGACATCCGGGCTTTTACAGCAACAATTTTTCTGTATTTATACCGAACTATCGTCAGGCTCGTTTAATCGGCATTAAAGATTTTCGTAGTATTTTATTTTCTCCATGTCCAGTTTCGGAACTGAAAAAAATCCCTTCTTCTGTGCGAATCCCTGGGTCTTGCCTTAGGGAGCAGCTGTGGTGTTCTGAAGGAGATATCATGATAGCTTAAAAGCATACGTTTAACGTCGTATGTATCTAAATCATAATAGTTTTTCACCATTGTCTGACAGTACTCGACGAACAGAGCGTATAACGTGGGAGGTAAAATACACTCCTGGAAATGGAAAAAAGAACACATTGACACCGGTGTGTCAGACCCACCATACTTGCTCCGGACACTGCGAGAGGGCTGTACAAGCAATGATCACACGCACGGCACAGCGGACACACCAGGAACCGCGGTGTTGGCCGTCGAATGGCGCTAGCTGCGCAGCATTTGTGCACCGCCGCCGTCAGTGTCAGCCAGTTTGCCGTGGCATACGGAGCTCCATCGCAGTCTTGAACACTGGTAGCATGCCGCGACAGCGTGGACGTGAACCGTATGTGCAGTTGACGGACTTTGAGCGAGGGCGTATAGTGGGCATGCGGGAGGCCGGGTGGACGTACCGCCGAATTGCTCAACACGTGGGGCGTGAGGTCTCCACAGTACATCGATGTTGTCGCCAGTGGTCGGCGGAAGGTGCACGTGCCCGTAGACCTGGGACCGGACCGCAGCGACGCACGGATGCACGCCAAGACCGTAGGATCCTACGCAGTGCCGTAGGGGACCGCACCGCCACTTCCCAGCAAATTAGGGACACTGTTGCTCCTGGGGTATCGGCGAGGACCATTCGCAACCGTCTCCATGAAGCTGGGCTACGGTCCCGCACACCGTTACGCCGTCTTCCGCTCACGCCCCAACATCGTGCAGCCCGCCTCCAGTGGTGTCGCGACAGGCGTGAATGGAGGGACGAATGGAGACGTGTCGTCTTCAGCGATGAGAGTCGCTTCTGCCTTGGTGCCAATGATGGTCGTATGCGTGTTTGGCGCCGTGCAGGTGAGCGCCACAATCAGGACTGCATACGACCGAGGCACACAGGGCCAACACCCAGCATCATGGTGTGGGGAGCGATCTCCTACACTGGCCGTACACCACTGGTGATCGTCGAGGGGACACTGAATAGTGCACGGTACATCCAAACCGTCATCGAACCCATCGTTCTACCATTCCTAGACCGGCAAGGGAACTTGCTGTTCCAACAGGACAATGCATGTCCGCATGTATCCCGTGCCACCCAACGTGCTCTAGAAGGTGTAAGTCAACTACCCTAGCCAGCAAGATCTCCGGATCTGCCCCCCTTTGAGCATGTTTGGGACTGGATGAAGCGTCGTCTCACGCGGTCTGCACGTCCAGCACGAACGCTGGTCCAACTGAGGCGCCAGGTGGAAATGGCATGGCAAGCCGTTCCACAGGACTACATCCAGCATCTCTACGATCATCTCCATGGGAGAATAGCAGCCTGCATTGCTGCGAAAGGTGGATATACACTGTACTAGTGCCGACATTGTGCATGCTCTGTTGCCTGTGTCTATGTGCCTGTCGTTCTGTCAGTGTGATCATGTGATGTATCTGACCCCAGGAATGTGTCAATAAAGTTTCCCCTTCCTGGGACAATGAATTCACGGTGTTCTTATTTCAATTTCCAGGAGTGTAGTTATACAGCCAAGCGCAACATTCAAAAGATATGCAAAATCAGCGTTTTGTAACATAAGATTCTTCGAAGAGATCCTCACTGTTGTTCTCGGTATCCAAAATGTAACAGGTACATTTTCCTCTTGATCAGCATTAGTTTCACTAATCTTTGAATTTTGGTCGAGTTTCATCTGAAGATGGGAAGAGAAGGAACATAAAGATATAATATTTTCCCAAATGTGACCCCAGTCCATAACTAGACAAAGGATAGAGACCATATTAGGAGAACAGTCCGCATTGCTGATGGATCTTGGTTGCCAGAGGCATAATTTTAAAATATTTTCAACAAATTTGAGATAAAACAATGAATTCTATTTTCTGTGATTAAAAACTGGTTTAACAATACTTATATTTTACAGTGAAACACATTCTGTAGCTGAAACGCACCAAAAAGTCACTTTGGCTCTGAAAAAAAAAGAGATTTAGGACTATGACACATAAAGCTTCTTCTTTTACGCACTCTAATTGGCTTACTGGCGCCCACTGAAGAAGTTCATGCTAACACCGCATGAGTGCGCCACTTTCTGGAGAATACCTGAATTGCCTGCCTTAACGGCGCGCTATTGAAAAGAGTCGCAAGCTGTTAGGTATTGATTTCGGTATATTGGCAACGTATAGGTAGTTTGTAACAATGTGTACTGTGAGTTACAAGATTAGAGAGCCTTCTTTCATGGTGAGTTAGGTTTTAAGTGGTTTCCCTAACCCTTCAGATAAATTCTCAGATGTTTCCGTTTACACTGAAATGGACATAAAACTATTTCCCTCGCCATCATTATACAATTCGAACTTACGCTCCATTTCTACTCCTCTCGTCATTGAAAACTCTTTTTTTTTCCTAACCTTACTCATTTTCCATTTTTAGCTCGTTTTTACTGGGTTGCTTTCTTGTCTGTTTCTTTGGAACAAATTTTGCAATTGATTTTAAAGTGACTTCCCAATGAACTGCAAACTTGAAACTTTCAGCATAGTTCTGAACTGGATGACAACGGAGTATTACCTCGCTTTATTGTGTGGTGCCTGCCGGAGAGTACTTTGATTTCCTGTCTGTTTGCCTGTACACTACAAATCTTGAAATTGATATCATTCCAATATTCTCGTGTAGGCTTCCTTGGCCAGTGTCAGTCGACGTAAGTTCTGAGTACCGTATCGCGTAATAATATAAAATAATATGCTGGAGAAACCAACGTGTCGGCCACGACGTAGGAAGAAGCAATATGTTGGTTGGCTAACATAAACACAAACTGAAATAAACCTGAAATTTGCTGTATGTCTTCGTAGTATTCTCATCAAAATGTTTGAAGTCGATTAAAAAAATTTCACACACCGAAGACTAAAGTGCAGAAAATAATTATTTAAATAGAACTTTTTTACTATGGACTAAAAACTAACTTCCAGATGAGCAGCAGCCTTGAAACTTTCAACATAGTTAAGAAATCTATAAAAATGCAATATGAACACGCTTTGGTATATCGTGGAGAAGACCTTGTTTTTCTGTGTCTGTGTACAATACAAATTTTGCTATTGATTTCAAACTGATTCATAACACCATACAGATAGTCCAGAAAGTGTGTGCTTTTGAATTTTTAGTAGCTACGACAATGCTTGGGAAATGTAAAATGAAACATTCTGTGTACGTGTAATAGATAATAGTATAGAGTGTAATGAGTAGCTGCCGTTGAGAAAAATCGCCCAACACTTCATATCACATGCAGTGCAATAAGATTGTTAGTGACTTAAGTGAACTATTCATGCGCCCCACTGTTTTCGTTTTAAATTTTTCAGTTGTTGTCATACCGTCCTTCTCCTGCTATGAACTTTAACTTGCAATACTGTACGCAAAGAGTCTCTTCATTGAGCATATCAATGGATTAAAACATTTCAAACTCAATTAATAATAGCTTTTGGGAAGCTAACTGTTGTCTTCGTTTCCTGTTAGTTAGGTAAGACTGTAACCATTTCGCTTCACTGCCAGAGACGCCATAATATTGTAATTTACTTAACAGACTGCTATGATTCACACAGCCTTTGACTGTGTTAAATTTCTGGGATTACAAATCTATATTAAATTCATTTGGGAAGGGCATACCACAGATTTGTTGAAGCGCCTAAAAGGTCTGTATTCTGTACTTGCGATGCAACTGATGTCAGATGTAGGATATATAAATTAAAAAAAGAAAGAAACTTGTATACTTTGCTTACTTTCATTCTATTATGTCATCTGGGATCATATTTTGGGGCTAATAGTCAAACAGAGCAAAAGATTTTAGGGTGAAAAAGACCCATTTGTGATGCAAATTCAAGAATATCATGTAGAAACCTGTTCAAGGAACTGGATACTCTACCCACTGCTTCTCAGATATTTGTTCTTAACGAAATTTGTTGCAAATAAGATCCCTATTTCCAACAAAAAATTTATTAAAAGTGTATAGCCATGTTACATTCTAACAGTGTATTCATTCAGTAAGTATTATGAGTTCCATTCTACTGTAATGAATTCACATATCTTGACAGAGTCTTGACAAATGATCAGGGAATTAAGTATTACATTCAGGTGTTCTACATTTTGCACTTTCTGACACGCTCCACACCCAGGAGAATCATCTCATTTTTGGGTCTATGGAACGAAAACAGTATCTAACGTAATGTAATCTGTGTGTGAGGTGCGTTTGCCTGTGTGAATGAATGTGTGTGTTTGTTTCCTTATCCTTTCATTGTGCCTGTCGGCAACTTAAGATTTCATCTTTCTGCTGGGTAGCAATATATCTTCTCCTTTGATATTCTAACCTGCAGTTTTTGTTTGTAGTCTTTTTAACATTACTTAAAGCTCACCAAAAATTTTGAAACAAGTTTAAAGTGATTCAAGGCGTTTTCTCAGGCATAATCTCCTGATAACACTATCCGACTCAAAGCACAGACAGTTAAACTTTCACATGGGCAAGATGAGTTTCACAACTGTATTTATGAAGGAACTCATTTTTTAATATTCGTATGGCATTCTAAAACATAATGAATGTTTCCTGTAATGATTCTCATCTTAGAGACGAAAAGGCGTGGAATCCAAATGTGCCTGCAGTTTTTACGGCCTGAATCTAAGTATAGAAGAAAATGAGTTTTTAAACCATGACAATTATGGCAATGTTACGTGGAAGACTGATCTGAACAGTCACTGCTGGCGGAAACGGCATTTAGTGACAAACTGCGACAGCATTAGGTAAGTTACGGTTCAAAATGGTTCTAAGCACTATGGGACTTAACATCTGAGGTCATCAGTCCCCTAGACTTTGAACTACTTAAACCTAACCAACCTAATGACACCACACACATCTATGCCCGAGGCAGGATTCGAACCTGCGACCGTAGCGGTCGCGCGGTTCCAGACTGAAGCGCCTAGAACCGCTCGGCCACACCGGCCGGCGGTAAGTTACGGTATAATGCATGGGGGCGCAAAGCATGAGCATCACTTGTAGCAAAAGAGCCGTTAAATGGAGCAAGGAGTCATGTGAAAACCAATACTAATCGAGGACAATCAAAGCCACGTGGTTACATGGCTACACGAAGGGAAATGTTTGTGAAAAGACGGTAGCTAAAACTTTTTATGCAGTCGGTCAAATATTCAAGTACTTTGGCATGACAGGCAGGCCTAAATAAGTTACTGTGAACCGTCTCAAATGTTACACAGAAATCATCTTCTTCTTTTTCACTCATCCGTTAGAACTAGATCAGCCTTTTGCAGCTACATTTAGTCCTTCCATCTTTTTTCTAGTCTGCCAGTGAATCTTTTTTCCTGTGGAATAAATTGCAAAAAATGCAGTGGTTATCTTGACTCCACCACAGGGAACAGATGGGATATCCATTTTTGTCTATTCTCTTAAAACTTTTTGTTAATATTTTTTTTTTAAATTCCTACCTCACATCTGTAGTTCTTTTCAAATGTAACTGTGTATACAATTTTAGCGGCTTGTGATTTTAGATGTTACGTTCTCTTTATCTTTCACCAAAAATTCACTCCCATTCTATAATTTTGGTACAGACACAACAAACAACCTGATATCTACATTTCTTTCAAAATCTAACTGTGTGTATCGGTTTATCGGCTTGTGATCTTAGATATTACTTTTTCTTTATCTTTTACCAAAGATTCACTCCCATTCTTTAATTTTGGTACCGACACAACAAAATTTAACGTAAATTTATGTAATTGCTTTATTTTGGGAATATCTTCTACCGTTTAGGGGAGTTAACTTCTCAATTTTATCTTTCTCGGAACGTTAGCATGGGCCCTGAAACAAAAATTTATCTATTAGCTCTATACTCCTGTTTTGTATTCTATTGTTGTCCTTACTATTTTTCCACAGAAACCCATGGCTTTTGTTTTTTTAATTGATATTGGCACATTACATATCAGGCATATTCTGTGCAGTTCATATACAATTCTCAGTTCATCTTGTTGTTCGAGATGAAAACTTCATCACTTGCAAACAGCACCGTCGTTATTCAGTCGTTTTGGTTAAAATCATACGTTTAATTCTGTAGTATCACGGTTCATTGCCATACAATTTAATCAGTATATATATTGAAAAGCAATGGCGAAAGGCTGCCACCTTATTCAGCTCCTGAGTTAACATTCTCTTTTCTTTTCACAGTATCCCCAGTTATATGGATTATTGTGTCATTATATCTCTTCTGATTTAAGTGCATAAGATGTGTTGGTATGGCTTTTCTTCGTAGTACCTCCTATAATAATTGTCTGTTTTATCGAAGGACATCAATGAAAAGTACATGTGTTTCTTTATTGTATTCCTTGTGTTACTCTGTAACCTGTTGTTATTATCAATGCATTGTCTACACAGCATCTTTTCTTAACCCACTTTGTTCTTACGATGGAACGCACTCCCCAACGGGCTTCAGTCTTTCTGTTGTTACTCTAGCGTGTATCTTACACACTAAGGTATATAATTATATTCCTGTATAAGCTTCGGAGTTTGACGTGTTGCCCATTTTGAACAAATGGTATCGTCCAATCATTTGGTGTTTTCTTCATTATAAAGCTGATATTCAGAAATCTTATAAACCTTGTTCTAGACCCTACTGAAGAGTTTTCTATTAGTTTTCTATTTAGACTGTCACTGCCTATGCCTTTCGGTTCATTATATATCAAATAGTGCGTACAAATCCTGGTACTCAAAGTGTTTTATATGTGATTCCATGGCTTCCTCATTTCGTATATTCATTTCATCAGTCCACATTTTTGTAACATTTCCATTGTTCCCTTTTATATTAATATCTGCCACACCAATTCCCATATTACTCAGGTGTCTTAGTATTTTGTACGTTAGTGTTTTTGTCTCACATGAACTTTATTTTCAATCCCGACCACTAGGTAAAATGCCGTCCATATTGATGAGGCCTCTGCTATATGCCTTTTGTGTTCGTTATTCTCCTGGTTTGCGTGTGGTGGGTATTTGATGTGTAGTCTTCTCTTTATTGCAGCTGCTTCCTCCATTTTTTCGTCCAAAGTATGTGTGTTTTCCTCCTTTTCCTTTGTTTTGTTTTTCCTAATGGCCCACTGCCTGCAGTTCATATTACGCTCTCAATTTATTCCCATTCAGATTCCCATTTTTTACTTCACACGCGAAGAAATAACATGATCGGCATAGCCTACTTACTAATACACACATCAAAAAAAGATTTTCATCACCCCGGTTCCCAGAACTCCTGAAGATAGACGTTGACTGTGAATACTGTATCACGGACACAGTCCCTTTGACTGTTCAGAGATGTCACTAAACCCGCCCAAAGATGTCAACAACCACGCGTAAGCAGCGCCTATTAGATGCGAGGAGGTCCGACAGTCGATCAGTTCCAGTACTTACGCCAGGAAGCAGGTACACGGCTCATGTTGTCTGCAGTTCAACCATGCCTAGACGGTCAATACCGCGGTTCGATCGCGTCCGCTGCATTTTTACTTTGTGCCAGGAAGGACTCTCAAGTGTCCAGGCGTCTCCGAGTGAACCAAAGCAATGTTGTTTGGATATGGAGGAGATATAGAGACACAAGAACTGTTGGTGACATGCCTCGCTCAGGCCGCATAGACAACCATATCGGCAGCATATTGGCGAGGCATTCGTCCTCATGGACGACAATTACGCGCCCTCTTCGTGCACATCTTGTGAGTGACTTCCTTCAAGATAACGACACCATCCGGCCTGAGTGACCGTGCGGTTCTAGGCGCTACAGCCTGGAACCGAGCGACCGCTACGATCGCAGGTTCGAATCCTGCCTCGGGCATGGATGTGTGTGATGTCCTTAGGTTAGTTAGGTTTAATTAGTTCTAAGTTCTAGGCGACTGATGACCTCAGAAGTTAAGTCGCAAAGTACTCAGAGCCATTTGAACCACTTGCTAAGATCCCTATCGAACATACCTGGGATAGATTGAAAATAGCTGTTTATGGACGACGTGACCTACCAACCACTCTGAGCGATCTAGACTGAATCCCCGTTGAGGAGTGGGTCAATCTGGACCAAGAGTGCCTTGATGAACTTGTGGATAGTATGCCACGACGAATACAGGCATGCCTCAATGCAAGAAGACGTGCTACTGGGTATTAGAGCTACCTGTGTACCGAAATCTGGACTACCACCACAGAAAGTCTCGCTGTATAGTGGTACGACATGCAATGTGTGGTTTTCATGAACAATAAAAAGGGCGGAAATGATGTTAATGTTGATTTCTATTCCAATTTTCTGTACAGGATCTGGAACTGTTGGAACCGAGATGACGCAAAACTTTTTTGATGTGTGTAGTTACGAGGGAGGCGGAGTGATGTGAAAGGGGTCACTACGATAATTTTATCAGCATGGATCATTTTTCTCAACCCAACACTAACGAATACTGTGTTCACTATAACTTCATGCGACACGAGAAATTTTCCCTTTGAGAAACATGATTAAAAAGTACTAAGTCCGGCAAGAAAATAAAGTGAAACACGTGTGGAAGACTCGGTTTAAGCCAAGGGGATGCGGCGATCTCGCCGAAATAAGCGCAGCATCCTGTTTAAAGAGCAGACGAACACCCATTCGTTAGTACAACTGAAAACAGAATAGAACACAGCAGTCTCTCTTCCGATTGCCCATGCCCTCACTAACTGACATTTGAGGTAAGGCGTTTGACTGGTTCTCAGAAGGCCAGTTCCTTGAGCTCTGCGAGACTCCCCTCATGAGGCTACACAACCTGGCGGTGCAGCCTGAGCGCAACAGATGCGACAGTGCATCTGATACAGGGATCACTGCCCTCATGCGACGATCTGCATTTGGAGTCCTTCACCATTATCCCTACTCGAACCAGTGGTAGCCGGTCTCCAAACATCATTCCACCCTGGTAAGAGACATTAGTACTCTAGTGTGTAGAACGCTTCTCAGCACAGACTAGACTACCGCGCTTTCATTTGTAGATGGGTTGCTGCTCTACCATTCTACGAGGTGCATTCAAGTTCTAAGGCCTCCGATTTTTTTTTCTCCAAACAGGAAAGAGATAGAAACATGCGCATTGTTTTAAAATGAGGCCGCGTTCATTGTCAATACGTCCCAGAGATGGCAGCACCGTACAGCAGATGGAATTTTACCGCCAGCGGCGAGAATGAGAACTGTTTTAAATACTTAAAACGGCGACGTTTTCCTTACTTGAACAGCGTGCAATCATTCGTTTTCTGAATTTGCGTGGTGTGAGACCAATTGAAATTCATTGACAGTTGAAGGAGACATGTGGTGATGGAGTTATGGATGTGCCGAATGTGCGTTCGTGGGTGCGACAGTTTAATGAAGGCAGAACATCGAGTGACAACAAACCGAAACAACCTCGGGCTCGCACAAGCCGGTCTGACGACATGATCGAGAAAGTGGAGAGAATTGTTTTGGGGGATCGCCGAATGACTGTTGAACAGATCGCCTCCGGAGTTGGCATTTCTGTGGGTTCTGTTGTGACTTGGCAAGACAGCCAAGCCACTATGAGAGGAAGCCGAAAGGCATGCGTTTAATCTCACGCAGGCTGGCGTGAGGTCTGGAACAGTTAAAGGAATAGAGACTAGCAAAAAAGGTACGTAGCTTCTGGAATACTTAACTTTAATCCATTATTGGTGAACATCGGTCTGAAGGTACATGCATCACAAGATAAATAGCAAATGATAATGGCGCCCTGGTAGGTCGTAGCAAATGACGTAGCTGAAGGCTATGCTAACTATCGTCTCGGCAAATGAGAGCGTAATTTGTCAGTGAACCATCGCTAGCAAAGTCGGTTGTACAACTGGGGCGAGTGCTAGGAAGTCTCTCTAGACCTGCCGTGTGGCGGCGCTCGGTCTGCAATCACTGACAGTGGCGACACGCGGGTCCGACGTATACCAACGGACCGAGGCCGATTTTAAGGCTACCACCTAGCAAGTGTGGTGTCTGGCGGTGACACCACAGGTTCTGTGCACACAATCCTGCATGACGACCTGAAAATGCGAAAAGTGTCATCCAGGTGGGTGCCACGAATGCTGACGAACGACCGCATGGCTAACCGTGTGGCATGTTGCCAAGTAATGTTGACGCGCAACGACAGCATGAATGGGGCTTTCTTTTCGTCGGTTGTGACAATACATGAGACGTGGATGCCATTTTTCAATCCAGAAACAATGCGCCAGTCAGCTCAATGAAAGCACACAGATTCACCGCCACCAAAAATATTTCGGGTAACCGCCAGTGCTGAAAAAATGATGGTGTCCATGTTCTGGGACAGCGAGGGCGTAATCCTTACCCACTGCGTTCCAAAGGGCACTACGGTAACAGGTGCATCCTACGAAAATGTTTTGAAGAACAAATTTCTTCCTGCACTGCAACAAAAACGTCCGGGAAGGGCTGCGCGTGTGCTGTTTCACCAAGACAACGCACCCGCACATCGAGCTAACGTTACGCAACAGTTTCTTCGTGATAACAACTTTGAAGTGATTCCTCATGCTCCCTACTCACCTGACCTTACTCCTAGTGACTTTTGGCTTTTTCCAACAATGAAAGACACTCTCCGTGGCCGCACATTCACCAGCCGTGCTGCTATTGCCTCAGCGATTTTCCAGTGGTCAAAACAGACTCCTGAAGAAGCCTTCGCCGCTGCCATGGAATCATGGCGTCAGCGTTGTGAAAAATGTGTATGTCTGCAGGGCGATTACTTCGAGAAGCAACGCCAGTTTCATCGATTTCGGGTGAGGAGTTACTTAGAAAAAAAATCGGAGGCCTTAGAACTTGAATGCACCTCGTATGTTGCACTAACATAGTGGTATCCACGAACTTATCTGACGGCTCTCCACAGTTCTATTAGCTTTGCATCAGTTCCCACGAATATATGAAATCGTCCAAGGACCGCCTGTTCCCTGGCCATTTTCTACGTCTAGCTGTCTGTGTTCCATGTACTGTTTCATCATGCGTGTCTCCTTTTTTGTGTGTTATCTTCTCTCTCCTCATCCACATGCTAATCGAAGAAAAACGCAATGACCAAATAAAACGTCAAATATATGAACCAGCGCTCAGTCATTGCTGTAAATATTGTATAATGATTATCAAACATTAGTGTACAAGAAGAGAGCAGAGTGCAGACGCGTTACAGGATATGTACTGAGATAACACTGCTGACAGTGTATAACATTACTATAACGATAATAAAAGTTACTCTCTTTAACACATCACATTCACTTATTCATCACGTAAAATAACACGAAGTGCAAGTGGGTCAGTTTTTCGCACCGTAGCTGATTGCCCCCATTCCATAGGATAGTACAACTGCATTACGTATAATACTGACATAATCTATTATGACTATACACAAAGCAAAATGATTGGATATTATTTTAATTGAGGTACATGGAATGGCACTGCCTTCCTAATTAATTAGAACTGCATGCAACAGAGAAATTTAAAATACACCTACGACAACCTTCTTACCAGCCAGTACATGAAGTATCCAATAGGGATGGTGGTTATCAGTGAAACAATTGGTTTACTCTTATACCAGTTTTTCATCTACAGTCTATTTTGGACACTAGAACCACTCAAAATAACCAGTTTCTTTATTTAGTCATGCTATTTCTCATAATAAACCAAGACGTCGAACAAAGACTAAAGAAGCCTTAAGACTCCCCCAGACATTCAGACGTTTCAAGAGACGTAGGATCAAAATATCAAATAAAATAGGTGAATGAAACTTAGTCTGTCTACCGTTCGCTAATTTTCTCGAAAAGTACTGAAGAATTTAATACTACAAAAAATCACCAGTTTTCTTCTATTGATTCAAATTTCCTGAAATTCAAAAATAATATTGCAATCGAGGCTCATGCCACTGTTTAGGCATTATAAGTAGTCAGTAATAAAAGATGAAGTTGTAGAACTCTATTTTTCGTGTTCAGTTGTGCGTTTGCAAGCAAATAAAGTCTTGTTATGTTGACACAGACAGTAGACCAGCTACTGTGAAGAACTGGTAAGTTTTTAATTTATTGATGTTGCTATAACTTCTTTTCTCTTTTATTATTTCAAAGAAATGGCAGATAAATAACTATCTTTTGTGTGGTGTTTGTAGCATTGTTTTCCTTTATTTATTTCGAAACCAATACCTGTTCCGTGGTCAGATACATGTAGTTACTTTTTAACAGGTATCTGAATAAAACTGATTTTTCTGCTAACAAAAGTGGAAATGCTCTTTCGAAAAAGTCAGATGAACAACTTAGGTGGTAGGGAAAACATAACGTTTATCAGGCACAATTAGGCGACAATATAACGTGAGGCAAAATTTCGAAACACCCCTATCAACGTCGGACGGTGTAAGGAATCAGAAGGGCACCTGGTATGGGGTGTTTGCTCGTGAGGGCGCAACTTAGTAGGAGCTATGGCGACAGCAGCGACCATCTTGAAAACCGTGTTATGTCTTTCAAAAGGGAAGGAAGTCATATGACACATCATTTTCAACTGCCTCTTTCTCATGAATACATATTTGAAATCTGTTTTACGATATCTTTGTTTGTGTAGGAGTTACGACCTCCTGAAGTTTATGACGTTTGTGAGAATTGGCACTACAGAATATTGCGCTGGGCACACAATCGGTGTACTTTTTGTCAGTACTGCTGCACATGTTGTAACAACAACAACTGTACATACAATAATTTTTTTTCTTCTGATTTTCGATAAATTAGTGTAAGCGATGTTCTGATTTCATTTCTTTTTTCTTTTCATGTCATTATGTTAAAGAAACTGTAAATAATTTTCGATGTGAATATTAATGTTTATGTCAAATTGCAAGCAATATTATAACAAAATGGAAATGTAAGAAATGTTGAAACTGTCGTAAGATGTTAAAGTTGTAATTGTGTGCCTGGTCCATACGTAGGCAATGCATTAGGATATGTAGAATGCAAAACCTTTGGTGAATACCCTGTCTGTAGGGGAGCGGTAAAGGGTGGATGGCAGGCGAGCGCGGGAAAATGCACACGGGCGCGGCACGGCATAACGGGCTCAGCAGTGGTAGTCGGAGTTGGCCATCAGTCTGAGAAACACGCTCTGGATCGAGGAGGCTCTCCTGGAAAACGTGATTTCATTGAGCCTCGGATGTGTCGTTTCCGACGATTATACAGCATGGCTATATTCCATAGGCACTAAATGGAAAAGTATTGCGACGCTAAGAAGAATCAAAGTGCCGATACATCAAGAGCCATAGCTGTGATTGTATGTGTGCTTTGCGCCTCGCCATCTCGACGCCCGCCAACCGCCGCATCGACACGAACAGGTTGAAACTTGTAGTACTTTATTCGTGTGGACCAGTGTTACTTTTGTTCCTGACTGTTCAATAACAACTTAACTTTTACCAGAACTGTCCTATCATTTAATTATCCTCATCACTAACCTAGACAGGGTCCTTTCCACATGTTGTGCAATCCGAGTGTCCTGAAATGAAGATTTAAAGTTTATGTTAATAATACTTACCTGCAGACCTATCTATGTTAGAATGATGTTTAAAGAACTTTGTTGTTAATGAATATATAGGTCTGGCAAAGTTGGAAGATAATGTTGAAATTGGTTTAGTAATGAAGTTTAATTATTTGAGGCAGATAAAATGGTAATTAAATGAGCAGGAAATAAGACAAAAAGAGTAGTAAATCATATATTGGAAATCTTGAGTGCTTCATGATCTCAATAATTAAAATTTCAGAACAGTGATCATAATAGTTTCAGGGTCCCCCCCCCTCCCCCCATTTTCTTTTCTATTCATTTAAATTCTGAAGTGTACTGAACTGATTTGACCAGCAAAGTTAAAGTCAATATAAAACAAAAATTCATTAGTGTTTTACCTTTTTCAAAATTGACATTGTATGTGTGTTTCGAAAGTGCTATTTCTAGGGTAACCTATGCCCGATTTTAATCAGATTAATGAACAGTACGAAGTTTGTAGTAAACATTATAGTGTATTACTGTGTATTTATGGCTCGTCCATATTAGTACAGAAAGTGAAATTATTAGTTCAGTAGATTTTCTGGTTCTAAAAGTTACCATATTATGCAGTATTATTACGTGTTGTTTTGTATGAAAGTACAGCAACTTGTACAGGGAAGAACCTCAGTTAATGCCTAATTAGGCTGGCGACCGTTTTATTAACAATTTGGTAGCATCTACTGTGTTGTTTCTTGTCCGTCATGACGTGTAGTTGCACTTCAGGCTTGCTTGACGTATCATTGTTGTTACTGAGTGGGTGAAAGTCTGATTTTGCCTCCATTCTGGTACACGCGGTCAACATATATACCAAAATCCTTTCTTATAAGGTGAAGCCCGTCAACTTACCATAGTACAGGCTTTAATAAGTATCGTACGCAGTAGCGTAGTGTTACAATGCGCATGATCTATGGGTCAACATACGCCTCCTCAATACGCCGCCAAATATAGGCTGTATAGTTGTTTTTCACCCCAAACGCAATTGATTTCAAATGACTCCACAGATTAAAGTAAATAGGTTTAAGATCAGCGGACTTTTGTGGTCATTCGATGTGACCCCTCCCATTTATCCAGTGACCTCCAAACTATTCATCCAGAAACTGTTTGGCTTCAGTAGCATGGTGGGGAGGTCTGCTTGTCTTGTCGGAAGAAGGATGGAAAATCATCCTGCGGATTCAACACAGTTGGAAACGTATAATCACGGAGCGTGTTAAGATTCCTCTCCCCATTCAAGGTTCCGTCAACAAAAACAGGAACAACGATTCTTGTGTCCAAAATCTCACACCAAACCATCTCTTTTTCACCACCAGCACCTTTACAGGGATCCACCTACAAGTGATTTGCATCTCACCAGTAATGACGCTTATGTTTGTTTACTTCTCTTTGAAAATAAAATTAGCTTCGCTACTGAACAGCACCTTTTGTATGAAGTCTGGTTTCCTGTAACGCTGATCCAGAACCCATTCTGCAAGCTGCACCCGCCGATCAGGTTCATCCTCCGAGAGACTCCACAGCAGGCTCCTTGGTTCATGCACCCATGCTGACTACTGTTGACCAGCGACGGTGGCTGGAATTTGAATTAAAAGACTGCAAACTTGACGACCACTGACTGGTGATAGGCAGCCTGTACAGATGAACCATGTCTTACGCTCCATCGGACATATGACCGTCGCTGAGTAGGAGTGAAAAGCCTCAAAGGAAACAGTCTAGGCCGGAGGAGGGAGGTATGGTCTGCTGAATTTCGCCGTGGCATTTCATGGGTGATCTTGTCTGTCTGGAAGACATAATAAACTAACAGAAGTGTCCATCAGTAGTGGGATGATGAGGTTCCAAGACCACTATCGATGCGCTGCCCCTCCCAGCGGAAGTTCGAGTCCTCCCCTTGGGCACGAGTGTGTGCGCTGTTCTTAACATAAGTAAGTTTAATTAATATGTAAGTCAAGGGACAGATGACCTTGGTCCCTTAGGAATTCACACTCATTTGAACATTTTTGACAATTTTTATATTAGACTGATATGCAAATTAATTAAACTGATCAGTTAATAACACCTCCCTGCACACCCTTCCTCAGCCGGCTCGTGGTTCCCCGCACCCTCTTCCTCCCCCTCCCCCACCTGCCCAATTGGTGGGAATTTCGAATTTTGGCGGGATATTAAAAAAAAAGCTGTAATATCTTTGTTCGAAATTTGCTGACGTCCCACTCCATTCCCGACCCGGAAATTGACGGGGAATTTGAAAAGGCGGTGCTCTTTCTGGGACAAGGATACCAGCCCTGCGGGGTGGAAAACCAAGTGCACCATAATACAGAGGGAAGCTGTCCAGATGCAGGAGAGGAAAGTTAGATTAGTGTAATTTATTTATTTTGGGTGGAAAACTGAAATAAAGATCGCTCCTAACTAAGCAATTATTCATAAACTCAGACCTAATTACACAACTATGTGCATAGCGCTATGCAAGGAGCACCTAAAATCGGAATACAGCTATTGACGATGTTATACAGTAGGTGTTAAAATGCTGGAAAAAAATCCGCAGTAACAATCGACACTAGTGGCAGACAAACTGTCCATAGGATGCTCTCCTCACGTACAAGATGGGGAAAGGTGTTCAACTGATGAGATGTTAGTGCTCGACAGAGAGGAGTTTAACAAGTGTATCACCTGTAAGTATATAGCTGAGGACTGTGTCTGTCGCTGCTTTACTTCTGAGTTCGCTGCAGGCGGCTCCTGTTG
Organism: Schistocerca americana; assembly: GCF_021461395.2. NCBI lineage: Eukaryota > Metazoa > Arthropoda > Insecta > Orthoptera > Acrididae > Schistocerca > Schistocerca americana. The sequence continues at coordinate 364,198,004 of NC_060125.1, read as the reverse complement.
CAGTGATAGACAATCACCATGCAGCCCTCATGCTAGAAATATATGAAGGCCAATACGCGCTATCACAACTGATGGAAATTGCTTCACTGTTCTAATTACACATCGAAATCGTCTTGAGAAAACCAGCACTCATAAACGACAGGTCATAATGCAACACATGTACCGTCAGACCGAGAAAATCATCGTAAGAACAGAACCATCGAACAAACCTGACCCCAGGGGACAGAGGCGGTAGTTGCACATGTGTTCTCCGCAGTGTGAGGCCACGAACTAACCAAACTAGAGCCAGTCTTGCCTACCTCTTATCACCCCTCTTTCCTCCCTCTCCTCACTGTAGATAGGGATACAAGCCTTACTGGTTCAAATGGCTCTAAGCACTATGGGACTTAACATCTGAGGTCATCAGTCCCCTAGACTTAGGACTACTTAAACCTAACTAACCTAAGGACTTCACACACATCCATGCCAGAGGCAGGATACGAACCTGCGACCGTAGCAGTCGTGCGGTTCCGGACTGAAGTGCCTAGAACCGCGCGGCCACCCCGGCCGGCCAAGCCTTACTAACCAAATTAGAACCAGTCTTGCCTCCCTCCTACGAGTCCTCATCCCTTACTCTTCTCCCCGTAGATAGCGATAGCCTGTTCACAAAGAACTCTATCTACAGTAACATACTGTCTCCGGTCTGTGGAAATCAGTCACAGGTAGACGAAAGACAACGGAAAGAAAACGGTTCCTGCACGCCATTAAACATATTTCTCGGAAAGACTGAATCCTCCTCTCCATGGAACAACAACAAAATTCTGCACAACTCTCCAGAATGCTATTTCAAACATCCGCCTCTTGGGAAACAGGCAGCTGCTACCGCTTCTGCGTGCGGTCGTGCAACCTGCCCCAGCAGGCATACGTCGCAAGCTGTAGCCAGAGCTCCAGGTGGTCAGCCCTACTGACAGCCCTACTGATGCTGACAAAAGCCACACATACACAATAAGCAGCGACCCGAATGGCCACAAAACAAAACGAGATAAATGACAGCTACCCGAATCCTCAGTTAATGGTCAAAAGTGCAGCTCCAACTGCCTACGAGCACCAGCCGTGCAAGCACTCGACATTCTGAGAGAAAAAACTCTTCAGTGGAGCAATTGTATTTAACTTCAAAGCACCTCATCTAAGAGAGCACGTATTTAAAAAAGGCACAATCACGACAGTAACAAGTGTCCTGTTTCCACGAAAATAGGAACAGTCCATTTTCTTTTAGTTTTATGAGAAAACTGGTCTAGTTTGAGAGCATTCCTCATATTCAAACGCTACGGTCGCAGGTTCGAATCCTGCCTCGGGCATGGATGTGTGTTATGTCCTTAGGTTAGTTAGGTTTAAGTACACTCCTGGAAATTGAAATAAGAACACCGTGAATTCATTGTCCCAGGAAGGGGAAACTTTATTGACACATTCCTGGGGTCAGATACATCACATGATCACACTGACAGAACCACAGGCACATAGACACAGGCAACAGAGCATGCACAATGTCGGCACTAGTACAGTGTATATCCACCTTTCGCAGCAATGCAGGCTGCTATTCTCCCATGGAAACGATCGTAGAGATGCTGGATGTAGTCCTGTGGAACGGCTTGCCATGCCATTTCCACCTGGCGCCTCAGTTGGACCAGCGTTCGTGCTGGACGTGCAGACCGCGTGAGACGACGCTTCATCCAGTCCCAAACATGCTCAATGGGGGACAGATCCGGAGATCTTGCTGGCCAGGGTAGTTGACTTACACCTTCTAGAGCACGTTGGGTGGCACGGGATACATGCGGACATGCATTGTCCTGTTGGAACAGCAAGTTCCCTTGCCGGTCTAGGAATGGTAGAACGATGGGTTCGATGACGGTTTGGATGTACCGTGCACTATTCAGTGTCCCCTCGACGATCACCAGTGGTGTACGGCCAGTGTAGGAGATCGCTCCCCACACCATGATGCCGGGTGTTGGCCCTGTGTGCCTCGGTCGTATGCAGTCCTGATTGTGGCGCTCACCTGCACGGCGCCAAACACGCATGCGACCATCATTGGCACCAAGACAGAAGCGACTCTCATCGTTGAAGACGACACGTCTCCATTCGTCCCTCCATTCACGCCTGTCGCGACACCACTGGAGGCGGGCTGCACGATGTTGGGGCGTGAGCGGAAGACGGCCTAACGGTGTGCAGGACCGTAGCCCAGCTTCATGGAGACGGTTGCGAATGGTCCTCGCCGATACCCCAGGAGCAACAGTGTCCCTAATTTGCTGGGAAGTGGCGGTGCGGTCCCCTACGGCACTGCGTAGGATCCTACGGTCTTGGCGTGCATCCGTGCGTCGCTTCGGTCCGGTCCCAGGTCGACGGGCACGTGCACCTTCCGCCGACCACTGGCGACAACATCGATGTACTGTGGAGACTTCACGCCCCACGTGTTGAGCAATTCGGCGGTACGTCCACCCGGCCTCCCGCATGCCCACTATACGCCCTCGCTCAAAGTCCGTCAACTGCACATACGGTTCACGTCCACGCTGTCGCGGCATGCTACCAGTGTTCAAGACTGCGATGGAGCTCCGTATGCTACGGCAAACTGGCTGACACTGACGGCGGCGGTGCACAAATGCTGCGCAGCTAGCGCCATTCGACGGCCAACACCGCGGTTCCTGGTGTGTCCGCTGTGCCGTGCGTGTGATCATTGCTTGTACAGCCCTCTCGCAGTGTCCGGAGCAAGTATGGTGGGTCTGACACACCGGTGTCAATGTGTTCTTTTTTCCATTTCCAGGAGTGTAGATGAAATACCAATACAGATCAGCATCTATACAGTCATTTACTACATTCGTGAGCACTCCTCAAAGTTATTTTATAACATCCACAGTATGTATAAAAACTATGAACTATCTGAATCAGTCATACCACTTCTTTCAATAGAACCTCCTAACGTCACCCTATAAAATTTTACTGCGTCTCTCTCTCTCTCAGTATACTGAAAAACAAATTCCACCTGTGTGTTGACATTGAGCATGTTACAAGTACACGTACTGGTCCACTGGAGTAGGTAACCAATGATCAAAGTTGCTTGCAAAGACTCGTGTGCAGTTTCGTCACCTGTATCCCACAGATTATCAGTAACAGGAGAGGGTTCCTGTGTTGTTCTTTTATAATCAGCTTGATACATTGTTTTCAGCTGCAAACATTGAAGTAATATATGACTAAAGCTTTGTACACCACCGTGCATTTGGTTTTTCCATCATAATTTCGATGTGTTTTTGTCACATACTAAACTGACATTAACACCTTTTGATCCCTTGGCTCTCACAGGAAGTCTGACATCATACGGTGTAAACTATGCTGCTCTCACAACTCACTGGATGGTAGAAATAAAACAAGGAGACGATGTTTCTTATTGACAAAAATGTAGAAGACATCACAACATCTGGAAACTGCAAGAGTTTGCGGCATTGTGGAGCGTTTCCAAACAGCTGCCCACATTTTAATTTCACCTTCCTCATTGATGGGGTAGCAAATGTCTCGACATTCTGTTTCAAAGAGACCAAGAGCACTGTTTCCTCATTTTGCAATCATGTACGTGCAGTCATGTATGTGAGACCAACAAATGTGGATAGAAATAAAAAGGGGTTCTCTTATATTATTGATGGAAAAAAAATGTGGAGGGCACCACAGCATATAGAAATAAGACGAATCTGCAGCATTGAGGACCGTCTCCTAACAACTGTCTGAAGGTGATGACCTCTACATTTAATCTCATTTTCCACAGTGATAAATAGCATATGTCCAGTGTTCCACCAAGGCTCTCTCCATCTCAAACAAGTCATGTCAGTCAGTCACTGTGTGCTAATCAACAGCATACCAGCCGACAGATGGGATGGAAAAGGCGCTGTCAATATGTGGACGAGTTCTGTAACTTCCACTGAAGTTGACAGCACGATCTATTTTAGCAAATTTTACCATCTGTTCCTTAATTTCAACGCCAGCCAGTGACACAGCAGAATGTTTCCCAGTTTTTATATCATTGCTAAACAAACCCTCCACTACTTTGCGAGTACCATGTAAGAATGCAAATGTCATGGCTGGCTTCCATGAGCCTGACCCATTCCTTCCGCTGGTGGATCTACCCACATGTAGCGCATTGTGGATCACCTTCTAGGGACCATTCCAGATATAATGTGTGTTAGATCCACCTTCGAACTATGTCCCAGAAGTAACAGATTGTGGATCCACCTCCAGACACCGTTCTGGATTTAACTTGGAGTTGATCCACATTCGACGTAGCTCAGGCCTACCCTAGATCATGGGATCCATCCACAACAAACCCATAGACATTGTAATACAGAAAATAGAACAAATCCAACGCGTCTGTAAAGTATATGGCCGAAAGTGACTGGTTACATTCAAGTACTGCAGTATACTCCACCATCTAACGTGCCTTTCTCCATTTGACTAACATGCCTTTCTATCTTGTAAATGTCCGCCCCTCGTAGCTGAGTGGTCAGCCCGACGGAATGTCATACCTAACGTCCCGGATTCGATTTCCGGGTGGGTAGGAGATTTTTTTCCGCTCAGGGACTGGGTGCTGTGTCTCCTTATCCTCACCATTTCATCCTCACCGCACGCAACTCACCAAAGCGGCTTCACCTCGAAAGACTTGCACCAGGTGAACGGTCTACCCGACGGGAGGCCCTAGCAACACGGCATTTCCATTTATCTTGTACATAAGAATAATACTCATGAAAGACTGTCTTCATCCATCCATTGGACATCTAGCACAGAAAACAGTGGAACTGGGATGATGTGCCGTCATCTCGGATCTTTAAGAATATAAATGGAGGTATGAGAAGCGCATCAAGATGATTCGGTTTGTTGTTATTACCGGAGAATCTAGACAATCTTGTTGCGAAATATTGGTAACATAACTTGTATCGAAGATTTTATGCTCTTTAGCAGGAGGAATTTAGATGTGCTTACATCTCTTACATAACCATTTTGCGATTAGTTTTTCACTATTTGCTGGACCATAGCACTTCAAATTTAACGTACAAGTGGCTGAGATCGAGACTTCCAGATTGGTAATATACATACAGAGTCTATGAGCATGTGTGTAGAGCTGTCAGCGGCGGACTGTTGCGGTTCGAATGCGTAACTTGCTAACTATTCGTCTATAAAGTATGCTGCCGGGGAGATGCACTTTGTACATAGGAGAAAGGGAAACTCATACGTTCCAGGATGCTAAGTGCAGTCGATACCCTGTCAACGAACGATTAACATATTACTAGGGTTAAAATATACCTGAAATCTACAGTTTGTAGATGTCCTGACAGGGATGTGGGAACTTATCAGAGTTCCAAGGTGTAAACAAAAGTACTAAATCTCGTCTGGTAAACAATAAGAGCATATACTGATGAGAAACGTATCAGAGCAGCTACAGAAAACATCTTTACACACATGTACAATCCCTGTTGCATATCCCTACATGGCATAGTGGAAGTCAAATGAACATGTAGAACTGTTTACAGACTAGGAATTTCCATCAAGTCCACCACTACATGAGTCTGTGGACAAGTTCTCCGATGTGTCGTAGCAGCACACAGAGTTGTTTCCAGACTTGAGTTTCCAGTCTGCACCACTCGTTGAGCCTCATCTGGTACGAAGCGAGTGTTACTGTACTTTTCATGATCGTCCTCTCCAAAATGCACACATGTAGAAAATCGGGAAAAGGGGAATTCTTTGGAGTTTTTAGTCGGCTGGTGCATAATACAAGCGGCGTTTGAATAGTCCGTGCAAAGTCCGTGAGGCGGCACCCCAGGCGTGTATAGATGTCATATTTAGTTAGTAGCATCTTTGGAAAGAACGCAAACCAAGTTTCAGCCATACTGGTCTATTTCTTTGTGTTTGGCATTTGTGTGAATCAAGGAAGTCGAGTGATCGTAAAATAATAGACGAAGAAGAATTTCGTGTGGTGATTAAATATTATTTTATGAAAGGAAAAACGCCTCAGGAGACTAAAGAGAAGATTTATAAGGATTACGGTGACTCTACACCTTCGATTAGAAGAGTTTATAAGTGGTTTTAAAATTTTCGGAGTGGTCATATGGGCACAAGTGATGCTTAACCTTCCGGAAGCCATGTGGAGGTTACGACTCTAGAAATCATTGATAAAATCCATGCTATGGTGATGGATGACGGAAGAGTTAACGTGCGTGAGATTGCTAGTGCTGTGGGCATCTCGAATGAACGAGTACATAATATTTTTGCATAAACATTTGGACATGTGAAAGCTATCCACAAGATGGGTTCCGCGATTGCTCACGCTTGGCCAAAAACGGATTCGTGTGAAGTGTTGCAAGGATGGTTTGCAGCTGTTCAGGAAGAATCCACAGGACTTTAAGCGTCGTTTCATCACCGTGGATGAAACATGGATACATTACTATACTCCTGAGGCCAAACAACAATCTAAACAATGGGCTACCAAGGGGAATCTGCACCAAAAAAGGCGAAGACTAGTCCTTCGGCCAGAAAGGTTATGGCGACTTTCTTATGGGATTCGCAAGGGATAATCCTCATCGACTATCTGGAAAAGGGTAAAACTATTACATGTGCATATTATTCATCGTTACTGGACCGTTTGAAAACCAAGCTGCAAGAAAAATGCATCAGCATACACCTCAGGAGTTGTGATAACAAAATTAATGGAAATAGGATTTCAACTCGTTTCACATCGCCCCTGTTCTCCAGATTTGGCCCCCTCGGACTCTTATTTGCTCCCCAATTTGAAGAATTGGCTGGCAGGACTAAGATTTTATTCAAATGAGGAGATAATTGCAGCCACTAATAGCTATTTTGCATACTTGGACAATTCCTATTATTCGGAAGGGATCAACAAATTAGAACAGCGTTGGACGAAGTTTATAAGTTTAAAAGGAGACTATGTCGAAAAATAAAAAAGGTTTACCCCAAACACGTAAGTAGTTTTTATTTTTGCACGGACTTTTCAAACGCCCCTTGTACATGCAAATGAAATATCCTTGTATAAAATCAAACAACTCTTAGTTAGGCAATATGACAGTATACGTAAGGAAAACTATCGAAGAAAGTAAGAAAAATGATCTAAAATCGGTAAAAATCGAGGAAAACCTTATGTAATTACGACAGACTAATGGGAAATATGTAAAATCACGAAAACATTGCCAAATTACGTAAACTGACTGAGAATACATAAAATTAGAGGAAAAATGCTGTGAAATGCGGGGAAATGATGTGGGATGAGGGTACCTTGACACTCAAGACCGAGAAAAGCTTAAAAATTAAGCTTTGCCTACAGTCAGTTTTAGCCCTCCCGCCCAGCTGCGTGGTTTTCGTAACACGTACTTCAACAAAGGAGATGTATTACACGGAAGTGCTATATTAAATCAGGCGAAACATATGTATCCCAGCCGGCCGAAGTGGCCGCGCGGTTCTGGCGCTGCAGTCTGGAACCGCGAGACCGCTACGGTCGCAGGTTCGAATCCTGCCTCGGGCATGGATGTGTGTGATGTCCTTAGGTTAGTTAGGTTTAAGTAGTTCTAAGTTCTAGGGGACTAATGACCTCAGCAGTTGAGTCCCATAGTGCTCAGAACCACCATATGTATCCCAATCCAGGACTGTGCTCGCGCCGTGTCTTGTAGCCATTCACAGCTGCACTTTTAGACAAAAAACTCACGGTCAGGGTAGCCCTAATTTATCTCGCTTTATTCTGTGGCCTACCGGCGTCGTGGCCTATTGTGAATGTGTTGCTTTTGTCAGCATCGATAGCACCGACCACCTGGAACTCTGGTTATAGCTAGCCACGCCAGCTTGCTGGGGTGGATTGCACGTTTGCATGAATAAGTTGTAGCAGCTGATTGTTTCCCAAGCAGTGGTTGTTTGATAAAGCGTTCTGGAGAGTTCTCCAGAATTTCGTTGTAATTCCAGGGGGCCCAATTTTTTGAGAAATATCTTTTAGCGGCATGCAGGAAGCGTCCTGTTCTGTATCGTTGTCACATGTGACCGGAGACGGAGTGTTACTGCCACTACCGACAGCATAGAACAGGCCTATATCCCTATCAACAGCGATGGGAGGGGGGGACGAGGCGTGGTTGGGGTTAGGTAAGACTGGCTCTAAGTTGGGTAGTTCGTGACCGCACTTCGAAGAGAACATATGTGTAACTGCTGCCCCTGTCTCCTTGTGCAATCTTTTGAAGTCAGGTTTTTGTGACAGTTGTGTTACTACGATTAAATTTTTGCAATCCCCCGAACATGTATTGCATCGTGTCCTGTTGTTTATGAGTGCTCGTTTTTTCACGACAATTTAAATGTCTATTTAGAATAAAGAAACAATACGAATCAGTTGTGGTAGCGTGTAATGGTCTGCCTGAATTTCGAGCACCATGGCTACAGGGTGATTGCCGAGCAATGCATCTGGAGTCCTCTGCAGCGAACTGAAACGTCAAACAGCGATAGACACAGTCCTCAGCTGTATGCTTACATCTAATAGACTCCTCTCTGTCCTACACCAACATCTCATCAGTTGACCACATTTCCCGCTGGAAAAGAGTTTGAGTACGCCTGACACCAGTTTCGAGTGGTATTGCGAATATTTTTGCCAGCATGATAGCTCCTGTTGTACGACATAACAATTTTTAAGCTGCATTGCGATTTTAGCCACCCCTTGCGTAGCAGTATGCAAACAGATGTGTAAATAGACCCATTCTTTATGATTAAGTATGTAACTATCAGCAATCTTTACTGCCATTTCTCACTCACGATAAATAAAGCACACTAAGCTAACTTTCCTCCCCAGCATCTGGACAGTTTCCCTGTGTAGGGGCGTGCACTTGGGCTTTCCATCTAAAAGGATCAGGGTTTGAGTCCCAGAAACGGTGCTACCGTTTTTAATTCCCAATCAATTCCCAGGTGGGGCGTGTGGTGGGAAGTCAGAAAAGTCTTGGGACAAACAAATTCCCACAATTTTTTTTTTAATTTCTCGCCAACATTCGAAATTCCAGCAAGAAATTCGATATTCCAGTTAAAATTTGAAGTTCCCAGAAATACGGGATGTGGGGGATGGTTCAAATGGCTCTGAGCACTATGGGACTTAACATCTATGGTCATCAGTCCCCTTGAACTTAGAACTACTTAAACCTAACTAACCTAAGGACAGCACACAACACCCAGCCATCATGAGGCAGAGAAAATCCCTGACCCCTCCGGGAATCGAACCCGGGAACCCGTGCGTGGGAAGTGAGAACGCTACCGCACGACCACGAGATGCGGGCGATGTGGGGGTGGTGAAGGGGGAGGGGGGGGGGACGGGCATGTGCCATCTGAGGAAAACCCATGAGGCCATCTGGGGGCGGGTATAGGCTTGGGTTGGGTGTAATTAATTGATCAATTTAATTAATTTACGTATGAATTCGATATGAAAACCTTCCTCAGAACCCCATCATCCCACTACTTGCCTCTACCTATTAGGACTATGTCCACTCCCAATGCAGTTCGTTTTTGCTGGCATCTACCAGCAGGACAATGCAACACGCCACACAGCTCACAGAGCACACGCGTGATTCAAAGAGCAACATGTGAGTTTACTGTACTGCCCTGGCTACCAGACTCCCAGGATTTAAACTCGATCGAGAATTCTGGGACGACCTTGACTGGACTGTTGGAGCTAAGGATCCTCAATCGAAAACCTAGTTCAGCAGGCCACGGCATTGTCCTTACCTTACAGAAACTTATTGACTCTCTTCCTGGATGTCTCACAGTAGTCCGCACTGCAAAAGTTCGTTATTAATGCTTTTGACTGTTGGTCCCTTTAAAGTGACTTGCCAGTGTAGTAACACTTCTTTGCTTTTCCATCAGCAAGAGTGCTGAACATTTTCCCCAGTCACAAAAGAATTTTGATAAATTAACAGTTCTGATACTGTAAGAGCTCTAAAGCATAGGGTCGAGGCTCCTCCTCTTGCAGTGTATTTACGAAACTGAATTATTTCTTACACGAACCCCTGTTGCTCTGTCTTTTGCAAAACATGCACTCGACGATATTCCCTAGCAGGTCCATCATGGAGTTCCTCTGAAATTTCCTCCTTATCATTGGCTTGGCCTTCCCTCGAGGCAGTAAGGCCTTCGTATAATTGTTTATGACTTACTGTTTCTCCCCTTGTCACCTTCAATTATGCCAATTCGACAAACAATCCTGTTGGCCGAACACCCGCAACTGAGCATTGTACCAGTGGTTGACAATACCGCTTCAGTTGTAATTTCATTGGGGCCGGTCTGGCAGAGCGGTTCTAGGCACTTCAGCGCGATCGATAAGGTCGCAGGTTCGAATCTTGCTTCGGGCATGGATGTGTGTGGTGTCCTTAGGTTGGTTAGGTTTAAGTAGTTCTAAGTTCTAGGGGACTAATGATCTTAGACTTTAAGTCGCCATTTTAACCATTTTGTAATTTCATTTTACATAGCTGTAAAATTGTCTTCTCTTAATAAAATTTGAATGGTTTCATTTTATCCTACGACTATGGCGCATTGTAGTAATGTGGCATTATTTGTGCGCTCACTAATCTAAAATTTACCTGTCTTTCATGGTGTAAAGTGCGTCTCAGGTCTTATCAAACGTAAGCCTAGATTAGCTGTCGACGGTTGGTTAGCAGTTTTAAAATGACCCCACTTTTAATGTGTTCTTTTAATGCTAGTGCTGCTAGCTATTAATTTGCATATATATATATATATATATATATATATATATATATATATATATATATATATACAGGGTGTTACAAAAAGGTACGGCCAAACTTTCAGGAAACATTCCTCACACACAAAGAAAGAAAATATGTTATGTGCACATGTGTCCGGAAACGCTTACTTTCCATGTTAGAGCTCATTTTATTACTTCTCTTCAAATCACATTAATCATGGAATGGAAACATACAGCAACAGAACGTACCAGCGTGACTTCAAAATGTCCTCCGTTAGTGAGGATACATGCATCCATCCTCCGTCGCATGGAATCCCTGATGCGCTGATGCAGCCCTGGAGAACGGCGTATTGTATCACAGCCGTCTACAATACGAGCACAAAGAGTCTGTACATTTGGTACCGGGGTTGCGTAGACAACAGCTTTCAAATGCCCCCATAAATGAAAGTCAAGAGGGTTGTGGTCAGGAGAGCGTGGAGGCCATGGAATTGGTCCGCCTCTACCAATCCATCGGTCACCGAATCTGTTGTTGAGAAGCGTACGAACACTTCGACTGAAATGTGCAGGAGCTCCATCGTACATGAACCACATGTTGTGTCGTACTTGTAAAGGCACCGAAGTCAACATTACCTTCCTTCAATTGGGCCAACTGTGGGTGAATCGAGGAAGTACAGTACATACTGACGAAACTAAAATGAGCTCTAACATGTAAATTAAGCGTTTCCGGACACATGTCCTCATAACATCTTTTCTTTATTTGTGTGTGAGGAATGTTTCCTGAAAGTTTGGCCGTACCTTTTTGTAACACCCTGTATATATATATTAAGATGGTAAAAGTGTATATATAGTTAAGGCTCACCGGCCACTTGACCATCTTCTGTGTGAATGCACAAACAGTGCCCGAACACTTACGGGAATCGGCAACGCTCCGCGAGTAGTGATTGTAATGGGCGGGGGCACTACGATGTAGTGCGGGACAATACGTTGAGAATGTGGGTTTCGCGGGAGGCGTACCAGAGGTAAATCCCTGCAGTCGCGCTCTTCTCCGCGTCCTCCGTGGCTCACATGGATAGAGCGTCTGCCATGTACGCAGGAGATCCCGGGGTCGAGCCCCGGGCGGAGCACACATTTTAATCTGTCCCCGTTGACGTATGTCAACGCCTGTAAGCAGCTGAGGGTCTTCGTTTCATTGTAATTTAATTTGCATATTACTTTCTGACGGCACAGACTGTAAGGTTTCGCTGCTTTCCTTGTTGATCAGTGGCGAGAGCTTGTAAATCGGAGTGGCATATGTGCATGTTCTTTTAACTGATGACTGTGGCGCGTTGTTCCACGTTGCAACTTACATATCCCCACTAAATTTAAAACTTGTTTGCCACTCATGTAAAGAGAAAAATTTCATTGCGCTTTACGGTTTATATAATAATTTTATATAGCACCTTCCACTCAGTTTTACCACAGTTCTGTACCGACCTGTTCAATACGCTCCTTTACTACGCATAATGCACTTGTAACTTATATCGTGTATTGTTTATGTTATATTTTTGGGTTACCTTCATTTTAAATGTAAACCACTAAATTCAAAGAGTGAACGGCCGGGCTAATGGCCCCGTGTTCTTCTCTCTGTCAACAGATGGCAGCACGGTTGCCACCCTCGTTTACCAATTTACCTCCTCGTTCACGTCCGATATTCCCTGTTCTGCGCTCATAGGCAGATCACCGCGCCTGGTACACGCAGCGCTCGGAGACCACAGCACAGCGTAAGTGTCGTGATATGATTTGTATACAGGGTGTTACAAAAAGGTACGGCCAAACTTTCAGGAAACATTCCTCACACACAAAGAGAGAAAATATGTTATGTGGACATGTGTCCGGAAACGCTTACTTTCCATGTTAGATTTCATTTTATTACTTCTCTTCAAATCACATTAATCATGGAAGGGAAACACACAGCAATTGGATCTCCGCTCCCCCTACCTTTTATAAATCCCTCCAAATCCTTGAATGCCATGCTCTCCGCCTCGCCTATCGCATCCGTCTCCCCTCCCCCACGCGGATCCTGTATGATCTCATCCCCTTCCCCCACCTCCTCCTTTTCCTTGAAAGGATACGGATCCTGTACACCTCCCATAAACTTGACCCTCCTCACCTGCTCGTATCCCTGATCCTCTCCCATCCCCGCCCGCTGCCGTGCCTGTATTCCCACGTCCCGCCCAGTCTCCATCTCTCCACCCTCCTTACCCTCTCCCAAGGTGGCTTCCGCCAGCTCCCTCTCCCTGATGATGCCCTCCTGCCCTCCATCTACCCCTCCTACCAACTTTGATCCTCCCGCCCTCCTCCTGTACTTACTCCTCTGGGCACCCTCCCTCCCTTCTCTCCCTTTTCCGTCCCTCCTCCTTTTCTCCCCCCTCGTCCCCCGGGCCTCCCCTCCCCTGTCCCTCTCCTCCTGCCTCCATCTCCCAAGCCATTGGCATCCTCTTTTCCTCCCCTCTCCCCCACCTCACCCCTGTTCCCCTCTTGGCAGGTCCCCGGACTCGCACACACTCAGTGGACATTCGCGCGCCGGATATCACCGCCATCAGTGTATCGTGTGTGCCGTCATGTTTAGTGTTCAGTTTCGCCGTCACGCTCCATTGTTCACCAGTGCCATCGTCTTCTTCAGTGTTTGTGCGTCGTGTCAACAGTTCGTAGTGTGGATTGTCATCGAGTGTGAACGGCTTCTTGTGCTTTTATGTTCATGTGTCTCCTGTTTTTTCCCGCCGTTTTTCTAAGTAATGTCTCTTCTCAGTTTATCTCCTTGTACTCTCTTCGGCTGAAGAGCGGCGTATTGTGCTGCTGCCAGCTTACCTGATTGTTCAGGTGTCAAAATAACAATAAAGTAAAAAAAAAATAAAAAAAAACACACAGCAACAGAACGTACCAGCGTGACTTCAAACACTTTGGTACAGGAAATGTTCAAAATGTCCTCCGTTAGCGAGGATACATGCATCCACCCTCCGTCGCATGGAATCCCTGATGCGCTGATGCAGCCCTGGAGAATGGCGTATTGTATCACGGCCGTCCACAATACGAGCACAACGAGTCTCTACATTTGGTACTGGGGTTGCGTAGACAAGAGCTTTCAAATGCCCCCATAAATGAAAGTGAAGACGGTTGAGGTCAGGAGAGCGTGGAGGCCATGGAATTGGTCCGCCTCTACAAATCCATCGGTCACCGAATCTGTTGTTGAGAATTGTACGAACACTTCGACTGAAATGTGCAGGAGCTCCAGCGTGCATGAACCACATGTTGTGTCGTACTTGTAAAGGCATATGTTTTAGCAGCACAGGTAGAGTATCCCGTATGAAATCATGATAACGTGCCCCATTGAGCGCAGGTGGAAAAGCATGGGGCCCAATCAAGACATCACCAACAATGCCTGCCCAAACGTTCACAGAAAATCTGTGTTGATGACGTGATTGCACAATTGCGTGCGGATTCTCGTCAGCCCACACACGTTGATTGTGAAAATTTACAATTTGATCACGTTGGAATGAAGCCTCATCCGTAAAGAGAACATTTGCACTGAAATGAGGATTGACACATTGTTGGATGAACCATCCGCAGAAGTGTACCCGTGGAGGCCAATCAGCTGCTGATAGTGCCTGCACACGCTGTACATGGTACAGAAACAACTGGCTCTCCCGTAGCACTCTCCATACAGTGACGTGGTCAACGTTACCTTGTACAGCAGGGTTATCGTCAATTGCACGATGAATCGCCTCGTCCATTGCAGGTGTCCTCGTCGTTCTAGGTCGCGAGTCATAGGCTGAAATGTTCCGTGCTCCCTAAGACGATGATCAATTGCTTCGAACGTCTTCCTGTCGGAACACCTTCGTTCTGGAAATCTGTCTCGATACAAACGTACCACGCCACGGCTATTGCCCCGTGCTAATCCATACATCAAATGGGCATCTGCCAACTCTGCATTTGTAAACATTGCTCTGACTGCAAAACCACGTTCGTGATGAACACTAACCTGTTGATGCTACGTACTGATGTGCTGTAGAGCATTGAGTCGCATGTCAGCACAAGCACCGAAGTCATCATTACCTTCCTTCAATTGGGCCAACTGGCGGTGAATCGAGGAAGTACAGTAAATACTGACGAAACTAAAATGAGCTCTAACATGGAAATTAAGCGTTTCCGGACACATGTCCACATAACATCGTTTCTTTATTTGGTTGTGAGGAATGTTTCCTGAAAGTTTGGCCGTACCTTTTTGTAACACCTTGTATATTCCCTACCCAGGCAGTCGTCCGTAATACTGTCTGACGCCACTTTCTCATTGACATAGGTTTCATAGCACCTAGCCCCACCGGCGGCTTCGAAAATTTTTTTAAAGTTTTTAAAATTTTTGAGAATTTTTTAAAATTTTTAATGTGTTTTGCGGCGGGTGAAAATTATCTCCCGTATTTTGCTACTTCCAGTCCGACACCTGAGGATGGGTTTATAACAGTCCGAAACCGGTCGTGTGGAAACAAAGTAAATTACAACTGAAGCGGTATTATCAACCTCTGCTATGCCAATTTGGTCATCAACATCAGAAAATCTTTTCACATATTCATTCAGAACTTCTCCCGTAATTTTAAAGACAAAGTTAGCAAGTCTATTCCAAACATCTGCCTCAAAAATTGAAAACTTATCTTCCAAAATACTGATTTATTCGTTAATTCATGTATACTAACCAATTGCTGTTCTTTCCACTCTTTTGAAGTAGCTTCTAACATTTGTCCTAATATTTACAACTCGCTTTTATTTGCGTTTTTGCTTCCTTCAGAGCTTCCGTTAAATCAGAATTCTATTGCCCTTTTGACCTAACTATAGATCTCAGTAATGTTTTGAATAGTAACCTCTTGCCTGCTCTTGTACATAATTTATTTAACGACGGTCATCAGGTTGGATACGGTAAATCATAACGTTAGAGTTGCCGCATGGATAGGACCAAATATT
Source organism: Schistocerca americana (assembly GCF_021461395.2). Classification (NCBI taxonomy): domain Eukaryota; kingdom Metazoa; phylum Arthropoda; class Insecta; order Orthoptera; family Acrididae; genus Schistocerca; species Schistocerca americana. The sequence goes on along the minus strand of NC_060125.1, from coordinate 364,182,274 downwards.
CCTTGCCTATGAATAAATGACAGAGCTAGTGGATTGTCAGGTGAGTCAATACCTGGGCACTTCCACACCTGCGTCTCCACGCATTGCGGTGTGGCTGTATTTATGGACTGTGCCCCTACATCTAACGGTTGACCGAATATGTTCGACCTATTGTCGTCCGTTCCGCGTTCACGGCACGTTTGAGGAACAGCTTACCTGAAAATGCGGTAATAGCCTCATTTATTCATAGACAAGAAACGTTCGATCTCATCCATGTTGCAACTTTAATATCATGATTTAGCATACCTACCCTGATGACCTGGTTTCTAGGCTACGATACCGGTCGTTAAATAAATTAGTTAGAAGAGCAGGCAAGCGGTTATTATTCAAGTAATCTACCTATGGCGGCAGTTGTCCCTTTGACAAGAGTGTGTCGAAGTACCAAATGCTTGAAACGTTACTCTTAGAGGATAAAGCACTATATATTTATTACTGAAGGGAAAAAGAACATAATGTGCTGTTGACGTAATCATTATTTGAAAGTAGAGGAGAAGACGATTCAAAGTGGCCTTCATTTTTCGTAATATTTTTGCAACACATTGTGGCGTCACAGCCAGACTTAACGAATTTTCACCCGTATGAAGAGAAATAGTTCATAAATGACAGCGTCTAGCACGCTTGAGTGAAATAATATTTTATTTTATTAGTTCCAAATTCTGTGTAATGTAGCGGTGCATGAACCTTGTAAACAATACGGAGATAAAAATTATGCAAAGATAACGCCGTTAGAATATTATGAAAAGACAAGCACGAGTGTGAAAAGTTTTCTTGCGATCTTTTTTCTCTTCTTCTGTTGTTAACATGTACTGTTGCTCTCTTTTTATTAGCTATTGGAAAGTTCATTAAAGCATAAGAACTAAACTGTGTATTACTACTATGTTGTATGAAGATCCTCCTTCATTTTAAATAAAAAGAAAAAAAGAATTCATACAGTAAATGTGAGGAAATTAAATAATGAAGATTATCGTTTGGTTCGCGATTATTTCAAAAGCCATTTTATATGCAGTTATTATTCGATTATGATATTCATTAAAACCTGCAGTTAATTTTTCTAAATTCAATTATTACGAAAGTAAAATTCACATATATTCATGGTCGGTAAAATTACAGACAGAATGTTTCCAAGCCAACTTAGGCCATAACTATTTTCCAGTTAAAAAGTAAATGAAAGTTAATAGTATTATTGTCATTCTTCACTTACAAATAACTGAGACTAAGCAAAAGAGTATCAGGCCCCAGTGTTCTTATAACGTCACCGTGAAAGACAAAGATTTCAGAAAAATTACACATAACAGTTTATGCACTTGAATATCAGATATAAAACATAAAGCAGATCTCAGGTAATTACAGGAAGTAATGTTGTACAGACAGAGAGGTGTCACAAGCCTTTACCCTCTGCTTGATTAGTTACTTCCCTAGCTGCATTTCTGAACATGGTGGGGTCGTCACTCTCGAGAGGCCCAAAGGAACTAGTAATTCTGGTAGTAGTGTTCAACAATGGTTAAGGTATAAGATTATTTATTCTCTCGACACTTTTGCTCCGTTTCCTATTCCTAGTACCTATTTGATGAGGCGTACCTTTATCCATTTTTACAAGAAAGAGCAAATGGAAATGACACCACTTCGTCACAATATTAAATGACAGTATTATGAAGAGATGCAAAACTAGTAAGCTACTGGATAGTACTGTCAGTGCTGTATAATACACTTACTAGTTATAAGGGGAGCGAAACAATCTCAAACCGTCAAATTCCAACACAAAATGCATAAAAATTTTAAAAACGTTCCTAATTCATCACCACTGAATACCAATAGAACATATCACAATCTGTCTTGTGGAAACAACCAAAAGGCTCAATGCTCATGTCCTAAAAACACAACACATGGAACCATTTCAAAGAGTTCTTAACAGTTAAATGAGTTCTCAAAATTTTACAATGTGATTGAAAATTACTAAATATCATTAGTTTCAGTTTACGTAGCAACCATAAAATATCCAAAAACCACTATACTCTTCATTGTATGGAACAGTAACACTTGAACCAAGGCCGAGGGAGAGGGGAGGATGGGTGGAGGGGGATGTTTCCTCAGAGCATTAGGAAGTCCACCACAGGTTCCATACAATTATCATGACTATATTACTGAAACACACGAATCACATTTTCGTTATTTGAATGCAATATTTTCAGTTCCGCCCTAATAAGGACAGGAAATGACGTCCACAAATAAGTCTTGACTATCAGATACTAAGTTCACAGCAAAAACACACACACACACACACACACACACACACACACACACACACACACACACAAAATCAGCTAGACAGACACTTTTCCGAACAATCAAGAGCAAAAGCTACAGAAAAAGAAACCTTGAAATTATGTAAATGTATACCACAACAATGTTTGAGAATTCCTACAGAAAGGGGCAGAATCAGTGCAGAATTCCAGTAACCATCACAATCTCAAACCACATCATTGGTACAATTTTTGTCTAATGAATTACGAACATTTTCGCTATCTACACTTACAGTGAAAATGTGCTTAATTCATTAGACAAGAAATTGCAGGAAACTGGTATATTTTGTGATCTGTCAAGGCATTTGACTCTGTAAATCACAATATCCTTTTAAGTAAATTAAAATATTATGGTGCAACAGGAAATGCTGCAAAATGGTTCAAATCTTGTATCTCTGGCAGGAAACAAAGGGTGTTATTAGGAAAGAGACATGTATTAAGCTTTCAGCCATCATCTAACTGGGAACTAATTACATGTGGGGTCCTACAAGGTTCCATTTTTGGGCCATTACTTTTTCTTGTGTATCTCAATCACCTTTCATCAGTAACATTACCAGATGCTAATTCCGTTTCGTTGCCGATGATACAAACATTGCAATAAATAGTAAATCAAGTGTAGTCTGAGAAAGATTGGCTAATAAAATATTTGTGGACATTAATCACTGGTTCCTAGCCAATTCATTGTCATTAACCTTTGAAAAAAAAAACACTACATGCAGTTCAGAACTTGTAAGGGGTGTCCCACGAGTGTATGCCTAACACATGATGAGAAGCAGATAGAAGAAGTGGACAGTGTTAAATTCTTGGGATTATAGCTTGATAATAAATTCAGCTGGGAGGAGCACACCAGAGAACTGCTGAAGCGTCTTACCAAATCTCTATTTGCAATGGGAATTGTGTCAGACATAGGGAATATAAAAATGAAAACGATGGCATACTATGCTTAGTTTCATTCCATAATGTCATAAGGGATTATTTTTTGAGGTAATTATCAAGCCAAGCTAAAGTTTTCTAGGCACAAAAACGTGCAGTACGAGTTATATGTGGTGTGAGCTCAAGAACATCTTGCAGAATGATCTTTAGATAACTAGGGATTCTAACTACTGCTTTCAAATACATTTATTCCTTAACGAAATTTGTCATTAAAAATATATCACTTTTTTAAGCCAACAGCTTAATTTGTGGAATCAATACTAGAAATAAGAATAATCTTCACAAGAATTTAAAGTCACTTACTCTCGTTTAAAAAGGTGTGCATTATTCAGGAACACACATTTTCAATAACTTGTCAGCAGCAATAAAAAGCTTAACAACCAATGAAATTCTGTTTAAGAGAAGCCTAAACGATTTATTGGTTGCCAACTCCTTCTACTCCATTGATGAATTTCTCAGTAGAACCAAATGATATATATATATATATATATATATATATATATATATATATATATATATATATATGATTATACTAGAGGGAAACATTCCACATAGGAAAAACATATCTAAAAACAAAGATGATGTGACTTACCAAATGAAAGTGCTCGCAGGTCGACAGACACACAAACAAACACAAACATACACACAAAATTCAAGCTTTCGCAACAAACTGTTGCCTCATCAGGAAAGAGGGAAGGAGAGGGAAAGACGAAAGGATGTGGGTTTTAAGGGAGAGGGTAAGGAGTCATTCCAATCCCGGGAGCGGAAAGACTTACCTTAGGGGGAAAAAAGGACGGGTATACACTCGCACACGCACACATATCCATCCAAACATATACAGACACAACACAAGTGGCTTGTGTCTGTATATGTGTGGATGGATATGTGTGTGTGTGCGAGTGTATACCCGTCCTTTTTTCCCCCTAAGGTAAGTCTTTCCGCTCCCGGGATTGGAATGACTCCTTACCCTCTCCCTTAGAACCCACATCCTTTCGTCTTTCCCTCTCCTTCCCTCTTTCCTGATGAGGCAACAGTTTGTTGCGAAAGCTTGAATTTTGTGTGTATGTTTGTGTTTGTTTGTGTGTCTGTCGACCTGCCAGCACTTTCATTTGGTAAGTCACATCATCTTTGTTTATATATATATATATATATATATATATATATATATATATATATATATATATATATATATCTACTGCACCATTTCACGGCAGTAATGTGTTCATTGTAAAAAAGTATTGTAGTAGTTCTATTACATGTTCATTACCCTATAAATAAAATGAACTTTTTTTATTTTAAATTCAGAGCATTAGGGTTTGTAAAATGATTATTTCTTATAGAGTTCATTAAAAAAATGACGATCATTCCACTTGGGACCTGTGGAAGGTACATTAGCTTATTTATTTCAGTTGTAAATATTCGTCAGGTATTATTGTTTTTCTGACATGTTCTACATCGTGGAGGACCTCCTCACTATTGATCAATTGGAATGAAAATAAATCTAATCTAATCCAACAAAATGAACAATCTCGTTACGCCTGTCAGGCTCAGCAGCACCTAACCACCTTATAGCCATTTCAAAAGCTCCGACAGAAATCCTACCTGATGGAAATTTAACCTCCACAGAAAATGCACATAAGTTACTGATGGCACACAGGCCACAACAGAAAGGCGATGCAAAGTTCCTTTCACAAAACTGCTTTCACATCTGAAAGCTGACCACAACGAAACTCAGTGTTTACAAGCACTTATGTTGCACAGAGTTTCCCCAGTTTAGTGCAAATCGTCTCTACACACAATCAGACTACAGAATAAGTATCATTTCTTAGTAATTCCCATGCTAGCACTCAGACGTGATTTTGCAATGATCTGTTTGTTTGAACTTAGTTTAACTGCACACAAACTATTTATAGGCCCTAGGACAGAATACATATATTTAGTGCCACTGTCAAAACATTTTAAGTTATTTCCTCACACTGTACTGTGATCCATCCAGGAACATTTGTTTCTCAAAAGCAAGTGAGAATCAGTATTAATACTGTGAGAGGCACTAAAGTACAACTTTCCACAAATAGAATGAGACTAACGTATGTTTTGAAACATACCACAGTAATACTTGGCAAAAAACACAAGGCTTCAGGGACTGTATAATAGTTCATCAGTCTCAAAATAAATTACCACACAAGACATTGTTCTCATATGAATTATTCTAGTCGAAACAAGAAGAAAAACAAAAGGAAATGAATGAAATTTTATGTGTCATTGAATGCAAATGACACTGTTCATCACAGACCAGTCTCTATAAAATGTAATACGTTCATTAAATCTTGCAAAAAAAAGTGAATCAGAATTTTATACATATATCTCACTTTGAAATAATAATTCACCTGAAGATTATCAAAACAATTACACTGAAAACTATTTGTAATATGCTCTTAATAACTTTGAAATACCTGAAAGTTAACAAATCCTTAAAAGGCATACAGTTTAATCAGAAGATTACTGAAAGGTTGCCAATTGAAAGCTAAGTTAACACCATATCACACGTAAGTAATTAAGCTTTCCAGTGAAATTGAGTAAGGTACCTATGAATAATCAGAATACTCCAGAATGGAATATATGCTTCAAGGCTTTCAGACAGCTGAGAGCAAACCACTGTCTTAAATGCCTAATAGAAATTCAAAAATAAATTTAAGCGGACACACCCCTGAACAGGCTACATAGTGCAACTTATCTCTAAATGAGGGATAGCTCAAAATTCCTACACACGATTAGGGTAATTAATCAAAGCATTTCCCAAAAAATCATTGAGATATTTATTATATTTTGGTACTGACAACTATATTTATAATAGTATAAAGAATAGAACACTATTCCACTGCAGTACCATTTTCTTTGGAACTGACTGCACAGCTTGGAAAAAGAGTCAGAGTACAGGCAACATTCACAAGTGTTTTATGCCTCCAATTTCCTTCTCTGATGCTGTTCTGTGAAAAAGACAAGTAACATATTTTACTAGAAGCAAACTATTTAAAAATGTAGTTCAAATATCACTGACATCATCATCACATTACAAATTTTTCATGAAATAGGAGGCAAGGGAGGTAGAGGAGGTCATTCTAAATATCTGTACCAATTTTTGTGAGTTTAACTTCAGTCACTTAGAAGAAAAGTGGACCTGAATGATGAAAATTCAAGTTTTCCGAAAGTGCAAAAGAAGATTTACAGATTTATTAACTTACCACTATGCTTATTTAGAACATTCCAGCTGCATACTCCAGTTGTCCTCCTGTTTCCTTATCCTCCATACTCTTTCTCTTCATTCTTTTCTTTTTCCTTGACTCCTTGGTAGCAGCTTCTGCAGCTGTCTCTGCTTCGGTTACCCGCTGCTTATCAATAGCTGTTAGATCTGAAGCCATATTGCTTTCCGTCTGGATGTTCAATTTCTTCTTAATATTGATCCTTGAAATTGCACCATCACTGGAAGGTATTATTGCATCCATTACACCAATCTTCAGCACTGTCAACCCAAGAAATACAGTTTTGTGTATTTTCTCCCATATACAGCTGTTGAAGATTTCATTTACATTCTGAGAGAGACCATTCGTACATTTCCTAAGTAGATTTTTGTATGCCAGATCCCTATATATAGGCCTACTTTCCTCCATTACAGCAAGTGGTAAGGAATGCTTGTGGGTATATTGTACACCTGTAGCAATACTCAACCAGTACTTGCACCAAGAATCTTCGCCGTTTGGACACAAACCATGCTGTGGGATTTTATCTGTACACTCTGTGAAACTGTGTTGCCCAAAAAGCTCGTCTCATGTTCTCCTAATCTCCTACATTTCTTCTTATTGCTAGTCCATAATATTGACTCAAAGAATGAGTTTCACTTTTTTTAAGATGACCTGGAAAACCTATGTGTATCGAGTGAGGTGGCGCAGTGGTTAACACATTGGACTCGCATTCGGGAGGACGACATTTCAATCCTGATTTAGGTTTTTCTTGATTTCCCTAAATCGTTTCAGGCAAATGCCAGGATGGTTCCATTGAAATGGCATGGCCGATTTCCTTCCACATCCTTCCCTAACCCGATCTTGCACTCCGTCTCTAATGACCTCGTTGTCGACGGGACGTTTAACAATAATCTCCTTCTCCTCCCATGTATGTGTTTTCCGTCTGACTGTTTCTTTCCACCAAAGTCTTTACATAATTTTCTCAAGCGAGCTCCCATTCTTTTTTGTACATGCCCACCACATTCAAGCTTTTCTATCAGAGTGCCCCATATGGTCTGTCATTAACAAGAGTAGTGTGTCCTTTACAGTATCTATCCCCTAGTTAGCCTACATACCTCACACCATGACTGACCTCTGATCTTCTAAAAATGTTTAGATCTCCTTTCGTTTCCATGTTTCCTCTTGGGCCATCAAAGTTCTTTACACAAACATGGGTGCCAATAAATTTACTTGAACAACCCTGGCAGTACTTTGTTAAACATTCATAATATAGTATCTTACGAGCTTCAATACATGTGGCAGCCACAGCCCCATTCAGAGGAGTATGACCTCTCTTCTACCAAGATCCATCAAATATATATATATACATATATATATATATATATATATATATATATATATATATATATATATATATGATTACCTGACTGACATTCGACATTACAGTGTAAATATTAGTCTAGCTTATGCATTGCAATGTAGTGGAAGGGGAAAGAGAGCTGCCCCAACTTCTTGTGAAGTGATGGATTTGCCTCCACCTCGACTGAGGTTTGACAGATACAATAAATTAATATATAATACATAAATAATTAATATATAATACATTAATAAATATGTGGTGTTAGTGAACATTCAATGAAAATAGCAACAGAAGAAGCAGTAGCCTTGTCTGAGAATACAGACATTGTAGCAGCATTTGATGGATCTTGGTAGAAGAGAGGTCATATCAGTTGGTTCTACTGAGAAATTCATCAATGGAGTAGAAGGGGTTGGCAACCAATAAATCCTTTAGGCTTCTCTTAAACAGAATTTCATTGGTTGTTAAGCTTCTTATTGCTGCTGGCAAGTTATTAAAAATGTGTGTTCCTGAATAATGCACACCTTTTTAAACGAGAGTAAGTGACTTTAAATCCTTGTGAAGATTATTCTTATTTCTAGTATTGATTCCACAAATTAAGCTGTTGGTTTGAAAAAATGATATATTTTTAATGACAAATTTCATTAAGGAATAAATGTATTGGGAAGCAGTAGCTAGAATGCCTAGTTATCTAAAGATCGTTATGCAGGATGTTCTTGAGCTCACACCACATATAACTCGTACTGCACGTCTTTGTGCCTAGAAAACTTTAGCTTGGCTTGATAATTACCCCAAAAAATAATCCCTTACGACATTATGGAAAGAAACTAAGCATAGTATGCCATCGTTTTCATTTTTATATTCCCTATGTCTGACACAATTCCCATTGCAAATAGAGATTTGGTAAGACGCTTCAGCAGTTCTCTGGTGTGCTCCTCCCAGCTGAATTTATTAACAAGCTGTAATCCCAAGAATTTAACACTGTCCACTTCTTCTATCTGCTTCTCAACGTATTTTAGGCATATACTCGTGGGACACCCCTTACAAGCTCTGAACTGCATGTAGTGTTTTTTTTCTAAGTTTAGTGACAATGAATTGGCTAGGAACCAGTGATTAATGTCCACAAATATTTTACTGGCCAATCTTTCTGAGACTACACTTGATTTGCTATTTATTGCAATGTGCGTCTTACACGAGCTACAGGCAATCACTAACGGAGTTGAAAGACCCTTCCCTGCTGAAATGTCCTCAGAAACGTCATTACTATATTCACAATTGCAGTACTTACATTTCACAGCACTCTTCAGAAGTCTTGAGAGCATATTTAGGTACACAATAACATTTCCGTCGTAGTTCTTGCTCACAATACTATTAATCTTCTTCTTATTACATTCAGAAAACGAAAGTTTGCTTCTAGAAGCACTGCCTGTGGACACAGTTTCCGTGGGCGACTTTTGAAGCAACTGATTGGGTTGTATTTGGAACTAGTTGCAGCGAAACTTTCGTTTGTGGCTAAATTTCTTTACTCCCGGCATTTGTAGCACAGAAAACACACGCACAGAAACAAAACAACACACAGTAACTACAAAATCACACACGTATGAAATTCCGAAATCATGTATTCTCAGACCTTTCTTTACATTCGAACCATAGCCTTAAAGACATGCCTGTACTTTGGTTCCGGAAGTCAGTGCCTTCTAGAATAGAACTGTGTAAGCGACGTCAGGAAACTGTGTTTCGTTGATACACGCACATTAGCGGCCGCCTCTGCGATGGTGGCAAGAGCATAGGGACTGGACTAACAAAGAGTGGTTTCGCTCGGTTTTCGCGAACAAGTGGTGTCTCAGTAGTGATTCTGGTCATACCCTCGTACTGCGTGACGGGAACCCACAATGCACCAAGGAGCATATCGGACATGATCGTTTCGGTGGTCCAAGTGTTATGACGTGGGAAGTATATTGTTGCATGCGAATCCTCACCTCTAAATCTGTGAACACTGTACACTTAGTGGCCACCATTATGCTGACACTGTACCTCCTCACCGTGTGCGTCTTTTTTGGAATGCAATCGGTCTTGGCTTAATTTTTATGGATGACTATGCGCGACCGCATCAAACACCGCAGCTGGAGGCGCTTTTGGAACGAGAGGATATCCGGCAATGGAATGACCTGTCCGTTCTCCCGAATTAAATCCCATGGACCACGTGTGGAATGTGATGAGAAGACGTGTTGTACTATGTCCACATGCACTAACGACCATCCAGCAACTGTAGCCGAGTTGGTGAAGGAATGGAAGACCCAGCCACAAGACTTCCTTACAAGCATTATGGCCAACAGAGGAAACTGTTGAAAAGCATGCACTACTGTTCATTGTTATCACACACCCTAATAAGAACTATGTTACACAATTATAACGTCCAGGGGAGCATAATCACACCAGTGTATCTGTTTATACAAATAGTGCCGATAGGTACATCTTCACAGGGCTTTTCCCTTTTAGAAGCACATTTACTGATGTTTACAGTAGCTTTCGGCTCTTCATTCCCCCTTGTGGCGAAATTTCATGGGGGTGGTAATGCGGTCTTGAAATAAGGGTAAACGCGAGATAATGTAATTATGTAGGCTTCCGCTGCCAGAGTCAGTAGACATAAAAGTTTTATGGGTATCGTACCGCGTCATACAGTATAAAACTACTTCTGGACAAAACCAACGTTTCGACCATGGTTGCAGCGGCCTTCTTCTGGGTCTATTGGTGCGATATAGTTTTTTTTCTTTATTGAGTTTCGATTCGCCCTGAATGGGCGGGCTGGCAGCAGCTTAGTATGCCGCTCTTCAGCCCACAGAATTTGTTGTAAAAAGATGAAGATAATAAACAATAAAAACAGGCGATAAAATCGGAGACTTAAATGGCAACATGGCGGAAAAATATCGTTGAAATTAAAACAGAGAAACTAAGGGATGATGATGCTAATAAAATACATATGAAGCAGACAGGTAAAATAATAGACAGACAGTTAAAAAACACGGCGACAGTCAGGTTTCTGTTCGCAAGAGACATAAAATTCACACCCAGCGATAGCATGATTTCTGTTCCCAACACTTTGGAAAGACGAACAACACTGAATTTTCACGTGCACACTGCACTAAAAAGTTGGTAAATATGAGATACCACAACCGAGGGCAGGTGGGAGGAACCTGGACAGATGATGGGAAAATAAAAAGGGGGAGGAGAGGAAAAACGAAGGGGGGAAGGGGGGGGGGGGAAAGGAGTCAATGGAAGACGAGGACCCATAAGAGGGGAGAGGGGGTGCTGGGCAAATATGACAGGGAGTGGGGAAAGGCAGAGGAGGGGAATGCAAAAGGACTCACGGGGGGGGGGGGGGGAGAAGGGAGGTAGGAAGAGGGTAGGTGGTGAGAAAACAGGATGGAAGGGGGGGAAGAGGGAGCCCAGGGAAAGGACAGAGAAAAGGAGGGGTGGGGTGAGGATCAGAGTTGATAAAAGGGATAAATGAAGGGAGAGAGGGCATCATCCAGGAGGGGGAGTTGATGGAAGCCACCTTGGGAAAGGAGATGAAGGGTGTAGAGATGGAGGGTAGGGGGGACACAACAGTGAAGGCGTGGCAGGGGGCAGGGACGGGAGAGGAGAGGAGCAACCAGGGGTGAGGGGGATCAAGGTGGTGTAGAGTATGCGGAGATGTTCGAGGAATAGGAGCAGATGGGGGAAAGGAATGAGGTCATAGAGGATCCGCGTGGGGGACGGGAGGTGTATGCAGAAGTTGAGGCGGAGTGCATGATGCTCAAGGGTCTGGAGGGACTTATAGAATTTGGGGGGGGGGCAGATATCCAGGTGGGACTGGCATAACAGAAGATGGGACGGATTATGGATTTGTAGGTGTGGAAGATGGTAGAGGGGTGCATCCCCCATGTCTGGCCAGAGAGGAGTTTAAGGAGTCAGAGGCGGTTGTGGGCTTTGGATTGGATGGAGCGGAGATGATGGATCCAGGTGAGGTGACGGTCAATGGTGAGGCCAAGGTAGGTGAGGGTGAGGAGTATGAAGGAGACCTTTATATTCTAATAGTGATAGATAAAGCCAAGCACGAGGGCAAATGAGCACAATCATAAAAAAAATTAAGGACACAGTCGCATGAAATAGAAGAAGACTACTTACAGTTGTTTTAAGAAAGTAAGTGCTGATGAAAGATCGAATATAATAAGAAAATTTAATGATACGGAAGACTTCAGTCAACAATCAGAGCATGTAACTTGCCTCATTATAGTACTTCCATTTCACAGAAGGCAGTCAGGGAAGAATGAAGATGAAGCACAGCTTCGAGAGTGTAATTTCAATTACAGAGTGAGAGTGAAACGTGACGATGTTGCACATGAAATTCCTATGTGTGGAAAATTCTTCAAGGCACTGCATGGAATAACAAGGCGACGATTAATTACAGTTCATCCTCGTGGTGAAAGGGGTAAGGAGCGAGGGCAAGGAATGCGGTGTCATCGGCATACTGCAAGAGGTGTACTGGAGGGGGTGGTTGGGGCATATCTGCCGGGGGCAGGAGGTAGAGGAGAGGGGAGAGGGCAGAGCCCTGGGACACACCTGCAGACGGGTAGAAGGTGTGGGAATTGACATTATGGATGGTAACATAGGAGGGTGGCAGTGGGAGAGGAAGGAGGCCATCAGACTGATGTAGTTGACAGGAAGGGTGTAGGTTTGGAGTTTAAACAGGAGACCGGGATGCCAGACATGGACATAGGCCTTTTCGAGGTCGAGGGAGACAAAAATGATGGAGCGATGGGAGCTAAGCTGGAGGGAGAGGAGATGAGTCAGGCGTAGAAGTTGGTCATCGGCAGAGACGGAAGGTCGAAAGCCACATTGGGTTTCCGGGAGGAGGTGGTATCGGTGGAGGTGGTGATGGACGCGCCAGATAAGAATGGATTCCAAGAGCTAGCTGAACACCGATGTGAGACATATAGGACGATAGGAAGAGGCATCAGGTGGAGGCTTGTTGAGTTTGGAGAACATCAGGTTCAAATGGTTCAAATGGCTCTGAGCTCTATGGGACTTAACATTGGAGGTCATCAGTCCCCTAGAACATACAACTACTTAAACCTAACTAACCGAAGGACATCACATACATCCATGCCCGAGGCAGGATTCGAACCTGCGACCGTAGCCGTCGCGCGGTTCCAGACTGGAGAGCCTAGAACATCAGGATACGGGAGGTTTTCCACAGGTCGGGGTAGAAGCCGGTGGCAAGTGCGATGTAGCTATGAAATGTCCCTTATATTTTGTTATTGCTTTTCACTGGGCATGCCATTACGTCATAATATAAAAGCATAGTTCATTTCATTGGTCACTTAAGGAAGAAGGACAGGGAACTTCATTTTAATAGGTTACTGAGGTGGAGGGAGAGCGTATACTCTGGCCTCTATTGGCTCTTGTTTTATGTGCCATTTTTGCTGTTCACCGGCGAATAAGTGGCTGGCTCCTGTTTATCATGTGCTGGACGTAGGCCGCGCAGCGGCGGTTACTCGCCGGTAGTGCTCGTGCCTCGTGTTGACAGTGCGGTAAAATAAAATGTGTGACTAGGGCCCCCCATCGGGTAGACCATTGGCCAGGTGCAAATCTTTCGATTTGACGCCACTTCGGCGACTTGTGCGTCGATGAGGATGAAATGATGATGATTAGGACAACACAACACCCAGTCCCTGAGCGGAGAAAATCTCCGTCCCAGCCGGGAATCGAACCCAGGCCCTTGGGATTCTGTCGCTCTGGCCACTCAGCTACCGGGGGCCAACGACAGTGCGCTCTGTTGGGCTCTGATTGCTGGCAGCCAAGTTGGGGTAAGCCTCAGTCCATCCTCTCTATTCATGTTCTTAGGGTGTTTAAGTATTTCGATGGCCTCTCTGATTTTGCGTTTCGTCATAACAGGATGCTTGGCGAACACATGGGCTTTGCTGAATTTAATTTCTTTTCGGCAATCTTGCTGATGTTCTGTGCCGGCCACTGTGGCAAGCGGCGCTAGGCGCTTCAGTCCGGAACTGCGCTGCTGCTACGGTCGCAGGTTCAAAAATGGTTCAAATGGCTCTGACCACTATGGGACTTAACATCTGAGGTCATCAGTCCCCTAGAGCTTAGAACTACTTTAACGTAACTAACCTAAGGACATCACACACATCCATGCCCTAGGCAGGATTCGAACCTGCGACCGTAGCGGTCGCGCGGTTCCGGACTGAAGCGCCTAGAACCGCTCGGCCACAACGTCCGGCTGTCGCAGGTTCGAATCCTGCATCGGGCATGAATGTGTGTGATGTCCTTATGTTAGTTATGTTCAAGTAGTTCTAAGTCTAGGGGACTGATTTACCTCAGATGTTAAGTCCGATAGTGTTCAGAGCCATTTGAACCATTTTGATGTTCTGCCACTGTGGATTTGTTGTTGCCCTAGACGAATATAGCGCTCGCGTTTTCGAATGCTCGTTGTTATTGGCCTGCCAGTCTCGCCTATGTATGCCTCTCCACATTCGCATTCCACCTTTTACACGGCTGCTGTGTGCAATGCATCCTTCTTGTCCTTAGTGGAGCCTAGCATGTCCCGGATCCTGAGGCCACTATAGAAGACAGACTGCACCCCAAAAGGTGTTTGCCTATTCGGTTAGTGCCATTTTTCACGTAAGGTAAGCACACTTCAGGCTGCAGTTTGTCTATTTCTTGCTTATCTTGCGTAACTGTATTCGTCGCAAAGGCTGTGTGGATCGACTTATGATTGTAGCCATTGGCTAGAAACGTGGTGCGTAGCCTTTTAGGCGCAGTGTTGTGTTTTGACCATCACAGGCACTGCGCATGGATTGTAAAAGAACGTATGACTGACTTGTTCTGACGAATGTTGTGGCCGAGCGGTTCTAGGCACTTCAGTCCGGAACCGCACTGCTGCTAAGTTCGCAGATTCGAATCCTGCCTCGGGCATGGATGTGCGTGATGTCCTTAGGTTAGTTGGATTTAAGTAGTTCTAAGTCTAGAGGACTGATGACTTCAGATGTTAAGTCCCATAGTGCTTAGAGACATTTGAATCATTTCAACTTGTTCTGGGCTGGGTGGTGGTAGGATTGAGCGTGCAGATACCTGTCTGTATGTGTAAGCTTGCGATATACTCTGTGCCTCAGTGTGCCCACCATTGTGAACTGTATCACTTTGTGTAACAGAAATGGTCCAGCATTTAACTGAGCATCCTTGTAATAAAGTCGAGGTATATCTCTTAAAACTTTGTTGGATAAATTTAGCAAACATGTCTCCAAAGAAGACTGTGCTACCATTAGTCTCCATTAGTCTGCTGCCAATCTTTCTGAATGATTCTGAGCATGAGATAACATAGCTTAGGACGTTCACAGTGTCACGCGGTCATTTTTCTCTCGCTCTGTAGGCGAATGCAATCGGTAAGAATATTGACAATACTTGTACTGTAGTGCGGCTTGCGGAGTTTACAGAGTGTATAAAATACGAACTTGTCAGAAACTGAAGGGATTTATTCTTGACTTCAAAACATTAGTTAATGGTCGGAAGGAAACGGGTCCTAAATAATTTTGTAATGGAAGTATGAAATTATTCATAGCACAAAAATTTTACTTGTATCAAACAAAATTAAATTTTTACAGAATGCTCGAAGTGACCACCCCTTGTTTCCAATACCCCCGTACTTCGCCGTGCGTTGTTGGAAGTCCTTGGTGTGTTCCGTTTGTGGTAAAATCCATTTTGGATACACTCCCTCAGAACATCGACGTTGCATACGGTAGTAGAATACACAAAGGATTTTAAATGTCCCCATACGAAAAAAAATCGAAGTATGGCTATCGGACAGACCAATTCACATGTTCGGAAATTGGTTATCGACATACTGGCGAACTATCCGTGTAAAGTGAGGTGGAGCACCATAGTTTGAGAACTACATTCGTTGAATGACATCTAGAATTACATCATCAAGTAAATGTAGCCACTCATATACGAAAAATTGTAAACGCGGTTGTCCCCTAAGACGTTCCGGAAAGGGATAGGTGCCAGTAGGATGATCCTGAATGATTCCAGTAAACACGTTCAGAATAAAAGTATGTTGACGTTTGTCTTTTAGCAATTCATAAGGTTTTTCATAATTCCAGAGGTGATTGTTATGGTAAGCGAAAGTCCTAGCATGTAAAAAGCCAGTCTCATCAATGAAAAAAGTTCACCCTAAGAATGGCGGAATTTCCACACACTTCCCTAAAATGCATTGATAGTTATTGTTGGCACTGGAATTTAGTATTTGCACTCACTGAAGCTGATACAGATAACGAAAACTTGCATCCAGAAAGTTCCAGATATTCACATGATTAACGCTTCACCTTCTTGCAGATCTTGTGTAGTTGATAGAATTTCAGGCAAACTACGAAGAGATTGTCCTTGAAGCTCACCATCTCAACTCTCTTCACAAACCAGCCCATGTCTCGCAGACGTTGGTGGACTCGTACAAACGTTCTTGCACAATCTAACTCCTTCCTAGAATAAAATTTAGCAAAAAGTTCATGTGCTGCGTCATTACTGCCACTTGCTACACCGCATATCCGTCATCTGGACACTGAAGATATCAATGTGACGTGTTGTCATGGAAGTTACTATAAAACAGAACAAAAGACAATCAGACAAAACAAAACAGCTGCCACGATGAATATGCACAATTGAGGTGAATTATACAACTCGAAGGCACTACTGGGAATCCCTTTCAAACCTCAGTAACAAAGGATTTTCGGAACCACGTAGAAAAGAAGAATGAATCCTTGAAGTTTATGACACACATTTTTATGCTACTTGTATACTGTAGAGAGCCAGAGCTATGACATCTACGAGTCCTTAGAGTGCATGAGCATCTGTCGGATGTACAGGGCAACTAATAAGACACTGTTAACAGAACACACATTCTTTGTTCTTGTTAGCAGATTAGACATTTACGAGGGGGGACCCAAAAATAACCGGAATTTCTTTCTAGAAAGCATATACTTTATTGATTTCAAATACAACCTTAATCACCTTCGAAGTACTCTCCATTAGCATTAATACACTTGTCCAAACGTTCATTGCATTTTACGTCTTCCACCTCCACAAAACGCTTCCATCTCAAGACCCTTTTCATCCTCGGGATTAGGAAGAAGTCCGAGGGTTCTAAATCCGGCGAATAGGGCGCGTGGGTCGAGGTAGTCGTCTTCGCTGAGGCCAAAAACTGGCGAACGCTGAGAACCGTGTGCGCGGGAGCGTTGTCGTGATGCAGGAACCACACGCCAGAATCCCACAAAGCCGGACGTTTTCGCGACAAACTTCTGCGAAGCCGTTTCGTAACCTCCAAATAGAAATGTTGGTTTACTGTCTAGTACGATCCCTTTGATGTCAAAAAAACAGATCAACATCGTTTACACATTCGATTTCACTTGTCGAGCTTTTTTTGGTCGAGGTGAACCAGGTGACTTCCATTGTGATGACTTTCTGGATCGTACCCGTAGCACTATGACTCATCACCTGTAATGATTTTGTTGAAAAAATTTTAATCATCTTTGAACGCATCCTTCATTTCGAGATAGGCTTGAACGCGACGATCCCTTTGATCTCCAGTAAGAAGCTTCGGCATGAATTTTGCTGCCACTCTTCGCATCCCCAAATCGATGGTCAAGATGCGCTGAATTGAGCTCCAGGACAACCTGAACAAGTTCTCGAGTTGGTAGATTGTCCTGCGTCGATCTTCGCTGATGAGATCACGGATTTTGTCGATGTTGTCTTTGCTTCGAGCAGTTGAATGTCGACCGGAACGGGGCTGATCTTCAACCACCTATCTCCCTTTTTAAACCGAGAAAACCATTCGTACACTTGCGTTTTACTAAGAGCATGGTCTTTGTAGGCTGTCTGCATCATCGCAACAGTTTCTGCTGCGTTCTTGCCGAGCAAGAAGCAAAACTTCACTGCCGCACGTTGTTCGTAAGAACTAGCCATTTCCTCGTGTCGCGTCTGCACTGTACGAACACTCAAAGAACTGCCAAAGAAACCACGCTTCTCACTGTTGGGTGACGCAGCGTGGCAGAATGACTCAGCAGAGCTCCTGCTACAACCCTCTGGCGGCGCAACCATCTACTACAAGTCACGATGTGCAGCATTATGATTCCGGTTACTTTTGGGTCCCCCCTTGTATTATTCGCGGATGGACAATTTTTTTTCTTCACTGATGGCATTAGCTGTGCGAGCAAAAGGGCACTAGCCACGCCATTATGCACTGACATGTGCACGTCTCTCAGTCGTGGTTAATTACCGAGCGAGGTGGCGCAGTGGTTAGCACACTGGACTCGCATTCGGGAGGACGACGGTTCAATCCCGTCTCCGGCCGTCCTGATTTAGGTTTTCCGTGATTTCCCTAAATCGCTTCAGGCAAATGCCGGGATGGTTCCTTTGAAAGGGCACGGCCGATTTCCTTCCCCATCCTTCCCTCACCCGAGCTTGCGCTCCGTCTCTAATGACCTCGTTGTCGACGGGACGTTAAACACTAATCTCCTCCTCCTCCTCAGTCGTGAAGACGAGGGGGCTTCACATGCAGTGGGCACTTATGCCACAGGAGATTAATGATCTGACTCACAGCCGATGTTACCCCTGCGTCCTGAAGGCCAGCAGCATGACTAGCATGTTATTGGTGCGCTCTCTTTTATTTGCAGACGGCTCCATGATAAGACACAGAACTGCTCTGCACGTGGTGGCTATCCCTTTGACTGCTGGGGACGTGTTAGCTCGTCATACCTCGCTGTTCCCCTGGCGCGCCCGACGTATTTAAGAGCAGCCCTTTCCTTTCCCTACAGCGCTATAGGCCCGTTGCACACTTAAGCGGATGGTCCGCGCTCCGCGTTCCGCGCGCTATTGGTAGTCACGTATTCGAATAGGGCACCACACAGTTACGCGGACGGTCCGCTAGCGGCGGAGCCGTCCGCGCAGCCCTTGCGCGCCGCGGACCTTCCGCGTCAGTTGAATACACAGAAACAAGTTGGTATGTCCACATTCCTGCGGATACCGCGCGCGCAGTAGAAGCAGAGTACCTCATTTCAGCCGTAGCATTCGACTAGTGTGGTAAATGTGGGTGTGATTTAAGAAGTTTCCAGAATGTCTTGTGAAATCGATGTTGTTGTTGTGGTCTTCAGTCCTGAGACTGGTTTGATGCAGCTCTCCATGCTACTCTATCCTGTGCTAGCTTCTTCATCTCCCAGTACCTACTGCAACCTACATCCTTCTGAATCTGCTTAGTGTTTTCATCTCTTAGCCTCCCTCTACGATTTTTACCCTCCACGCTGCCCTCCAATACTAAATTGGTGATCCCTTGATGCCTCAGAACATGTCCTACCAACCGATCCCTTCTTCTGGTCAAGTTGTGGCACAAACTCCTCTTCTCCCCAATCCTATTCAGTACCTCCTCATTAGTTATGTGATCTACCCATCTAACCTTCAGCATTCTTCTGTAGCACCACATTTCCAAAGCTTCTATTCTCTTCTTGTCCAAACTATTTACCGTCCATGTTTCACTTCCATACATGGCTACACTCCATACAAATACTTTCAGAAATGACTTCCTGACACTTAAATCTATACTCGATGTTAACAAATTTCTCTTCTTCAGAAACACTTTCCTTGCCATTGCCAGTCTACATTTTATATCCTCTCTACTTCGGCCATCATCAGTTATTTTGCTCCCCAAATAGCAAAACTCCTTTACTACTTTAAGTGTCTCATTTCCTAATCTAATACCCTCAACATCACCCGACTTAATTCGACTACATTCCATTATCCTCGTTTTGCTTTTGTTGATGTTCATCTTATATCCTCCCTTCCAGACACCATCCATTCCGTTCAACTGCTCTTCCAAGTCCTTTGCTGTCTCTGACAGAATTACAATGTCATCGGCGAACCTCAAAGTTTTTATTTCTTCTCCATGGATTCTAATTCCTACTCCGAAATTTTCTTTTGTTTCCTTTACTGCTTGCTCGATATACAGATTGAATAACATCAGGGAGAGGTTACAACCCTGTCTTACTCCCTTCCCAACCATGCTTCCCTTTCATGTCCCTCGAGTCTTATAACTGCCATCTGGTTTCTGTACAAATTGTAAATAGCATTTGGCTCCCTGTATTTTACCCCTGCCACCTTTAGAATTTGAAAGAGAGTATTCCAGTCAACATTGTCAAAAGCTTTCTCTAAGTCTACAAATGCTAGAAACGTAGGTTTGCCTTTCCTTAATCTTTCTTCTAAGATAAGTCGTAAGGTCAGTATTGCCTCACGTGTTCCAGTATTTCTACGGAATCCAAACTGATCTTCCCCGAGGTCGGCTTCTACTAGTTTTTCCATTCGTCTGTAAAGAATTCGTGTTAGTATTTTGCAGCTGTGGCTTATTAAACTGATTGTTCGGTAATTTTCACATCTGTCAACACCTGCCTTCTTTGGGATTGGAATTATTATATTCTTCTTGAAGTCTGAGGGTATTTCGCCTGTTTCATACATCTTGCTCACCAGATGGTAGAGTTTTGTCAGGACTGGCTCTCCCAAGGCCGTCAGTAGTTCCAATGGAATGTTGCGTACTCCGGGGGCCTTGTTTCGACTCAGGTCTTTCAGTGCTCTGTCAAACTCTTCACGCAGTATCGTATCTCCCATTTCATCTTCATCTACATCCTCTTCCATTTCCATAATATTGTCCTCAAGCACATCGCCCTTGTATAAACCCTCTATATACTCCTTCCACCTTTCTGCTTTCCCTTCTTTGCTTAGAATTGGGTTTCCATCTGAGCTCTTGATGTTCTCTTATCTCCAAAGGTCTCTTTAATTTTCCTGTAGGCAGTATCTATCTTGCCCCTAGTGAGACAAGCCTCTACATCCTTACATTTGTCCTCTAGCCACCCCTGCTTAGCCATTTTGCACTTCCTGTCGATCTCAATTTTGAGACGTTTGTATTCCTTTTTGCCTGCTTCATTTACTGCATTTTTATATTTTGTCCTTTCATCAATTTAATTCAATATTTCTTCTGTTACCCAAGGATTTCTACTAGCCCTCGTCTTTTTACCTACTTGATCCTCTGCTGCCTTCACCACTTCATCCCTCAAAGCTACTCATTCTTCTTCTACTGTATTTCTTTCCCCCATTCCTGTCAATTGTTCCCTTATGCTCTCCCTGAAACTCTGTACAACCTCTGGTTCTTTCAGTTTATCCAGGTCCCATATCCTTAAATTCCCACCTTTTTGCAGTTTCTTCAGTTTTAATCTACAGGTCATAACCAGTAGATTGTGGTCAGAGTCCGCATCTGCCCCTGGAAATGTCTTACAATTTAAAACCTGGTTCCTAAATCTCTGTCTCACCATTATATAATCTATCTGATACCTTTTAGTATCTCCAGGGTTCTTCCATGTATACAACCTTCTATCATGATTCTTAAACCAAGTGTTAGCT
Source organism: Schistocerca americana (assembly GCF_021461395.2). Lineage (NCBI taxonomy): Eukaryota > Metazoa > Arthropoda > Insecta > Orthoptera > Acrididae > Schistocerca > Schistocerca americana. The sequence continues at coordinate 364,160,921 of NC_060125.1, read as the reverse complement.
ATGATTAAGCTGTGCTCTGTGCAAAATTCTACCAGGCGGCTTCCTCTTTCATTTCTTAGCCCCAATCCATATTCGCCTACTACGTTTCCTTCTCTCCTTTTTCCTACACTCGAATTCAAGTCACCCATGACTATTAAATTTCCGTCTCCCTTCACTACCTGAATAATTTCTTTTATTTCATCATACATTTCTTCAATTTCTTCGTCATCTGCAGAGCTAGTTGGCATATAAACTTGTACTACTGTAGTAGGTGTGGGCTTCGTATCTATCTTGGCCACAATAATGCGTTCACTAAGCTGTTTGTAGTAGCTTACCCGCGTTCCTATTTTCCTATTCATTATTAAACCTACTCTTGCATTACCCCTATTTGATTTTGTGTTTATAGCCCTGTAGTCACCTGACCAGAAGTTTTGTTCCTCCTGCCACCGAACTTCACTAATTCCCACTATATCTAACTTTAACCTATCCATTTCCCTTTTCAAATTTTCTAACCTACCTGCCCGATTAAGGGACCTGACATTCCACGCTCCGATCCGTAGAACCCCAGTTTTCTTTCTCCTGATAACGACATCCTCTTGTGTAGTCCCCGCCCGGAGATCCGAATTGGGGACTATTTTACCTCCGGAATATTTTACCCAAGAGGACGCCATCATCATTTAATCATACAGTAAAGCTGCATGCCCTCGGGAAAAATTACGGCCGTAGTTTCCCCTTGCTTTCAGCCGTTCGCAGTACCAGCACAGCAAGGCCGTTTTGGTTATTGTTACAAGGCCAGATCAGTCAATCATCCAGACTGTTGCCCTTGCAACTACTGAAAAGGCTGCTGCCCCTCTTCAGGAACCACACGTTTGTCTGGCCTCTCAACAGATACCCCTCTGTTGTGGTTGTACCTACGGTACGGCTATCTGTATCGCTGAGGCACGCAAGCCTCCCCACCAACGGCAAGGTCCATGGTTCATGGGGGCGGGGGGGTGAAATCGATACAGACATGTTAATTGCCTAAGTTGAAGGAAGGCCTCCCATATGGATCCATCGCATGGGGACTACAAGAACCGTGAAATGGAATTGAAGGCGTGGCTAGACGTCTGTGCAAATATAATACTCGCCTTTGAAGGTCTGAACGAGGCAGATCACAAAAAGTGTGGTAAGTAGACGCATATTTTCCTTGTGTTTTCATTGTGGTTCTATACAAAATACAATGATTTACAATTATAGAATTATAGACATTCACAAGTTCAGTTTGTGCACAATACAAACATTGATTATGTAGAAAAACTGTACATAACCGCAAATGTCTGTCATTGAGATAAGTGGCCTGTGTTCAGTGAATTTTTGATTCCTGCCAGGGCACAGCTCCTCTACCGACAAAATATTCCGCAAATTTATCTCCTACAGTATTACCCGATTTACTGACAGGTGTAGTTTATGCCACATCTTCGAAGCCGGTAACATACAGGGTATCTTCAAAGTTGTATCCTTCTCTTACTCGAACAAAATTATGCAAAATGCAGCACGTTTTGACAATAGATACTGCTAGATCAAGATTGACCTTCAGGGGCCGGTGAAAAACCTCCACTTGTGGCTTAATATTCCGAAAGTACATTCAATAAACCTTCGGGCTCGGGTAAGTCGGTAACTGAAAACCTTCTTTTTGTGAGTCATGTTTTCTCGCGCATACGGCCTTAACACATGTTGTGTTAATGCGAAGCCTTCGTCTGCCACAAGAACATATGGCACTGGAGAGTCGTGTGTACCTGGCAGTGGCTTTGGTGGGGGTAAGGCTAATTTTCCTTTTTCCATTTTCCTCCAAAAGACACTGTTTCTAAAAATATTTGAATCACAGTTCCTTCCGTATCCTCCGACATCAATGAACGTGAAACAATAGTTACTCTCACAGGTGGCCATAAGAATAATGGAGAAATAATTCTTGTAATTGAAGAAAAGTGATCCACTTTTGATAGGTTTTACTAGACGAATACGTTTTCCGTCCAGGGATCCGATGCAATGAGGAAAATTGGCGACATTTTGGAAACCATGGCTAATTTCGTTCCATTTGTCTGTTGAGGGCTCAGGCATGCATTCTTCTCTTAACGTAGTCCAAATAGTGGCGCTCACCTGCCTTGTAATCTGTCCAATTGTTGATGCACCCGTTAAATAAAAAATGGTTCAAATGGCTCTGAGCACTATGGGACTCAACTGCCGAGGTCATTAGTCCCCTAGAACTTAAAACTAGTGAAACCTAACTAACCTAAGGACATCACAAACATCCATGCCCGAGGCAGGATTCGAACCTGCGACCATAGCGGTCTTGCGGTTCCAGACTGCAGCGCCTTTAACCGCACGGCCACCCCATTAAATAAGAGTAATGCAGATCTGTAAATGTCTTTCCGCTTCCAAGATACCTGTAACGTGTAAAGCATATATTTGGCATTTATGTACATTCACAGAGGAAAGTAGACGTAATTCTAGGTATTAAGTCGGCTACGCTGACATGGAAATGGAAATGAGCGTTTGGCGTCATTGGCCGGGAGGCCCCTCGCGGGGCAGGTCCGGCCGCCATATCGCAGGTCTTATTACATTCGGCGCCACATTGGGCGACCTGCACGCCGGATGGGGATGAAATGATGATGAACACAACACAACACCCAGTCCCTGAGCGGAGAAAATCTCCGACCCAGCCGGGAATCGAACCCGGGCCCAGAGGACGGCAATCCGTCACGCTGACCACTCAGCTACTGGGGCGGACTACGCTGACATAAAACCTTAGATGTATTCCTTCTTAAAATAATATATGTACGCGTCCTCAGTAATAAAAGACTTATCGGCCTTTTTATTTCAGTTGACAAGGTCCAGACGAGATGGAAAAGTGCACGGGATGCCTATTTTGAAAGCCTCACTAGAATAAAGCAAACGAGGTCCGGATCAGCACCAACTAAGTGACCAAAATACATCTACGATGAGCATTTACACTTTCTTGACCGTCCCCGAGATGCACCAACAGAGTGTAACTTTGACTCAGTATCGGTCGTGCAAGATACTCTGTATAACAACAATGAACTCGCAGAAAACATTGGAGACGAACCGTCTGAAGAACAAACCTATGATGTCCGATTGAATGTCAACACCGAAAAACAATCCTTCAAAAGGAAGAGGCCTATCCAGAACACAACATTTGAAGATAATTTACTTACATTATTAAAAGATGGTAAGGAAAAGGAGGAAGACGACGACCGAGAATTCTTTGTTTCGCTGTTGCCCTCTGTGAAGAAATGGCTCAAATGGCTCTGAGCACTATGGGACTCAACTGCTGTGGTCATTAGTCCCCTAGAACTTAGAACTAGTTAAACCTATCTAACCTAAGGACATCACAAACATCCATGCCCGAGGCAGGATTCGAACCTGCGACCGTAGCGGTCTTGCGGTTCCAGACTGCAGCGCCTTTAACCGCACGGCCCTCTGTGAAGACATCAAATGTTGATCAGAAGCTATTATTTCGTACTCATGTACTTCAACTGCTTATGTCGATTAAGCAAACAAATCAGGATAATTTAAACATACACCCCCCCCCCCCCCCCATCTCCCATCAGCTCTTTCCACTATCCACCGACCTTTTTTACCTAGGCCCCACCTTCAATATCCCAACAGCATCCTAACCAATCAATGCAGTACCGCGAGGATCCGTCCGTACAGACACAAGTTGCGACTCCTCATCCCTCTCCAGCCCAGTCAACATCTTGGGAGATGTTATAAAAATTATTGGAATTCAGTAGTAATACAATACAAATGTAAAATTGTCTATTGCCAAACGAATGTAATACACAGTTGCAGCAAAGCATTGAATGATTAAATATATTATTAAAATTAATCGTAATCCGTATACATATTCATATTCTTACCTTAAGATTACTGCTACTCGTTCTGTCGGAGTAATAGGAATCCTTCTGAGACATTCAAGTGTCAGGTTGTCTTGTATTTTGCCGAAAGCTCGTCAAAGCAACTAATAGACATACGAAAATATGTATTAAATTTGTCTTCGTCTTTCTGCAATTCGGAATACAATGTGACCAACGCTCCTTTCGTACATCTTTGTTCCACCATAGGATGCACCCAAAACCGTCTCTCGCGCGTGGAATTTCTCTTTTTGTATATCATATAGGCTGAAATGACTTTTACTTGCAGCGAGCTCATCTCTATACATCCGATCAAACAGAACGATGTGCTACACCACCACGGACGAGATCCAGCACAGTGCAGGGAAGACCGCGCTCACTCGACTGCACACAACCGCGCGTATCCGCCCGACTGTGTGAACCATGACGCGGGTCCGCCAACTGCGCGCGGACCATCCGCGTAAGTGTGCAACGAGCCTAAGGACGTGTTGACGCGTACTGTGCCACCGGCTTTTCCACCGCTAAGGACGGGTTTAGGCGCGCCCATTTACCTGAGTGTGGCAGACGAGTAAACACGCAGAGCTGTCTTTCCGCCCTACTCTTGCAGTAGCTGTTCAGTGGTCTGACTGCATAGTTCGAGAGTGCGTTTATATTTGTTTCTGTGTTCAAGCTTTGCAGAATTCTATTTCGCTTCCCTTGTTTTCGTCAGATTTCTTGTTTTCTATTGGAGAAATTTCATGCCGCCGTGGTTGCACATGTGAAGAGGTCGTGGACATGCTCACTAGGAGCGACAGTGAGTGTGAACTATCTGATGTTTCTAGCAGTTATGAGTTTTCAACAGAATCTCGAAGCCGTAGTCCTCAGCCCTTTACATCAGAGTGGAGAGCAAGTATTACAGTCAGTAGTTCGTCTGAATCCAAGGGATCAGAAAGTGACGGTGAAACGGTTCGGAAAAAAAACGCACTTAAGTGGCACGTCTGACTGGAAGGAAACCGATTTCCAGCCGTTAAACCATTACTTTGATGATTCGAGTTCAGGACACAAATGTCATCTAGATACTGACCCAAGTATTCTTTCATAATTTGTGATATTTATGTCTGAAGAACTGTTGCAATTTATTGCAGACGAAACAAATCGTTTTTACATTTACACCGGAGAAAATACTACTGAACCTGTGAATTCTCGAATTTAAAATTAAGTGATTATTGGTTCACACCAGTTTTCAGCGAAATTATGTCTCGAGGCCGTTTTTGTTTACTTCTAGGAATGCTACACTTCAGCGGCAACTCTGCGAGTACTGGAGACGACGGTCTATTTAAAATTAGGACGATTGTTGCCAAAGTTCCTAAGACGTTTCTTAATGCATTTCGTCCACGTCACAAGCTTTGTATAGATGAAAGTATCTTGCTGTTCAAAAGACGATTATCTAATAAGCAATTTATTCCAACCAAGCGAAGTAGATTCGGAATAAAGACATTCGTATTGTGTGACTGTCAGAGTGGCTATGTTCTGGATTTTATTGTATATACAGGAGCAACAACAGCAAATGAGTTCCACAAGTTAGGGAAAAGTGGCGATGTAGTGGCAGCTCTTATGGGGCCGTATTTGTAACAGGGTCATATTCTATATGCTGATAACTGGTACTCCAGCTCGGACCTGTTCCTCTGGTTTCACAACCATGGAACAGCCGCATGTGGCACTGCTCGTAAGAAGAGGTGCAACTTGCCAAAACTGCAGAAGAAATTAAAACGAGGAACATTTTCCGGCTGTTGTCGTGAGTGAACCAGCATGGTAGCTCAGCGTGTTCGGCCAGAGGGTTAGCTGCCCTCTGTAATAAAAAAAAACCTGAGCGAACGGATCAACGATGGACTTGAACGGGTGACGAGTGTCATGAGACGTCAGCTCCGAACAAATGCAACGAACAGTAACGAACAAAAAAACGAGTGGTCAGTGCGACGGAATGTCAGTCCTAAGGGGCCGGGTTCAGTTCCCGACTGGGTGGGAGATTTTCTCCGTTCGGGTACTGGCAAGTGCTCTACTTTCTTTCAGGAGTGCTAGTTCTGCAAGGTTCGCAGGAGAGCTTCTGTAAAGTTTGGAAGGTAGGAGACGAGGTACTGGCAGAAGTAAACCTGTGAGTACCGGGCGTGAGTCGTGCTTCGGTAGCTCAGTTGGTAGAGCACTTGCCCGCGAAAGGCAAAGGTCCCGAGTTCGAGTCTCGGTCGGGCACACAGTTTTAATCTGCCAGGAAGTTTCATATCAGCGCACACTCCGCTGCAGAGTGAAAATCTCATTCTGGAAACATCCCCCAGGCTGTGGCTAAGCCATGTCTCCGCAATATCCTTTCTTTCAGGAGTGCTAGTTCTGCAAGGTTCGCAGGAGAGCTTCTGTAAAGTTTGGAAGGTAGGAGACGAGGTACTGGCAGAAGTAAAGCTGTGAGTACCGGGCGTGAGTCGTGCTTCGGTAGCTCAGGTGTTAGAGCACTTGCCCGCGAAAGGCAAAGGTCCCGAGTTCGAGTCTCGGTCGGGCACACAGTTTTAATCTGCCAGGAAGTTTCATATCAGCGCACACTCCGCTGCAGAGTGAAAATCTCATTCTGGAAATGTCTGATTTGTTCATATGTAGCAGTTTGCTGGCAAATGAACCGACTTGGTGACTGAAATGGGGCAATATCTGTACAGTGGCAAATGCAATTATTCCGAGTACATTGCACCCGTATAACAAAATACACATACTAATCTATATACATTTAAATTATTAATACCTAACATAGACAGTTATATTCTTTTATCGTTAGTACTACAAATATTCGGTCTACTTGTACAAAAACTTTCCCATAACTAATTTTAAACGTCTTTGATTATCGAGGAATAACAGGCCTCTCAGTGCGATTTTTCTTTCTACTTTGCCTCTGTTGTTAGCCATTATTGGAAATTAAACTCACTGTTCTGGGGAGGGTGGGGGGCTTAAAATTAGTTGGTCGAATGAGACTGGCTTTAAAACATTAATAAAAAATGCTATTTGTAAAAGAAGTATCGAATATACCCTGGTTTCATCTTTTCATAGAAATCAACATCTTTTCGACTAATTTGTAGATTATTGGAAAATAGTAAGGTAATAAAAATTTTTATTCCATATCTTTTGTGCTATCGATCTATTGCACTCTAAATTTCACTGTCCTCATGAGTTCACTCTACTGGATACGCAAATCCGAAGATTACCTTGTTTTCGGGCCTGATTTCCGCGCCTAACTTTCATTCCAATTCTACAGCTTGGAATGTTTTATAGAACATAGTTCTCCAGCAAAATCAGACTTAAAATACCGCATTTTTTACGTGTTTACAAAGTCTTCAATTTTGCGCTTAGCTCATTCAGTACTGGGCTCAAATGGTTCAAATGGCTCTGAGCACTATGAGACTCAACTGCTGAGGTCATAAGTCCCCTAGAACTCAGAAATACTTAAACCTAACTAACCTAAGGACAACACACACATCCATGCCCAAGGCAGGATTCGAACCTGCGACCGTAGCGATCGCGCGGTTCCAGACTGTAGCGCCTAGAAACGCTCGGCAACCAGCGGCCGGTGTTCAGTACTGGGAAGTCTTACGCAAATGGAACTTTATATTTAAGAACCTTGTGTTGTTAGGTTACCACATGCCAAGTTTCACGTTCGTCATTCCAGTAGACCAGGAGGTGCAAGACGCAAAACTTGAATGTTTTTCGGGCGCCTATTTTATTGAACGATTTTACCTACAATATTCTGGCTCAATATGGCTCGTAAAATTCTATTTATTATTATTCTTAAGAGAATGCATAAAGTTGTACAATGTAATGTAACGGACTACTGAAACTATCGATACCATCAGCTGGCGAGCTATGCGGTGCCGTGAATCGACATGAAAGAACAATTGTATTAATATAAAATTACAGTGAACTTTAATTACGTCAACATAAACTGAAATATTATCATTTTATTAAAAAAACTAATAATTTGCAGGACAATCGTATTATGTATTGCTGCAAAACTATTTGAGAACTCTATTGAATTTTCGTACTGTTTCCATAAGTGTATACGTGTGATGAATAAAATATCTATGCTCAGTTCATGTTGGTAAACCTGTGTACTTCGTAATGTCTTTGATTGTTAATGCAGAAACAGTTTTTGCGGGTGACGCTAAGGGACAGTCGCGTTTTGGTAAGTCTAAGAGACAGTGAGTCTTGAGAAGTCGTGAGAAACGAACGATTTTGAGAAAGGTCGCGTTGTTGAACATTTTGAGACAATGACTTATGTTGGAAAAGCTTATTTTGGTGAACTTCTGATTGTCATGAAGATGATATTACGAAAATATATAATATGGAAAGCTTTAAACAGTATCAGTTCTTACGTAGCATATTAAAAACCCAAGGACCCATTGTAGTAACAATGACATCAAATGCAGAAGTTACCCCTAGACAACGAGCAAGCAACAACGAGTATTCAAGGTACGGTAATTAAATTAGTTCGTGTTCGTACTGTGAAGTTAGCTTCTCTTGTCAAATATTTAAGTCTCTTATGCTCTGTTAATAGGGTGAACAGACTGACGGGGACTTGCGGTCCACTATTAAAACCAGGAAGACCACACAGGTTTTTAAACACGTGTCATAATTTGATATAAAATAATTGATGATATTTAATACTTGTTCCCCGGACAAGGGAGGTACAATACAACAATATGGCCAAATTTGATTTGTTTACAAAAACTATTGCCCGAGATATTACAGCTCTAAGTCTCCAAAAATTCGTGCTGGCTCTGCGCGAGTTGTAGTCAGTCCAGGAGTATTCAGCACAGCGTGGGCCTCTCCCATCCCAGCGGTGGCTCCAAGCCACATACAAGGTAGCCGGATTACGCAGCAGGCCGAGGCCTCAACGCGCCAAGCAGATGGTGCGCCTCCAGCAGTCAGAGGGCTGTACTAGTTATGAAGAGTTACGGTACAGGCGTCCAGTGAGAGACGGCCAGCGAATCCGTTGTCTCCTCATGGACAGAGGATTCGTGTCGATAGCTACTGTGCTCCCCTTAGATGTAGTTTGGGAGCTGACCAGGTACCGTGGGCTAGACCTCCTTGACACCAGGTGGTAGGAGGTACACAAGTCTTCTCTTTAGTGAAGGTGAAGACAAGAGAGCAGCAGCCCATAGCAAGCAAGCCCTTCAGGTCAGGCTGGCTGTTGCATCATACGAGGGTTGTCAGTAAAATAAGATTCCCAATCATTTTTCACAATGGAAAACATTTTTATTGGCATGGAATAATACACGTGCAGAAAGCTTAGAATTTTACCTATTTTAAGACGTAGTCGCCCTTGAGATCAGTGAATTTTTGCATACCGTGTACTGTCTTCTGTATAGCTGTATCGAAGGACTCTCCCGCCGCACCACGAAGGTAGCTTAAAACGTCTTCTTTCAGCTCGTCTCCGGTTGTGAATGCGACCCAGTTAAGTGTTTCTCCAATTCAGGGAAGAAATGGAAGTCACTTGGGGCTACATCTGGACTGTAGGGCGGGTATGTGACAGTATCTCATCCGAATTTGTTGATGAGATTGATTGCGATACGGGTGACGCGCGGACACGCGTTGTCCTGATGGAAACTTGTTCCTTTCGTAAGCAAGCCTCTTCTCTTTCTGGTACCACGCGCCGCGGAATTTGAATCCGCGCCAGACGTCATGGACGTTGAAGACCCCTAGAGGTCTCTGCACCATCGCGCCATAAGCTGTAGCAGCGCGCGCCTCCTGGCCCGCATTTAGTGTGAGGGTGGAACACGTGGTTCCAGCGGCCAATAGCGGCGACCCCGATAGAGTATTTAAGCGCCTACCTCTCGCTCAGCCAGCGAGTTTAATCGTTGCGTGAGACTTGCCTCGACAACATACAGCGTGTTTACTGTTCTTTGTTTTCATTACTAGTGGACGTCTTGGATTCGTTTGGTTGTCTCTGTTACTCCGTTGTTTATTGTGTGTTGTCGTCGTAAGGTCTCTCTCGATCGTCCGTCGTTGTTTCGTGTCAGTCCATTCCGTTCCTTTGTTCGTTCTAGGGCCGCTCTCCGTTTGGTCCCGCCGCGCTTTCTCGTTCCTGTCGCGGTTACAATAGTTTACAACACACTTGTTTTGGGTCATATGATGGAAGTTCTTCAACGTTTCACAATAGCGGTCCCACACTAATTACTGTACCGGTAGGCAGAAATTCGCCACAATAACCCCTTCTAGCTCCACAGCAGGCTCGCCATCACTTTTCTGACAGACTGTGTTTGTTTAAGCTTTCGCGGCTTTGGTGATGCTGGATGTTTCCATCGATGGCATTGTTGTTTCGTTTCTGGAGTTGTGCAGTGGATTCAGGTCTCATCATCAGTGACAACAGAGTCTAAGGCTTCCTCACCATCAGTTGTGTAGATCTCAAGAAAGTCACAGGTCGCTTCCACACCTTCCCGTTTGTGGTCTTCTGTAAGCATCCTCGGGAGCCACCTTGCACAAACCTTGACATACCCTAATTGGTCTGTCAAAATTTTGTCAATGCTGGTGTTTATGACATCAGTGATCATCTCACAGAGCTCCAAAATTATCGCCCTTCGATCTTGCATCATTGTTTCTTCCACTTTCGCTTTCGTTTTGTCTGAAGCCGATGGCCATCCAGAATGATGTTCGTCGTGGACGACTGCACATCTGTCTTGGAATTGTCTGCACCAGTTCCACAAATGTAGGGTCAACATGTTTCTCTGTAGACTTCACACAGTTGGGAAAGAATGCCCACTGGTGCACTCTTTTTTTGCATACAAAAAACGAATCACAGAGCGTAATTCGCACCTGGCGTGAGATGCCCGTGGGAATCCCGGCTCTCATGGCTGCCAAAGCAAGACTGAATGTCGCAGACAACTCGCCGGAGTAGGAGCTGGGAGAGGGACAACCGAGATATACTCCAGTGTCGACGATTTGTGCAGGTACTCTATGCCAATGACATTGCTGTGCTGTGAATGACTGAACGTGGCTTAGTTTTCTAGCTCCATCAGCACTCTTTAGTGTGCTTTGGTTTTCCTAAATCCTTTGAGTTTGGTTATATCTGCAGTGTCTTCGTGCTGAAAACCTACTATTGCGTATGACTTACGTGTTGTTACTTCACTGCGTCTGTGAAACCTTCCCGTCTCCTCTATATCTCTTTTGTTACGCAACCTTCCCTTTTACAATAACCTATGAAACCTTCCCTTAGGATTTCTATCCCTTGCTTAATAATAACAAATGAAACCCTCCCTTTGAAATGAAATCTGTTTCTCAATCTTCGCATACAAACTAAAAATGGTTCAAATGGCTCTGAGCACTATGGGACTTCACTTCTGAGGTCATCAGTCCGCTAGAACTTAGAACTACTTAAACCTAACTAACCTAAGGACATCACACGTACCCACGCTCGAGGCAGGACTCGAAACTGCGACCGTAGCGGTCACGCGGTTCCAGACTGTAGCGCCTAGAACCGCTCGGCCACCCCGGCCGGATACAAATTTAAATGCTGTTTATTAAAAGTGATTTTCTGATTATTTGAACGAAACATAGAATATGTCGTCGTCGTGGCCCTCAGTCGTTACCTGCAATAACCCAAAACTGTTCCTTACCTCTTTTACTGTTACTGGATCGCCATCTGACTGATACATCGAACTGCGACATGAATATACTTACTCTGTTTTACTATATTACCTGCTGGTGGGCTGTCATAATAAGTGGCTGTATTTATTACCAAAGCTGACGTTATTCTTTAATAGCAAAGATGACGTTTATTCTTTAATTAATTTGGCTGAAGTTACGTATTTCATAGTTAAACTTTTTCTTGACAACAATATAATTTTGCAAAGTTTTACGTTGATGGTTTTTGGAATGAATTATAATCAGTAATTTAATATTGCTGGCAAAATTAATTATATTCTGAATGAAATGATTTTACAAATGTTCAAATGGGACTTACTTTTTACAATAATCTTACAACTAGCATTGCACAAACATACCTTCAGTAGTCTTGAGTTTCTCAATAATTCAATAATATTAGTTCCAAATTTTGACAATAGTTAGCTGATGTCTCTGTACATCCATTTATAATCTCTTGTAAATCATAGCTGGTGGCTGGCAGGCACACCGCTCCTCTCAACCTCTCGCTTCAGACCTGCTACCGACTCGCTCTACTTCTCGCTTGCTACTGACTTTCTACGAACGCTAAAGTGCGGTCTCTCTCACCAACAATGCTTTCTGGTGCAGACAATCCCTACTACCATTACAAAATATATGAATGCGCGGTCTTTCCCGCTCTTTTCTAAAAATGTATCCATACGCGGTCTCTCACGCCCTTTTTAAAATTATGTCAATGTGCTGTCTCTCCTGCCAACAATACTTTGGTGCAGACATTCCCTGCTACCACAATTATTTCCAACATGACAAATATTAATTATTCCTACTTAATCCTATTAATAAAATATAAACATCTTCCATAAATTGTGTTTTGACAATAGACAATAGAAATATACACGTGTTACATCTGGTCAACAGAATAACGTCCTGTTCACTTCCCAAGGAGATCACTCTGCTGCATGGGAACCTTGATCATCTAGCTCGAGCGGTATGTGGCAGGTGACTTGGTGGTGCGCCTCTGCTACATGTAGTTAGCTGTTCTTTCCTGGCCGGCCGCGGTGGTCTCGCGGTTCTAGGCGCTCAGTCCGGAACCGCGCGACTGCTACGGTCGCAGGTTCGAATCCTGCCTTGGGCATGGATGTGTGTGATGTCCTTAAGTTAGTTAGGTTTAAGTAGTTCTAAGTTCTAGGGGACTGATGACCGCAGATGTTAAGTCCCATAGTGCTCAGAGCCATTTTTTTGTTCTTTCCTGTTAGTATTGTAATCTAGATATCGCATAGTAGACTGCCTTGGCATCAACTCTGGCGCTGCACCGGCCAGGGAAAACCTTAAAACTTTCTCACCCTGTGGCGCAACAATATGTAGATACAGAAAATCTAACAACATGAGTAACGTAGAAGTAAGTATCCTCGGAGAAGTGAAATAACTTAAGTCACTTAATAAAAGCAATTCTTCTGGTCCAGACTGTATAGCAATTAGGTCCCTTTCGGAGTATGCTGATGCATTAGCTCCGTACTTAACAATCATATACAACCGTTCGCTCGACGGAAGATCCGTACTCAAAGACTGGAAAGTGGCACAGGTCACACCAATATTCAAGAATGGTAGTAGGAGTAACCTACTAAATTACTGGCCCATATCGTTAACGTCGATATGCAGCAGGATTTTAGAACATATATTGTGTTCGAACATAATGAATTACCTCGAAGAAAACGGTCTATTGACACACAGTCAACATGGGTTTAGAAAACATTGTTCTTGCGAAACACAACTAGCTCATTATTCACATGAAGTGCTGAGTGCAATTGACAAGGGATTTCAGATCGATTCCGTATTTCTGCATTTCCGGAAGGCTTTTGACACTGTACCACACAAGCGGCTCGTAGTGAAATTGCGTGCTTACGGAATATCGCCTCAGTTATGTGACTGGATCTGTGATTTCCTGTTAGAGAGGTCACAGTTCGTTGTAATTGACGGAAAGTCATCGAGTAAAACAGAAGCGACTTCTGGCGTTCCCCAAGGTATTATTATAGGCACTTTGCTGTTCCTTATCTATATAAATTATTTGGGGGATAATCTGAGCAGCCGTCTTCGGTTGTTTGAAGATGACGCTGTCGTTTATCGACTAAATAAAGTCACCAGAAGATCAAAACAAACTGCAAAACAATTTAGAAGAAATATCTAAATGGTGTGAAAGTGGCAGTTGAAGTTAATTACCGAAAAGTGTGAGGTCATCCACATGAGTGCTAAAAGGAATTCGCTAAACTTCGGTTAGACGATAAATCAGTCTAATCTAAAAGCCGTAAATTCAACTAAATACCTAGGATATACAATTACGAACAATTTAAATAGGAAGGAACACACAGAAAATGTTGTGGGGAAGGCTAACCAAAGACTGCGTTTCATTGACAGGACACTTAGAAAATGTAACAGACTTACTAAGGAGACTGCCTACACTACGCTTGTCCGTCCTCTTTTAAAATACTGCTGCGCGGTGTGGGATCCTTACCAGATAGGACTGACTGAGTACATCGAAAAAGTTCAAAGAAAGGCAGCACGTTTTGTATTATCGCGAAATATGGGAGAGAGTGTCACAGAAATGATACAGGATTTGGGATGGACATCAATAAAAGAAAGGCGTTTTTCGTTGCGACGGAATATTCTCACGAAATTCCAATCACCAACTTTCTCCTCCGACTGCGAAAATATTTTGTTGACACCGACTTACATAGGGAGGAACGATCACAACGATAAAATAAGGGAAATCAGAGCTCGTACGGAAAGATATAGGTGTTCATTCTTTCCGCGCTTTATACGAGATTGAAATAATAGAGAATTGTGAAGGTGGTTCAATGAACCCTCTGCCAGGCACTTAAATGTGATTTGCAGAGTATCCATGTAGATGTGGATGTAATGTAAAGTGGTCTGATACGTAGGCAGTCGAGGTCAGCAGGTGCGCACGCTTCCCAGCTCGGGCTGGCGTGTCCAGCAGGTGCGCTGCCTGCGCGGTGCCCTTTAATAACGGCTCTGGCCGCGCCCGCGCTCCGTTTCTTCTCCCTGGAAGCCGGCTTAGGCCTCGGGGGATGCGGCCGGCTGTGTGGCGTGTGGTCCGCCCGAGAACAGCGGGGTTCCCTTGGGGACGTCGGCGCGGCCAGCATAAACACGGTTCCCCTTCTGATAGGAGAGGCCAGGGGCAGAGGAAAGCACGGCCTCCAGCGCGGCTGCCGTGTTATGCCCCCAGCTCACCTCTCCTCACGCCTCTCACTGCCTCTGCAGCGACCTTTGCTGTATCAGTAACGACGGATCCCCAGTATGCTTTTAAGCACACAGAGCAAGAACATCACACAATTCCACGCTGATACCGTTTAACACCGCCTCTGGGCACGTTACTGGCCTCCGTTCCGCAAGGAAGAGAGTCCGCAGGTTTCTGAGGTGTACCTCATCAAGCTGAAGCCACTCATAGATGATTATATCCCGTAGAGGTAACAAATTCAGGGAATGTTTATAATTAGCTGTTTATTCATCCATATAACACTTGTAAAAATCAGTCATGTCATCTTAATGGAAGAAGGAAACTATTTTACAGTCTTCCTTAAATCAACTACACAACTGGTAATTAAAACTGCTACACCACGAAGATGACGTGCTACAGACGCGAAATTTAACCGACAGGTAAAAGATGCTGTGATATGCAAATGATTAGCTTTTCGGAGCATTTAAACAAGGTTGGCGCCGATGGCGACACCTACAACGTGCTGACATGAGGAAAGTTTCCAACCGATTTCTCATACACAAACAGCAATTAACTGGCGTTGCCTGGTGAAACGTTGTTGTGATGCCTCGTGTAAGGAGGAGAAATGCGTACCATCACGTTTCCGACTTTGATAAAGGTCGGATTGCAGCCTATCGCGATTGCGGTTTCTCGTATCGCGACATTGCTGCTCGCGTTGGTCGAGATACAATAACTGTTAGCAGAATACGGAAACGGTGGGTTCAGGAGGGTAGCCGGCCTGATTAGCCGTGCGGTTCTAGGCGCTACAGTCTGGAGCCGAGCGACCGCTACGGTCGCAGGTTCGAATCCTGCCTCGGGCATGGATGTGTGTGATGTCCTTAGATTAGTTAGGTTTAATTAGTTCTAAGTTCTACGCGACTGATGACCTCAGAACTTAAGTCGCATAGTGCTCAGAGTCATTTGAACCATTTTTTTCAGGAGGGTAATACGGAACGCCCTTCTGGATGCCAACGACCTCGTATCACTAGCAGTCAAGATGACAGGCATGGCTGTAACGGATCGTGCAGCCACGTCTCGATCCCTGAGTCAACAGATGGGGACGTTTGCAAGACAACAACCATCTGCACGAACAGTTCGATGACGTTTGCAGCAGCATGGACTATCAGCTCGGAGACCATGGCTGTGGTTACCCTTGACGCTGCATCACAGACAGGAGCGCCTGCGATGGTGTACTCGACGACGAACCTGGGTGCACGAATGGCAAAACGTCATTTTTTCGGATGAATCCAGGTTCTTTTTACAGCATCATGATGGTCGCAACCGTGTTTGGCGACATAACGGTGAACGCACTATGGAAGCGTGTATTCGTCATCGTCATACTGCCGTAAGACCCGGTGTGATGGTATGGGATGCCATTGGTTACACGTCTCGGTCACCTCTTGTTCGCTTTGACGGCATTTTGAACAGTGGACGTTACATTTCAGATGTGTTACGATCCGTGGCTCTAACCTTCATTCGATGCCTGCGAAACACTACATTTCAGCAGGATAATGCACGACCGCATGTTGCAGGTCCTGTACGGGCCTTTCTGGATACAGTAAATGTTCGACTGCTGCCCTGGCCAGCACATTCTCCAGATCTCTCACCAGTTGAAAACGTCTGGTCAATGGTGGCCGAGCAACTGGCTCGTCACAATACACCAGTCACTACTCTTGATGAAGTGTGGTATCGTGTTGAACCTGCGTGGGCAGCTGTACCTGTACACGCCATCCAAGCTCTGTTTGACTCAATGCCCAGGCGTATCAAGGCCGTTATTACGGCCAGAGGTGGTTGTTCTGGGTACTTATTTCTCAGGATCTATGCACCCAAATTGCGTGAAAATGTAATCACATGTCAGTTCTAGTATAATATATTTGTCCAACGAATACCCGTTTATCATCTGCATTTCAGCTTGGTGCAGAAGTTTTAATGGCCAGTAATGTAGTTCATGCATAGAGTAATGATATCAAAAAAGACTTACACAGTATTCATTTGGATCACATTACAAGTCACTTCCTATACCACACACCCACTGCACTGCAACATCGCCATTCTTCTAGTTTTCCCCTTGGACCATCATAAAAAGCTGATTCAGCACCTAGCCGCAGTGAATGAGGTGACTAGCTCTGGAGGAAAGGGGTCAGGACATTCTAACTCATATTCTGGGCGTGGGGTTCTACAGTAAGACTCACTGAACTATGGCAGTTTTTTGTACAATGGCAGTTGTTTACTATTAAACACTGGCAGTATTTAACCATTCCTTTTGCTGTGTTATCTAAATAATGTTGTACTTCAAAGTATGAATTATTTAAGAACTATGCCTTGAATGACCTTCTTAAGCTGTCTCTTTCCTTGTACCTGTGTAAAAAATCTGCTGTTTTGAATGTTTTGTCTGTTTACTCTCGGTAAATGTAAGTTTATCGCGGCTCTTGTTCCATGATTATAAAAGCTGTTATTTGTGAGATACTTGGTGATGTTCTTTCTGATGTGTGTATCAGATAGGTAGATGTGCTGACATGGTGCAGTTAGAATCTCCAGTAGTTTAAACAGATCTTTACAAGGAGCTCGGTTTAGAATCTCCAGTAGTTTAAACAGATCTTTACAAGGAGCTCGGTTACTGTTTTTAGTTACTATTCTCATTGCCCTTTTATTTGGTTTGGTATGATTGTAATAACTTGCGAGTGGTGCGGGATTAAAGAAAATGACGTTGTGGCCGTCGACTACGTACCCTCAGACCCAGAGTTGAAATATTAAAGGTTTTGGCTGGTTTCGTTGTCGCATTACAAGCCAGATACTGCTCAGTCTACAGTATACAATATAAATATTTACATGAATCGAATGGTCGAAGGTTCCTATCACTCGGCAATTGAGAATTTTTAATCTAACATAGAAAGTTAGAAATGAAAGACTTCTATTAAATAAAATCTGCAGCTGCTATTTTTAACGACTTTAAATGATGAGTGCGATAGCAGAAGTACCTTTAAGAATGCCGCTTATTACTGCAAAACACTTATTGGTGTCGATGGTCCAGCAATTAAATAAAATATAAGTTGAATAACTGAGAAACAGTAGATTCCTACTTCACGTAATAAGTTATGAACAACAATATAGCTCGCATGATATTCACTTCTAAATGCATACTACGTCTTCACAGAAGAAGCCACGGAACTCTCACAATTGCACAAGTTGGCACTACGAAATATTTCTACCTCCCGCCACCACGCTCAAACTGCTCCACTCTCCAAGTATTTCCCACGACCGTCCGCGACGCCTCCCTTTCCAGCACTCCCCCGTGTCCTCTCCATTGACTTCGGTAGTCACCGACCGTAGTAACGAGCGCTGTGATTGGCTAGAGCGTTCCCGCCATGTCTCCAAGCCTACGCACACTCACAAACATATTGAAACACATACAAACTACTGGATTTACTTTTAAATAACTTGAAATTAAATAAATATTCCTAAGGCTGGACCATAAACACGCTCTAACACACATTATTAAATACATAAACAAATCAAATAAACATATATCAAAGGAATAGAAACAAAGTAGGTCAGTAGTCTAATGCCTCTGTGCTTTCTAAAACACAGTAAATATTTGACCAATTTCTTCGAGAATAGTGTATATCGGATATAAACAAAGACATAGACGAATAAATATATTTATAAGCATGCTGCTACCGTTTTTTCGTGTAACTGTGGAGTACTTATGGCCTGACGCGATCAATAGTAATTGGTCAATTTGACCTCCAATAACTCATGTACTTTTCAAGTTACTTTCCTGTAATTCATACCAATTTAGGGTTACACTAATAGCTTTCTAAAGACACGTCGATAGACAAAATCGGATGAGCTCTCTAGATTTTGGAAATTTGTTGCTGGATGTTACATGTATAATTTACAGTCAGATACTAAACTTTAAACTAATAAAGATACTGAAAATCTGATTAAACCATCAGGATCGTCGTCTAAATAATGGTAATGTAGCCTACCTGTTTCTTTTAAGGTATCAGGATTCCTCTGGCTATTATTAATTTCTACATGAACTGTGAAATGTCTGCCGTTTCACAAAGTCCGCCATCTTTGGCACTCCCGGCATACAAATCTTCTTCATCGACACAAAGCACAGTCCTCATGAAACTGGCACTCCCAGCCACGCGGTCAGCCTGGAGCACGCGCTGGGGCTGCCCCTCTTGTTCCGGCTACCGTTCGGTACCACGCGGTTGCTGACGAGCCCCGGCTTACCGAGCGGCCCGTGCGGCCTCGCCAACTCCGAACTTCTATTTTCAGGGCGCCACAACTCGCCCGTTACCTCACAGTGGGACCCCAAAACATGATTCAGTAACTAAAGATGGAGTGATTGTAACATGCATTTATCAATAAATACTTCAAACCAACATTCGGCAATTAAAAAGTAAAGAAGAAGAACGAGCATTGTGTAAGCCTTTTATTTTTTTCAAAATCGGGTTATGTATGCTGTGAGATGTAGGACTCCGTGTTGTAATCGACCAGTGTGATAACATGGATAGTCTACGAATCCATTTTAGATTAGGCATGCAGGAAAAGAACGTGCTAATGCCTTTCGCTACACGGAATAAATGTGCGTTGTCTGATTTTGTGGATTGGCAAACAATGTTAAAGCAAGAAGCAAAGAAATTTTCTTTATTATGCATTGCTGGTACTAGTGAAAACCTTGAGACTTTCTGTCTAGTAATGCAGGCGTTATAAGCAATTCATTTCAGTATTAACAGTTTATTATTTACACTGAGTATTGAGTACTTTATCTGAGTATGAAAGAGACCTTTATATTCTAATAGTGATAGATAAAGGCAAGCACGAGGGCGAATGAGCACAATCATAAAAAAAATTAAGGACACAGTCGCATGAAATAGAAGAAGACTACTTACAGTTGTTTTAAGAAAGTAAGTGCTAATGAAAGATCGAATATGATGAGAAAATTTAATGATACGGAAGACTTCAGTCAACAATCAAGAGCATCTAACTTGCCTCATTATAGTACTTCTATTTCACAGAAGGCAGTCAGGGAAGAATGAAGATGAAGCACAGCTTCGAGAGTGTAATTTCAATTATAGAGTGAGAGTGAAACGTGACGATGTTGCACATGTAATTCCTATGTGTGGAAAATTCTTCATGGCACTGCGTGGAAAAACAGGGCGACTATTAATTACGGTTCATCCTCGTGGTGAAAGGGGTAAGCATGGAAAAAGGCTATGGAAAATTAAGGGAGAAATAGGAAAAGTAGTTTATGATCACAGTGATTCATTTAAAAGTAGATCAAGTCATTACAGCAATGACAAGACGAAGAAGTTATATCCTGTAAAGAAACTTTCGGTGAAAAAATGCATGAAGTATTCTAGCAGAAATACCAAAGTTTTTGAATTTCGTATGAAACGCATAGAACAGTATTTAACAGCAAATTCAGTATAGGTTTTGGGTGTCCAAGGAGTGATAAATACTCCGTCTGTGATAATTACACCGCTGAGATTAATTTGCTGATTGCAAGAGTATCTGAAAATTTATCTGATGACATGAAGAGAAAAGTCTTGAAAGAAACTAATGAGATCACCATTGACCACAAGGCAAACAAAGTCGAAGACGAAACTTATTATTCCAGAAGGAGAAACGCTTGTTTCCTTTTCTTTTTCTCATCAGTCTTCTGACTAGTTCGATGCGGCCCTTCACGAACTCCTCTCCCGTGAGAACATTCTCATCTCGTTGAAGCGACGGCAACCTACATCCTCAGTGATTTGCTAGATGTGTTCCAATCACTGTCTTCGTCTACAGTTTGTACCCTCTATAGTTCCCTCTAGTACCACGGCTATGGAGGTTATTCCCTGATGTGTTTACACATGTCTTATCGTTCTGTCCCTTCTTTTGTCAGTGTTTTCCATATCTCTTTTCCTCGCTGATTCTGTGGAGTACCTTCTCATTCTTTCCCCGAAAAAAAAAAAAAAAAAAAAAAAAACTACTGGAAGTCTAACAGAGGCAAATTGTATGAACTATCGAGGAAATTTACACTTGCAGAGCGTAAGTACTAATGATATCTATTACAAAAGGCAATTGACCGCTTACTCTTTAAATATTTAACAACTTCCAAATAGAACTTCACTTTACTACAATTTCACTGATGATACTGGAACAAAAGAGGCTAATTAAGTTGTTTTGTTTTTAAATCACTTTGTGAGGGAATTACTGGAGAAGAAACTCAAATATCTTGAAGTATTTTTTGATTTGTATTTGGGCCAAAACAAGAAATACAAAAAATGGTTCACATGGCTCTGAGCACTATGGGACTTAGCAGCTGTGGTCATCAGTTCCCTAGAACTTAGAACTACTTAAACCTAACTAACCTAAGGACATCACACACATCCATGCCCGAGGCAGGATTCGAACCTGCGACCGTAGCAGTCGCGCGGTTCCGGACTGCGCGCCTAAAACCGCGAGACCACCGCGGCCGGCACAAGACATACACTGTTCCTGAATTATCCTAGGAGTGATCGGAAACTTATGGATACAGAGAAACTAAATTTCCCTATTATAGGAGACGCTTTTATGGAGTGTGATAAGAACAGGAGACTGATTGCAGCAACAGAAGTTCCGGGGGACTGTTTGCGGATCATGGTTGAAGTCAATGTCAACCTAAGCCTATTGATGTTGTGATCCTCAGTCAAGATGTGATAGAAAATTGGGGGTCGTTTCTGGAGAAGAAATATTTGAGGAAATATCTATTCCTAACAAGGCCTATCAGAAAGGTAGTCATCACAGGAAACATCCCCGCCTCATTCAACATCGGGAAACATATAATGGAGTTCGGATTTCGTCGGTTGTAAAATATTCAGAGCGATTTCACATACAGCGGTCTAGAGGTAACCCAGAGTAGTTTTGTATGATGCCAATAATAGTAAGTTGTCTTTACAGATTCTCTGGTAATATCGAAAGAAGAGTATCGGGTCCTCCAAGAAGCTAGAGTGTTTTACACTAGGCTGAGAAGTGCATTTTGGGACAAAGTGAAAGTATATTTTATTCTTATTACTACTTAATCACAAGAATTTAAAATACCAAATAGAAATTGTCTGAGAAGAATGTACCTCTATTGTTTCAAAAGATGTTTTTCATTTAAAAATATTTTGGCACATAATGTCTAACAAAAATATAGTTTCAGTTGTAATGCCTTCTATTCCGCTGTATACAAGCAGCTTGTTTTTCTCTTGTAATTCATTACTTCAAATATTATGACAATAAAACTACAGTTTAAATATGTAAGGCAACTATTTATATTTAATATATATTGCATGCTCTTCCAAATGACTTTAGTGTTCATTAAATTTATCCATTAATACCCATGAAATGAATCAATAACACTTTGAATTGCTCTCCCAGATAATGTGATAATATGGACAAAGCATGTCCTTTTCCTGTGCTCTTCAATAGTAACTGAATTTTGCAGGTGCATCACTGCTCGTACAGTGCATGTGAACTATGTGCTTTTTGTGTATGTACCTGTATTTAGAAGGATTTTATTGAAAAAAAATAATTGTATCACGCACGGAGAATTCTTTTGTGCACAGAATCATTCACTGATGCCAAATTTATTGTGCAATAGATTCTAATCTCATTTTTTTTGTTTTTTTACGTGGATAGGGAAAGATTTGGAGGACTAGGCTAATTACTGGCTGACAGAATTCAGTAGAATCATAGGAAGTCTAGTCAAAATTCTCTGTTAGAAAGTTGAAGGACGTAGAGAAAAAGCTCGTTTCCCAGTCGAAAAACTGGACGAGCTGCTAGGAAACTTAACAGAAACGGTAGAAAGCAACATTACCAGGCTGGGCCACCATGAGTCAAATTTGAAAGAGGTTGAGGAAACAAATATTTAACCGTCTCAGAGAATGAAGACTTTAAGAAGAAGCTACCTCCTTAGTATTTCAATGAATGCAGGATCTTGAGGAGACGCGTCTATCTGCAGCTACAGAATCAGTTCATCTCACAGAATCTGAGGAGATTGTTTCAATCAGACACAACATTGTTAAGGAGGGACACCGAGGGATCGCGAGTCACGATGCCAGCGATACACTTAGCAAAGGGTAGGCAGAGCCCCAGTACTGAGTGGGACAGTTGTGAAAATTTGCAGCCTAGTAACACGCATGCATCAATGCCAGTGCCACAGAACTGCATGTGACGTCGGGTTCTGCATCTTTCAACGAACAGGACTTTGATGACAAGTATACACATTACGTTCTCACATAATGTATTTTGGAACCAGGATATGTTGATTATATTTCACTGAAATTTAATCAGTGTATGGGAGTTTGAAAAGAATAAATAAACTCTGCTCTGCTCTATACCGCTGAGAAAATTCTTCACTTGCAGTGCTGATGGAGACCTGATTATGAAAATGTGGACTGGACAGTTTAAAGACAGCCTGCCGATTCCTGGCCAATTATAGGAAGCTGGAATTCATGAGCAGCTACATGAGCGGAAACGTAGTTGAGGAATTCTTTGGAACAATGACTTAACTGACTCGCAAATCAGTCAATAATTCTTACACATTACGTTCTCACATAATGTATTTTGGAACCAGGATATGTTGTTTATATTTCACTGAAATTTAATCAGTGTATGGGAGTTTGAAAAGAATAAATAAACTCTGCTCTGCCCATTATCTCTATCTCAAAGTGTTTCAGTTAATACGCTGTTCCAAAGAAAGGCTCAGGAGGGAAAGTATTGCCAGTCACAAGTCACTGCGCAACCTTCATGGAATCTGAACCGCAAATTATGAAGCTACAATGGACCACTGCTGAACGAAATCTGTTGTATCTAAGCATCTTAAAAGCTCCATCACTGGCAGCAAATAGTTTTCAAACCCATGCAGTACACTTCCATGAGATTCTACAACGGGAACGGTATCTCGATAACCCACAAAATATTGGTGAGCTTATTAATTTATTCATTCACACAATTCCAACTGTACAAAAGAGAAAGGAGAGACCTGGAGGAATTCAAGTTAATACTAACAGATCTCGACGGGTTTGTGCAGGTAGATAAGAGAGTGGATGTTGTAATGGAAAGGTATCAATGTGGGGACTCAGGTAAGAAAGTGCATTAACAATAATATATGAGAAAGCAGCCACGGCAGCTGGCCTCAAAATCAGGTGCCTAGTTAGTAAAATCAGAAACTCAGACACCACAAGGAGATACCCATTCCAGGAAACAGTGTGATAGGACAGCCAAGGCAGAGGGAAAATGGAGTAGTGGAAACAGCAAAAATTTGGAATACAGCTCTAGATCTTAGTCAACAAACTGGACGAAAGAATGAGTGGAAGACGAGTGCAGGCAGGGGCTAAATCTACAGTTTGTTCTAAAATAGGATGATGTCAGAGACGAACTGTTTGCTGCGGTGTGTAACACTGCAGAACCAGTATGCCCTATCATAAACACTAAAATTGGTGAACTTCTTATTTTTGTGTAGTAGTAAGCCTTTATACACTCCTGGAAATGGAAAAAAGAACACATTGACACCGGTGTGTCAGACCCACCATACTTGCTCCGGACACTGCGAGAGGGCTGTACAAGCAATGATCGCACGCACGGCACAGTTGACACACCAGGAACCGCGGTGTTGGCCGTCGAATGGCGCAGCATTTGTGCACCGCCGCCGTCAGTGTCAGCCAGTTTGCCGTGGCATACGGAGCTCCATCGCAGTCTTTAACACTGGTAGCATGCCGCGACAGCGTGGACGTGAACCGTATGTGCAGTTGACGGACTTTGAGCGAGGGCGTATAGTGGGCATGCGGGAGGCCGGGTGGACGTACCGCCGAATTGCTCAACACGTGGGGCGTGAGGTCTCCACAGTACATCGATGTTGTCGCCAGTGGTCGGCGGAAGGTGCACGTGCCCGTCGACCTGGGACCGGACCGCAGCGACGCACGGATGCACGCCAAGACCGTAGGATCCTACGCAGTGCCGTAGGGGACCGCACCGCCACTTCCCAGCAAATTAGGGACACTGTTGCTCCTGGGGTATCGGCGAGGACCATTCGCAACAGTCTCCATGAAGCTGGGCTACGGTCCCGCACACCGTTAGGCCGTCGTCCGCTCACGCCCCAACATCGTGCAGCCCGCCTCCAGTGGTGTCGCGACAGGCGTGAATGGAGGGACGAATGGAGACGTGTCGTCTTCAGCGATGACAGTCGCTCCTGCCTTGGTGCCAATGATGGTCGTATGCGTGTTTGGCGCCGTGCAGGTGAGCGCCACAATCAGGACTGCATACGACCGTGGCACACAGGGCCAACACCCGGCATCATGGTGTGGGGAGCGATCTCCTACACTGGCCGTACACCACTGGTGATCGTCGAGGGGACACTGAATAGTGCACGGTACATCCAAACCGTCATCGAACCCATCGTTCTACCATTCCTAGACCGGCAAGGGAACTTGCTGTTCCAACAGGACAATGCACGTCCGCATGTATCCCGTGCCACCCAACGTGCTCTAGAAGGTGTAAGTCAACTACCCTGGCCAGCAAGATCTCTGGATCTGTCCCCCATTGAGCATGTTTGGGACTGGATGAAGCGTCGTCTCACGCGGTCTGCACGTCCAGCACGAACGCTGGTCCATCTCAGGCGCCAGGTGGAAATGGCATGGCAAGCCGTTCCACAGGACTACATCCAGCATCTCTACGATCGTCTCCATGGGAGAATAGCAGCCTGCATTGCTGCGAAAGGTGGATATACACTGTACTAGTGCCGACATTGTGCATGCTCTGTTGCCTGTGTCTATGTGCCTGTGGTTCTGTCAGTGTGATCATGTGATGTATCTGACCCCAGGAATGTGTCAATAAAGTTTCCCCTTCCTGAGACAATGAATTCACGGTGTTCTTATTTCAATTTCCAGGAGTGTATAATCCTTGTATGACACTTTTGGTTGCTGCAGTTTGTGTAGTTGTTTTTATGGAAATGTCAGGGGTAATAGTATAGCACCTTGGTTCTACATAGACGCACCTTGCCGAGCTCTCTATTTGTTGGACATGAGGGTGTGTACATGTTTGCCATTGTCAAAATCAGTTGTTTCAGTTATGTCCTATTCCATGACCATACTGACCCTACGACTTATCTTAGAAAATAGGTTATGGAAAGGCAAACCTACATTTCTAGCATTTGTAGACTTAGAGAAAGCTTTTGACAATGTTGATTGGAATACTGTGTTTCAAATTCTGGAGGTGGGAGGGGTCAAATACAGGGAGCGAACGGCAATTTACAATTTGTACAGAAACCAGATAGCAGTTATAAGAGTCGTGGGGCATGAAAGGGAAGCAGTGGTTGGGAAGGGAATGAGACAGGGTTGTAGCCTATCCCCGATGTTATTCAATCTGTATATTGAGCAAGCAGTAAAGGAAACAAAAGGAAAATTCGGAGTAAGAATTAAAATCCATGGAGAGGAAATAAAAACTTTGAGGTTCGCCGATGACATTGTAATTTTGTCAGAGACAGCAAAGGACTTGCAAGAAGAGTTGAACGGAATGGACAGTGTCTTGAAAGGGGATATAAGATGAACATCAACAAAAGCAAAACGAGGATAATGGAATGTAGTCGAATTAAGTCGGGTGATGCTGCGGGAATTAGATTAGGAACTGAGACGCTTAAAGTAGTAAATGAGTTTTGCTGTTTGAGGAGCAAAATAACTGATGATCGTCGAAGTAGAGAGGATATAAAAGGTAGACTCGCAATGGCAAGGACAGCGTTTATGAGGAAGAGAAATTTGTTAACATCGAGTATAGATTTAAGTGTCAGGAAGTCTTTTCTGACGGTATTTGTATGGAGTGTAGCCATGTATGCAAGTGAAACGTGAACGATAAATAGGATAGACAAAAAGAGAATAGAAGCTTTCGAAATGTGGTGCTACAGAAGGATGGTGAAGATTAGATGGGTAGATCACATAACTAATGAGGAGGTACTGAATAGAATTCGGGAGAAGAGAAGTTTGTGGCACAACTTGACTACAAGAAGGGATCAGTTGGTGGGGCATATTCTGAGGCATAAAGGGATCACCAGTTTAGTACTGGAGGGCAGCACGGAGGGTAAAAATCGTAGAGGGAGACCAAGAGATGAATACACTAAACAGATTCAGAAGGATGTATGTTGCAGTAGGTACTGTGAGATGAAGAAGCTTGCACAGGATAGAGTAGCATGGAGAGCTGCATCAAACCAGTCTCTGGACTGAAGACCACAACAACAAACAAACAACATGACCATGACGCCTGTTTTCGAAATATTTTAAATAATGAAATGCAGCTGCAGTCAGTGAGAACCATTGGCATATGCTGATCATATGTATGATTTTTTTGTTTTAGAATTTTCCAGGGTGTAAGAAACAGAAAGGGATGTATTTTACTTCTAAAATTATATTTTACTTCATTTTGCTTTAGCTTTCTGTCTATATTTTGTGTAATAAGTTTTGTTGGAGGATGACATATCTTTATTTCAAAAAACGGTCAGTTTGTGCAGCTTTATGAATCTAAAGGATGAAGCGAATCATGTTGTGCTAGGTGGTGTTGCGTGTGGCATGAGGATAATTAAGAGATTACGTGTTCTGCAGACGGTATTACGAAATTTTTTTCTCTTACTGCGAGCTGCAAATTACACCCCGGCGTATATGCCCAGTTGTTTTAAAGATTCGTCAGATGCCAGTTTTTACCAATAGAGTGCTGAGCTACCATAAAGTTACTTGTGTCAGAAATTGTGTCTTCCTATGTGTCATTTTTGTGTGTTTACCTTCATTTATTGCTGAAACGGGTTGTCTAATTTTGATCACCCCTCGCTCTCTGAACTTGTTACGGATAGCATACATTTCACTTAGACCACCACATGGACAGACATAAGGGGAGAACACCAGTAGTTGGTCAAACTTACACTTTTGGAGGTAACTACATTTGGGTAGGATAATATGTAACTAGTTTGACTATTTCCGGGTTTGCACTCAACTTTGGACGCGAAAACTGTGTTTTGATCTGATTCGACACGACAGTAAATAAGAGTAAACTGAACTAAGATATTAAGACAATGTAGCTTTTAAGAATACCCTGTAAATCAAGTCCGTCAGAAAACTCGATGTAGAAACACAATTAATTTACTTTAAGGGTACCTTTTCATAACCATTTATAGTTCAGTGATAACAGATGGCAGATGCTACTATTTAGTGATGCAGCTCATGCCCACATCTCCTATTTTGTAGGTCATATCTACCCAGTTAAAAGCTGCATCTCGCCTAGTGAGTAGCCACTAGATTCAAGTTTTGTGGTTCCGTACCTCATTCGGTGGAAAGGAAACCGCTATAGCATAACTATTTCGTCCGTCTCTGTGGTCTGTCTTCGTGTCTGTCCGACTGTTAGCACCTCTTCTTTTCGGGACTGGTAAGGGATATCCAGTTGATATTTACGTCATATAGCAACGTCTCCGATCCCCTGGCGTTGAAAAAGTTGTAAGCTTCTAAATCAAAGTAACCAAAGATAGGGCTATTTTTGATGCCTTCGAACTCATCAAAAACTATAGGCTGCTTCCATTGAACTGGAATCATGAAATTTGGCAATAAGCAGGGTTTCAAAGTGCAAGAAAAAGGAAAAATGTCCCTAAATTCTTAATTTATAATCATATTATACAAAAATGTCCTTTTGTTGTTGAAAACCTCCTCTACATTTGTTATCCGTCAAATTCTCAAAAACGAATGTAGAGGATTTGATTTAGTTTTCACCAATAGGTAGGGTCGTTCACGAGCAAGGTTTGTATGGTAATGCTGCTTCCGGTTTCGTGCTTGTCGGCAAAACTGGTGATTCTCGTGGCCCTGGACAGAAAGTGTCCTGCCACCACTTCCTCCTCCAGTGAATGATGGAGAACGACATTTTTACCTGTTCCGTTTGGACATCAAAGGACGGAACACCACCTGACTATAGTCGGAAGATCCACTACATTTGCACCAGAGTCTGGTGTACCCAATCGAATTGAGTAGCCCCACCATCCAGATTGGCGCAACGAAGCTGAGCAATCAATGGGACACTGCTCCATCCCAGTACCAATCTCTTATTTGTTAAGGTGCGTTTTGTATGTCAGTACTTCGTAGTTTCTGCAGTTTTCCCGCTGTTTTTCATTAAATAACCGGTTTTATCCTCTGTCAAATTGGCAACAGCATTCAGTCATCTCGTCCATGTAGAGTGTTATATAAATTGGAGAGGTTTGGAGGAAGCTTTAGGTTTTGTGGTCATTCGACCGCCACTTGTCGTGAGGTCCCACCATCTCTCGTCTGCAATTTGGTGCTGACGAATGCATGGTTTGCTCTCTGTCATTTTCATTGTGATTTTTCTGAGTCATCAGAGCAAATAAATATCTGTTAATCTCAGTCTTGACTTACGAGTCCCAGATCCTTTACATTGTCCTATAGGCGACCCGCTAATAATGAATATAAACCGGTGCACAACTCATCTTGTTGTTGCCACAGCGACAGGGTCATCGTTGTGCACAGTGGTCAAACTCTACAATCAGCTATACTAAAAATCCAGAGAAAACAACGAGCATTGCCTCGACTCTGATCCGAAACGTACACTCAACTTCTAAAAGTGAACCAACAATTCCATTGCATGCTTCAGTTTAATTCAGTATTTGCATTCTCTATCATAAAGTGACATGTGATTCGATGTCTGGCAAAAGAAATTCTGTGGACAGAGTTTAATAAATCTGAGACCATTTACCTTCAAATAATTGAAGTAAACTATAACCCAGTAATGAAAAATGGCTGAAGTATACATTGCTTGACACATCCAAGGTAGGAAAAGCCGCGGACTCTCCCATATGTTTCGATATTTACAGCATTTTAAAAGGGATTTTTTTACTTTCATGATCTAGAGAACGTAAAATTAAAGATATGCTTATAACAGATCTGTCACTGTGAGTCTGTGCGTTATAAAGTTATACTGCACCGATCCTAGCAAAATCTTAATTCAGGGTAGCTGTGAATTTTCAGCATCTAAAGGTGTTGTATTCAAGTGCAACGAGCTGTCTACACGGGAGTATTACACTACTGGGCATTAAAATTGCTACACCACGAACATGACGTGCTACAGACACGAAATTTAACCGACAGGCAGAAGATGCTGTGAATGCAAATGATTAGCTTTTCAGAGCATTCACACAAGGTTGGCTCCGGTGGCAACTCTTACAACGCGCTGACATGAGGGAAGTTTCCAATCGATTTCTCATACACAAACAGCAGTTGACCGACGTTGCCCGGTGAAACGTTGTTGTAATTCCCCGTCAAAGGAGGAGAAATGCATACCATCACATTTCCGACTTTGATAAAGGTCGGATTGTAGCCTATTGCGATTGCGGTTTGTCGTATCGCGACATTGCTGCTCGCGTTGGTCGAGGTCCAATGACTGTCAGAATATGGAATTGGTTGGTTCAGGAGGGTAATACGGAACGCCGTGCTGGATCCCAACGGCTTCGTATCACTAGCAGTCGAGATGACAGGCATCTTATCCGCATGGCTATGACGGATCGTGAAGCCATGTCTCGAATCCTGAGTCAACAGATGGGGACGTTTGCAAGACAACAACCATCTGCACGAGCAGTTCGACGACGTTTGCAGCACCATGGACTTTCAGCTCGGAGACCATGGCTGCGGTTACCCTTGACGCTGCATCACAGACAGGAGCGCCTGCGATGTGTACTCAACGACGAACCTGGGTGCACGAATGGCAAAACGTCATTTTTTCGGATGAATCCAGGTTCTGTTTGCAGCATCATGATGGTCGCTTCCGTGTTTGGCGACATCGCG
The DNA here is from genome assembly GCF_021461395.2 of Schistocerca americana. Taxonomy (NCBI): domain Eukaryota; kingdom Metazoa; phylum Arthropoda; class Insecta; order Orthoptera; family Acrididae; genus Schistocerca; species Schistocerca americana. The sequence goes on along the minus strand of NC_060125.1, from coordinate 364,130,298 downwards.
GTGAACGTACATTGGAAGCGTGTATTCGTCATCACCATACTGGCGTATCACCCGGCGTGATGATATGGGGTACCATTGGTAACGCGTCTCGGTCGCCTATTGTTTACATTGACGGCACTTTGAACAGTGGACGTTACATTTCAGATGTATTCGCTCCCTGCGAAACCCTACATTTCAGCAGGATAATGCACGACCGCATGTTGCAGGTCCTGTACGGGCCTTTCTGAATACTGAAAATGTTCGACTGCGGTCCTGGCCAGCACATTCTTCAGATCTCTCACCAACTGAAAACGTCTGGTCAATGGTGGCAGAGCAACTGCCTCGTCACAATTCCTCAGTTACTACTCTTGATGAACTGTGGTATCGTGGTGAAGCTTCATGGACAGCTGTACCTGTACACGCCATCCAAGCTCTGTTTGACTCAATGCCCAGTCGTATCAAGGCCGTTATTACGGCCAAAGGTGGTAGTTCTGGGTACTGACTTCCCAGGGTCTATGCACCCAAATTGCGTGAAAATGTAATCACAAGTCAGTTCTAGTATAATATATTTTTCCAACGAATACCCGAATTTTTTTCTTGGCGTAGCCTTTTAAAGGCCAGTAGTGTACATGTCAAGTTTTACGCGAGTGATGTGGTAGATCTGGAATTGCCTGAAGAGAAGCAGAACTGTCGATAACTAGATGAGGGCCGTCGCAGGTCTCTATCAACCGGTGGATACACCTGCTTTCCGTGGGCGCCTTGGTCCTTTTCTATTATATTTCACTAGAATACAAATACAGGTAGGTATGTTAATTGCTATGGAATAAATCTCATTCTAGTCGATTTTGTTATTTTTATCTGGAAAACGTTTGCTAGGTACTGACAGATAATGAAGCACCTAGATGGATAACGTGGGCTGACAATGGGAGAATTCAAGACTTCAACTCCGATTAGTAATTTACATAGTCTCTGTGGTCCTGTAGTTGCCTTATGTAGATATGGAAATTATTTTAAAATCAACGAGACTTATTAATTTGAATCTCTCGGTACATTTGGATGATGGATTTAGTCTTCTATGAAGACTGCTTCGAAGAAGGACTATTTTAGCAAGGTAAACGAATATGCAGTCGGTTCACAGAAAAAAACAATCCTTGTATCATTCGAGAAATCCTATTCCAAATGAAAATAGACAGAAAAAAATCGCGATAATCAGACACGAGCTACGATTTACACCATTGTTACTGGTTCAGCTGCAAAACGCTTGTAGCTGAGCGTATCGATTGTGACCTCTGTTTAGTGAAACTCACAACAAACGAATAATGATGTAATATACTATCACTTTCGTGATTTCATTACACTTATACATTGGTAACCATTGAGAAAAGAGCACACGTCTGTCTGACGACCCCATCTTAGTAACTTCTGTATCGAGTACATCAGTACTCGATACAGAAGTCATTCAGTGACCAATTTATGATACGTCATTAATAATATCAAGTTCTAGGTTAGCAGCATGAACTAACGCTACAAGAAAGTAAAGTCCAGTAATTTATTGACAGTTTCCAGCCAAATATGATTGAGACACAATATTACACTGCAATATTACGAGCGTGAGTCTGCAAATTGTTAGCAGTTCAGTGCAACCACACAAAATAGGTAGCAGTAACGCTATCTATGTTACGTATCTAAATAAAGAATGTACAGTAGATTCCTCATTCATAAATCGCATTTGAATATTAGTTATTTACGAGAAGATCGTGTAACGTCTCTTTTAAAAAGGAGAAACATCTGGAAGCAAGTGTCGGAATACGAGAGCGACAGAGTCGAAACTGCAGTTTATTGTTCCGCGATATAGCTACTCGCAATGGTTGCGTCCCAATGACTGCTATACGAATGTGGAATCGATGCGTGACACTGTACACCATGCAGGACATCAGTGGCCCCACGCGACTGGCGCCAGAGAGGACAGACGTTTTGTTTGCTCGGCTGTGGAGAATCTTACAGCCATAGCACGTACCTGCAGAAGAGAGAGGTGCACAACACTGGATACAGGAATGACGCAATATCATCTTTCCAAACGAGTCCCGGTTTAACGCAGAGGGTGACAGTAGAAGTATGTGTAGGCTCTGAGGACAAAGAACGTTGCAAGATTGTGGTTATCATCGTCAGATGGGCCGAGCATCCGGAGCAATGCTACAGGGTGCCACTAGGTACACGATCACACTTTGCACAGCAGTTACATTCGTGACACGTTGAGGACAGTTGTTGTACCATGTCTTCGAGGTCTCTATGCACTGCATTTCAACAAGTGACGCAAGGTTGCACATTGCCCGTGGAGTCCCATATCACATCGATGCAGAGGATTTTCGGGGCTGCCGTTAGCCAGCTTGTTTTCCACATCCCTCTGCAACTTAAGACAACTGGTCATGGCTTGCCGAGAGACTGGTACGCCGTCACTCACCAGACACTGCCAAGACAAACTCCGGACTAGAGTTGAAGCAGCACAAATTTTACCCTGCTAAAATGTGTCGTCCTTCTAAACAGTATCCACAGAAGGCTAAACCCATCATCAAAGCGCACTGTGAGATAGAAAATTATTAAATATAGTTATCCTGAAATAGTTTCCATTATCTACATACGATTATTAGACGACTACAGTGGCTATGTAAATTACTAATCGAAGTTGAGGTCTTGAATTCTCCCATTGTCAGCCCACGTTCCACAGCAAGGTGCTGCAGTAACTAACACTACCATATTAATCATCCAAATTCGTTGTCTCTCTGTGTACTACATTTTGCATCCAGTATACCCCCAAATGACTTAAAAAATTTAATCATAAATTTTTGCTGCTGTACGCCATATGCTCAATAAATAATATTTCGTGTAAGATGATTCTCATTCATTGATCGTTTATAAATAACTTTTCTGATACCACTCAAGATTTTTTATTCGTATTTTACACGAGGTTTTGTGAAATGATTCCTATTTTCCAGCTAGTTTGCTCTTTGTACTATGCCATTTTTACGTAATGTTTTCGATGTATGAGTTTCTGCTTTATTTTGTTAACATTAGTACAAAATATGTAAAAGTTATATAGTTAGTGACGAATTTCGGGATAAATTGTTCTTACAGTTTTCTTATAGTATATTTGTGCAGGTTCTCACACGTATTAAACATCACACATAACTTTCAGTGCACAGAACTTATTGTACACTGAACTTCGTGTGTGATGTGAAATATGTGCGAGACCCTGCACAAACAAACCAAAAGAAAACTGTAAGTGCAAGTTCTCCCAATTTTCGTCACGAATTGCATATAAAAATTGAAAACTAAATAAATACTGAGCATTATTTACATACTACTGTGAAGTCAACAAAAAGAAGCAGAACCTCACTCAAAGAAAAAATTACGTAAAAATGGCATACTACAAAGAGAAAACACACTTGGACAGGGGAATAATTTCCCCAAACGCTATGCCGGCCGAAGTGGCCGTGCGGTTAAAGGCGCTGCAGTCTGGAACCGCAAGACCGCTACGGTCGCAGGTTCGAATCCTGCCTCGGGCATGGATGTTTGTGATGTCCTTAGGTTAGTTAGGTTTAACTAGTTCTAAGTTCTAGGGGACTAATGACCTCAGCAGTTGAGTCCCATAGTGCTCAGAGCCATTTGAACCATTTTGAACCCAAACGCTATGTGTACAATATGAATGAAATAAAATCGTGACTGTTAGCAGAAAAGATATCACTAGTCAAACCCATCGTTTTCAAAATGGCAGGCTTTCAAAAAACCATTTATAATGGGAAATCACATGTATTGTTAGTCTCAGTTGCGAATTCTTCACTACGTGAGACGTTTCGATCACTCAGGATCATCTTCCGATCTAAGAACTTCCGCCAGCAACTCATCTTGTCTGTTCGAAAATTCATATCTGAGGCTCCGATATGAGGTTACGACTAAACGCGTTTCTGAGGCAGGTACTTAGTTCTGAATATGATCCTGAGTGATCGAAACAAATCATATAATTAAAAATGTGCGACTGAGGCTGAAGAATAAATGAGAATTAAACTAAGCTAAACTAAACTCAGTCCGAACAGACCTTGAAAGGCCCAACGGTGCCGACCGGCTTCCGTGCCATCCTCAGCCCACAGGCGTCACTGGATGCGGATATGGAGGGGCATGTGGTCAGCACACCTCTTCCCCGGCTGTATGTCAGTTTATGAGACCGGAGCAAACAAGTAACTCCTCAGTTTGCCTCACAAGGACTGAGTGCATCCCCCTTGCCAACAGCGCTCGGCAGACGAGATGGTCACCCACCGAAGTGCTAGCCCAGCCCGACAGCGCTTAACTAGGGTGACCTGACGGGAACCGGTGTTACCACTGCGGCAAGGCCTTTGGCTAAATCAGAATTACCTGAAACAATAATACAGTTGCTCATTGTCACGAGACATATATGCGGCTCATAGAAAATTTCGTTATTTTCTATCCTTGTTGTTGCTGCAATATTATTATCGTAAGGTATTTAAGATTGCAAATAGCTTAATGTTCAGCCACTGCAAAATTACTGTCTTTTATGTGACTCGTGATAGCGGTATGAAAGATGCAATCAATGTTGTACCTTGTGAATCCCACGACCGTTAATGATTGTATGTGAATGAGGCAACTATTCACAAATACGTTCTAAGTGTTTTATTTTACTGCCATAATGTGTTTCTGGCTGACATGTCTACTTTTAGATGACCATATTTTTAGTTACACAGATGTTTTGACCAACAGTATGTCTTCTGCTCCCATTCTGCACAAGGATACTTGAGTATTTAGCTCCAGTTTATATTTCATTAATAGAAATACGCTAAAGTGCTTGCGTTTGTTTATATATGACGCAAAATAGTTGTGTTCACTTGCGTAAGTTCCAGTATACGGCGATTTGTTTCGTTGTGGTCCATGTAATTTCCCAGGTCGATGTATATGTTGTCGAATTTCACACAGCACATATATGAAGTGTGCCAAATTAATTTATTTACAACAGGTGTGCCGTGTGGAATTCAACAACATATACGCCGACGTGGAAAACCGCATGGATCGCAACAAAACAAAGCGTCACCTAGGGTAACTTACATTATGTAGGTGAACACAATTATTTTGCATAATATATAAACAAATACAAAAATTTGAATTTCTAAAAATGAACCTAATTATAAAACGGCAATAAATACTCAAATATGCTTGTGCAGTGTGGGAGCAGACGACATGCTTGTTGTCAAAACATCTGTGCAACTAAACATGTTGGCCATATGAAGATGGGCTTGGTAGCCCAAAATCGGTTATGGCACTAAAAAAAACATTTAAAAAGTATTTGTGGCTGGGTGCGTTATTCACAAACTAACGCAGTTTTGTTTTCTGTGTTAAGCTACACTTATTTTGATAGGGAGTTCAAATATATATTAAATTACATTTTAAAGATTTCCATGTTACTGAAAAGTATTCACTTTATTACGTCTTGCACGATTGGACAATTTCGGGCGTGCACGCCATTTTCAAGTGCAGTGAGTGTCAATATACTGTAGAATTATTCGATTATAAAACGGCGGTCATAGCCGGGAAGAGTGCGAGCAAATTCAGTGGCCTATAACATGACATTAGCCGTGAAGATGACCAGCACTGCACTCGGTAAGGTTTCTGCTTTGAGTGTTTGACACTTGTAAGGAACGGCTATGTCCACCGTTTTTGAACGAGATAATTTTACTATATAATTGACACTTACTGCGTTGGCCAATCGTGCAAGATTTAATAGAGTGAACACTTGTCAACAACAGCCGAGGTGAAAACCTTTTTTAACATATATATGGGTGTGGTGCCGCACATGAAGAAAATCATCGAAACGTTACAAACTGAAATAGATGAAAACGAAGCGAAAGTTACATAACATAATTATCTCCGTACTTAAATAATTTTGCGCCAAATTGATTTTAATGCGATACCTTTCAAACCGCTGTTATTGGCGGTTACTTTATGTTCATGATCATCAGGACGGCTTGCCTGATTCACAGAGGACGCCATAAGCACAAGGATACCATCCTGACAGGCAAGTGGCGGTTGGGATCAACCTAATAGATATGGAGAGTTCTCTCGGAAATCGATCTAGAGTCGGACATAGCTTTTTTTCCGAACAGACTACTTAGAGCGGCAGTAGACAACTATGTCTGCCTCGGCAGTGTGCTGGGACTGAGTTTCTGTCGAAGTCACCGCAGGGTAAATCAGCCTCAGTTTTGTCGAAGTTCTGGAGCAATGTGGTGGCGAAAGTATTGGTCTAAGGCCTCACCCCCTTACAGGAATCTAGGAGCCTTTGAAAATCGAGCATGGCGTTTACTATTCGTGAGACATCTGTACTCACTCAACAGCATGCGCTATTATATTTTCAAAACCACCGTACATAAAAACGGGATTTATCCAGAACTCATATCTCTGGTTATATTGGTGACAGAAAGTTATACTCAAGTGTTTTGGAAAGCTTTCGGGCTAATGACCATTTGTATACCCAACAGAAGAATCTTCTTTCTGTAACTATACCACAGTACAGGGTCAAAGTTTCTATATCACACAACTCCACCAGCTGACACTAATGGCAAAATGTTGTTTCTTTTTGCATTCCATTTAGTCTATGGTGCGCCCTTAGGCGCCTAGGCATTTATCTAGAAGTGCCTTCATGCCACTTTCAAAACTCTTTGGCCGTCACCGAGAAACACCCCCAAAAACGTGGTTTTTGGGTACCAAAATAGAGCCACGGCACAGAAAATGGCTGATATTTTTACGATATATTTCTAAGATCCCAATCTCGAACAACATTGAAAATTTACTTGACACGTTTGTCACTTTCTGAGACAAAGAGGTCCAGAGATAACCTACTTGTTCAAGTAAAACCTGTATTTGAAAATAGGAGTACCAACTGCCTCATTCTATTTTCCTCAGCACCTGCAAAAGTTTTCCCAAATATTGTGGCATCCAAACATATTCGCTCTTTTTTACGCTGAGAGAGAATGAGACGGAGGTAGCGGCTAAGAGACCGAGGAGTAATAAACACTGTAAGTTAGTAGATAGTGGATGTGGAGTAGAAAGAGCGAAGCAGATAATGAGAGTGTGAGAGAAAGAGAGGGCACAGTGTAGTGGAACATAGTTAAACAGTGAACAGAACAGCACTTGGTAAAGGGTGAAGTAGACAGTGCCTATGAGAGAAGAATAAAAGGAAGGAACAAGTGGAAGTGTGTGACAGACACTATTTTCCTCAGCACCTGCAAAAGTTTTCCCAAATATTGTGGCATCCAAACATATTCGCTCTTTTTTACGCTGAGAGAGAATGAGACGGCGGTAGCGGCTAAGAGACCGAGGAGTAATAAACACTGTAAGTTAGTAGATAGTGGATGTGGTGTAGAAAGAGCGAAGCAGTTAATTGTGAGAGAAAGAGAGGGCACAGTGTAGTGGAACATAGTTAAACAGTGAACAGAACAGCACTTGGTAAAGGGTGAAGTAGACAGTGCCTATGAGAGAAGAATAAAAGGAAGGAACAAGTGGAAGTGTGTGACAGACACTGATAATGAGAAACAGAGTTTATGACAATGACAACTAGGAGGAGAGAGATAATGACAGTGAGAAGAGATAGGGGCAGTGGGAATGAATGAATGAGGTAGTAGGTGTAAGGCAGAGAAAGATAAGGACAATGACTAAGGAGACGCTAGTGGTAGAACAGAACGAAGGGAAGTGCGGTTTTGAGACAAGAGACACTAACAGTTAGAGAGACACAATGTGGTAGTGACAATGAGTTGAGCTGAATATGTGAGTAAGATTGGGCAAATGCGACTGCATGGATATGAGCGAGTTACAGCGACGGACTAATGGGTTGAGTTCAAATGGCTCTGAGCACTATGGGACTGAGTACTATGGGACTCAACTGCTGAGGTCATTAGTCCCCTAGAACTTAGAACTAGTTAAACCTAACTAACCTAAGGACATCACAAACATCCATGCCCGAGGCAGGATTCGAACCTGCGACCGTAGCGGTCTTGCGGTTCCAGACTGCAGCGCCTTTAACCGCACGGACACTTCGGCCGGCTAATGGGTTGAGTGTATTATAGACCGGGGAGCTTGTAGGAGTGACAGGTGCGTTGCACGTTACAAAAGAGCGCGAATATATTTGCACGCCAGAATTTTTGGAAAAAAATTTATATGGTGCTGAGGAAGGTAGTATGAGGCAGCTGGTACACTACTTTTCAGTCTTTTAAAAAGGAGCATATTCGCATTTTTTTATACTCCGATAGGAGCATTTCTCCGCTGGTGAATGATTCACATGATTCACATGAAGACAACCGCCGGCTTCCGTCTCCATAATGGGGCGAGATTCTGGGATTTATGGGCTATGCAACACGCCACCTTTGCTCCTCATTTGTAGTTTCTCTGTCACGCTCGTCTCAACACCTCTGTGGCTTCTTTTAGAGGAATTTGGGGGAGGTGAGGTGAATCATCGCAGATGGTTCTTTAGTGGTGATAGCACCATAAGACTTGGTGTATATTGACGGTGGAACCACGCAGCAAATTATATTTAGATTAGATATCAGGTGTTAGTGAGGGAAAAATTAAAAGGAAAATAGATTTTGTTCTCCTTGTTCAATATGCAGTGTCTGGCGCTTAAATCTGGACAACTGAAACTTTTTTAAAAGCAAATTTATTAAAACAAAATATAAATGAAAATAATACCCTTTTACATATAACTAGTGGCATCTTTCAAGACTAACATTACTGTATGTAGCCAAGCAATGACAGCCTCCAATCCTATCTTGAAGCGATCGCACGCATTCTTTAAAACAGCGCTGTCCATACTCGCGAATGCTGCTTCGATTGCGGTGCGTAAAGATGCGACATGAGGGTGCCTCGTCTTATTGGTAACTCTTTCGACTTCGTTCCAAACATAGTTGTCGAAGGGTCAAATCCGGGTAATTCGGGGGCCATAACTCCTGTGATCAGAACATGTCAACGTTATACGAGAGTCAGTTTTGGACTAAATGTCGTATGAGGTCCTCCTCTGCCGTCCGACGAATTGTTCGCCCGCTGAGATTCAATACTGACTCCAATTTCCTCAGAGATTGCCCCGGATCCTCCAAAATAGGCGCCTGAGCCTTTTCGGTGACTGCCGCAGCTCGTGACAAGTGTTTCCTCGAATGAGGTTTCCTCGCTGGGTTACCCAAACTTTCCGCAGACTTCTCCGAAGCATTATACTTGCACACAGTATCGGGTTCCCGATGAATAGGACTATTTCAGTGGGCGAACACCCAGCGCTAAGCCTACGATAATCGGGACTCCTCGGTTGTACTCCGCTCTTGTCCGTAACATCTCGGCCATTTTGAGGTTCTGACTGTTTACTAAGTGAATAAGGCTTTCAAGAACGTCAATCACGACTTCCTGCGTAATTACGATACGGCGGGAAATTCAAATTGAAATTTGTCCAGATTTAAGCACCTATTTAAAAAGAAATGGTACTGACATATAGTCATCATCGAGCTAAATGAGTTCTATTTCAAACAAATGCTGATTGTCTAACTTGTGCACTCGCAGAAGCAATACAGGTGGGACGTTGAGAACGCACTGTGTTCACCTAGTTGATATGAATCGTGACGGGCTACCACTAGCACTCGTCGCTTAATAATTCACGTGAGCTGCCCGCTGGGAGGAAAGTTGTCAAATTGGCACCGCCAGATCCAGGTGTAATACGGGCGAGTCGGAATAGGCCCGGTGAGCGCCACGCGGTCCCGCTTTGGGGCCTCTCTGTCCGTGCATCCATAATTCCAGCTTCGCGCCACGTTCGCGTGCTGGTCTCGAAGTGGCGGCCGGCTCTGCTGTGCTTCAGCCAGTGAGATGTGTGACGTCTCCTATTCCTGCCTACTGCCACTACCACGATGAACGAAAGTGTAATGTCCTTTCCTGTGCCCAGCCAGTATTCTTCAACCCGTCGAGACACGTGAAAGCGAGGCGACACTACACTACGTTATCGCAGTCAATATTTGATGATTATGTCCGCCCTTCGCACTATTTTGAGTCAGACTCTTTCGTTAATAAACAGACTCAAATTATTACTGCCGGCTAGCTGTGTTGTTTAGCGGATTTCCGCCAAAGATGCTCAGTAACAGTTAATAGGCGGCCGATTCGCGTTTCAGAATGACTTGATATCTTTGATTTGCGTAGCACGTGCACACCGCAGTAATTTCTTTAAAAATCACAGGGTTCATTTAACAAAGCACGATGTTTTATCCTTTGAAAATTATTCCCATTTTATATTAATGTGAACTTAACAGATTTCTTTAATATGATTCATTACTATGAATGGTCGCACTTTAGCCTGATAATAAAACTCCAAACAGGATCTATAATCGAAAGCCCATTAGCGCCGCGATGTTTGAATCGTGGAATTAATGATATCTGTCTTTTATCGATTGAGATGGTCGTTGGATGTTACCGTTATCTCAGTTCTGCTAGTTTTCGTAATTTTGAAAATAAATTAAACGAACACAAATTTAATTTTCATTGTCTCGGTTTCCAATGAAGTTAACTATGTCACGCAGTGGCGCATGAACTTAAACGCGAATACCTTGAACTAAAACGCTAGAAACACGGACACAAAAATCTCGATCACAAAGATTCTTAAATTCCAAAAACTCCCTGACGCTAAATACGTTAACAGTACGTGCGTTGGGCTTATATAGCAGCTGCGAAACAAAAGGAACGTTCGTTAGAAACTCTTTGGATAAAGCCCCTTGCTGCTTTGCATTTAATACTCTGTTCCATTGGCTCTAATTATTCTTTTATTTAATTTTTATAATTTAAAATGTGACTTTGTGATTTTATATGGAATATGGGAATTGTACATGGCTAGTTCGAATAAATTTGAGTTTCAAAATAGATCAGACATGTAACGAGGGGCTACAGATGAGGCGCGAGACTGGTGAACAGTTCACGTGTTGTTGAGTTAGTTCTTCTTTGCAATGCACCACCGTTATGCTTTCCTTCAACAAACTGTCGTATTGCTCTGTGTTTAGGGACACGGTGTCGAACGGAAACTATTGATACTTTTCTCAAAAGTGGTATGGTGAGAGACGTATCGTACTCTTAAACGTTTCGAAAGAAAATTGTCGATACTTTTCCTTATGGATACTTGTCTTTGACAAAAAGCTTATATTACTCCGACAGGAACTGGTAGCATTCAACTGTATTTCCGTTATACACAAAGGTCAAAAACGGGTTTCGAGAGACGATGCCTTCACCTTCAGGTTGTACGACAAAGCTCGTGATGAGGAGAATAGTGTTTAACCTCCATTTATGGCGGTGGGTCGGCAGGTGATGATGTAGCTGGTGAGTGTTGGTCCAGAGTTAACTGTCGTTATATTTTGGGTAACTGTTTTTTAAGGTGCTGACCAGTGTTCGACTTCCAAATTACATTACAGATGGGATATGGTCAGGTGCTCGATGGTATTGTGTTGACATAAGCCTTGAAACGCAGATACCGCCAACTGAGGGCCATTGCCGGAAACCAAGGTGGATGTTGCCCCCTCCATCAGAAATATGTTGAGCAGGACGTGGATTGTAGCCTCTGATGGTGAGCGCAGTCTGGTAATTCCAGGCAGTGGGTTCCATGGCGGTGTCAGCCTCAAGGTAGTACACATGACGCCGTACTATTGCCTTCATTCTGCACATTCGCCAGTGCGCATTGTAGAGGAGTTTCAGTACGCAGGGCAGAGCACTGGAGAAACTACCATCCGGCCTCCAAAACCGTCAATAGGCAGCCATATGACAGCGACTGTGAGGTTAAGCCTGTGCCTTAATGAGAAATAGATACGCCATGCCACGTACTTGCTCACAGGCAAGTGCTCCGCCTACCCTACCCTACAGCAGACACCATTCTGTGAAGCAGCAGATCACGCCTTGCTTCCGGATCTATTTTGCGCGCAGTAATCGGGAAGGCGCCGGCGATGTGTCACTGATGTGGATCTAAGGCAAAACACCGCTTCGAGACTGTCAAACTCAACGTATGAGGTGCATTGCAAGTGGGAAAGAGTTGGAGTTCTGCTTTTCTGCGTAGTCGGCCCATAATTGATCTCGGAGTTATAGGTACAACGCCCACTAATGCAGCCGCTGCGCCGTCTCTAGAGGAATTTCGATTGGAGGCCGTATATGAAAACGAGAGGCTTCTGGTCGGTGATCAGGTGATTCTCAGTACCATCTTGATACCTCGGAAAACGCCTCCTTCTCAGTTAGTGGATAATTTCTCTGTGTTGCAATTAATGTTTTAGATGCAAACGTAATGGACTGCATGGTGGCGTAGACGTATTTGTGGGTCAAAATTACGCTGATGCCACAATTCGACGCATCAGAGACAAGCGTCAAACTTTTGTCCAGATGGAAAATCACTAACTAAGGGGCCGACCTAAGGCAATTCTTAAACTGGAAGAAAGAATTCTAGCACCCCTCTGACTACACGACTGTGACATATGTTCTTCAAAAATGATTAAGGGAATGGGAAATCTTAGCTGAATTGGGAGTAAACTTCATACAATAATTTACAAAGAAACGACTGTAGTTCGTATGGTTCATAGTAGCTGAAAAGTTGATTATAGCCTCCTCATTTTCCCGTGCAGGCGCGAGCCTTCTTTATTTAATGTGTGTCCCAAGTGCTGGATACTCAACCCAAAGACACTGTAATCGAAGGCATAACGTAGGAAACAGTGATCTCTGTTGTTATAACAAATAAACAAATTACACTCTGCGGCACCATATCTGAAGATGATCTGCACCGCAGACTGAAACAGATATCCGGTAGTAAAAGAAGTAATCCAGACGGTGTTCGTTTATTTATTCAACGAAAATGCTGCTGCAGGTTACGCAGGCGCTATATCCACGTGACCCGGGAATGGAAAAACGCAGTTGGGGATGTCGTGGATGAGTTTCCCAAGGTATCTCTGAAATACTGCAGGAACGCTGGCAACACTAGATGGCAGCCAGTTATAACAGTAAATGCTGAATGACATATTAATTAGTAACAACTGTTTCCTTTGATCATCTATAGGCAAGAGACAGTAGGTGTCAGCAAGTTCTATCTTTGAAAAAATAAGGCCTCAGCCGTTTTTACCAATAATTTCTCCAGCATGTACCACGTGTTTCCTTCGCCTTCCGATGCAGTACTGCAATCAGGCATGCCTAAGATTTGTGTGGCACGTACAGTGTGTTTTGTCGTGCGCGATCAAGCTAAATCGGAGCTAGATCGATTGAAAAGTATGTGGCTCATATTCCCAGTACCGCCTAGAAAATGGGACAATTGATGAGCTAGAATTCGTGGTGATTTTAAGTCTACCGTTAATGCTCAAACAAATGTCGATCAGTATCCCACTCGTATATTTTTCAATCGATGCATTTCCACTTTAACTTGATGACGCATAGTGAAAGACGCTGGACGAGCTCCACAAAACTTAGCCACATTCGCAATAATCCTGGAAACGTCTCCTTTACTAGAACATTTCCCACTTTTATTATCGTATACAGAGTTACTCATAACTATCTTCACGCTTTCAGAAGATAGCTGTGCGAAAACAACACATACAGGAAAACAACATCAGTGGATAGAGAGACTCTACAAGTTGCGATACGTAATACGTGCCGTGAAGTTGTTGTACTAGGAGAGCGACGTGTCAGAACGTGCAGACAAATCACCCACTCCATACTGTCGCATCAAATTAGTTCACGTCTGCAGACAGGTAGCTCAATAAACAGATTTCCAAAGCGGACTGGTACAGCCCTTTCCATTGCTACTTGTTGTAACTTTAATGAATAACACACACGCATTGATGTTTGCAGCAGCACAAACGGTGCCCAAACGTGCCACGTGCAATTGAGTTAAGACTTGGCGAGATGTTTGTCCACTAATATCTGTTTATTTTCTATACATCCTGCAGTCTGCACAGTCGTCTTCTGGAACCATGTAGGTACATACGAATAACCGTGGGCTCGCACCTGTGTCATTTTTTGCTGTTATATGTTATTCATCCTGTATACAACATACAATAGCGACCGCTACGGTCGCAAGTTCGAATCCTGCCTCGGGCATGGATGTCTGTGATGTCCTTAGGTTGGTTAGGCTTAAGTAGTTCTAAGTTCTAGGGGACTGATGACCTAATATGTTAAGTCCATAGTGCTCAGACGCATTTTTGAGCCAACATACAATAAGCGATGAGAGTAATCACCGTTTCTGTTTGAAATCTACAGTCAGCCAAAGTAATCTCACTTGATGGTTAACCAAAGCTTTACAGATGGAAATGACAACCTAGGCTAAAATTACACTTGTAGGCTTTCGACACCGTTCCTCACAAGCGTCTGTGCCTACGGAGTATCGCCTCAGTTGTGCGACTGGATTCGTGATTTCCTGTCAGAAAGGTCACAGTTCGTAGTAAACTAGGCTAAAATTATACTTGTAATACCAAGTAGGCGTGTAAGAAAGTAACATAACCTTCGTGAAACACGGACGCAATTACCGTTCGATCAAAACAATTCAATATCTGCAATCTTGGTACCAACATTTCAGATTATCTTTACGTGATTTCATATCTCTTACCAGATTCAATGGAACTATATTGTTCCAGATAATTTTTCAAGTCTTAAACGCCTATGACGTATATATGCAGACTGTAGTAATGAATTTGCGAAGGAGATCCGGGTTCGGACGCCGGCTTTGATACAAATTTTCATTCACTGCTTCCGGAGGAGGAGTTGGAGGAAGAGATTGGTGTCCCCGTTTTCGAGGTCATTAGAGACGGAGCACACGCTCGTTTTAGGGAAAGACGGATAAGAAAAATGGTGTGCCTTTTCGAAGGAACCATCCCTCTATTTGCTTTAAACGATTTAGTGAAATCTCGGTAAACCTAAATCAAGATGTTCAGACGCGGATTTGAACCGTCGTCCTTCAGAATGCGAGTCCAGTGTGTTAACAACTGCGCCATCTCGGTCTGTATCATTGCTTCAGCCTCCATGTGTTATCATAGACGTCTGGAACTTGAAACGATCTCTGGAACCATATAGTTACATTGATTAAAGCACCTATGCCTTGGTTTAATGCATGATCCCCGGTTTCATTCGATGCTGAGATGTTATACCAATGCAGATGCAGAGACTCTGTTCAAGTTTATCCACCAATATCAAGTGGGCTGAGGTGTGAACGCGAATTGGGATTGAGGAGGGAGGCGAACTACGGTAGTAGTGCAGTTGAACGAAACCACTGTGCCAGGGTGGCGCAGTGGTTGTGCATCTGCCTCGTGAGCGGGAGACCCCAGTTCGAATCCCACTTTGGTACACATTTTCATTCATTGCTTCAGTCTGCATATATACTTCTTACCATACTGCTTACCTAACTATGCGACACATTTCGTTGAGGCGTTGATACGCTGATTACGTCTTAATTCAGAACTTTAAGTTTCTTTAAAAGGTCCAGAACGAGAAATCCTCAAGATTGGCAAAGTTTTACAGAAGTTCGAAATACGGCGCGTACTTCAATTCGGGATGCTTTTAATAATTTCCACAACGAAATTCTCTCGAAATCTGGCAGAAAATCCAAAGAGATTCTGGTCATACATAAAGCACACCAGTGGCAAGACGCAATCAGTACCTTCACTGTGCGATAACAAGGGCGAAGTCACTGATGACAGTGCCACTAAAGCAGAGTTATTAAACACAGTTTTCCGAAACTCCTTCACCAAAGAAGACGATGTAAATATTCCTGAATTCCAATCAAGAACAACTGCCAAGTTGAGAAACATAGAAGTAGATATCCTCGAAGTAGCGAAGCAGCTTATGTAAGTTAATAAAGGCAAGGCCTCCGGTCAAGATTGTATACCAGTCAGGTTCCTCTCGGAGTATGCTGATAAAATAGCTCCATATTTAGCAATTATATACAACCACTCGCTCACAGAAAGTTCAGTACCTAAAGACCGGAAAATTCCTCAAGTCACACCAATACCCAACAAGGGAAGTAGGAGTAATCCGCTGAATTACAGGCCTATACCACTAACGTCGATTTGCAGTAGGGTTTTGGAACATATACTGTATTCGAACATTATGAAGTATCTCGAAGAAAACGATTTATTGACACATAGTCAGCACGGTTTCAGAAAATATCGTTCTTGTGAAACACAACTAGCTCTCTATACTGGAAAAGTAATAAGTGCTATCGACAGGGGATGTCAAATTGATTCCATATTTTTAGATTCCAGAAGGCTTTCGACACCGTTCCTCACAAGCGTCTTCTAGCCCAACTGCGTGCCTACGGATTATCGCCGCAGTTGTGCGACTGGATTCGTGATTTCCTGTCAGAAAGGTCACAGTACGTAGTAATAGACGAAAACTCATCGAGTAAAACAGAAGTATTATCCGGCGTTCCCCAAGGAAGTGTTATAGGCCCTCTATTGTTCCTGATCTATATTAACGACGTAGGAGACAACCTGAGTAGCCGTCTTAGATTGTTTGTTGACGATGCTGTCATTTACCGTCTTGTAAAGTCATCAGATGATCAAAACGACTCGCAAAATGATTTATATAAGATATCTGTATGGTGCGAAAAGTGGCAATTGACCCTGAATAAAGAAAAGTGTGAAGTTATTCACATGAATACCAAAAGAAATCTGCTAAATTTCGATTACGCGGTAAGTCACACAAATCTGAAGGCTGTAGATTCAACTAAATACCTAGGGATTACAATTACAAATAACCTAAATTGGAGAGACCAAAATGGTTCAAATGGCTCTGAGCACTATGCGACTTAACTTCTGAGGTCATAAGTCGCCTAGAACTTAGAACTAATTAAACCTAACTAACCTAAGGACATCACACACATCCATGCCCGAGGCAGGATTCGAGCCTGCGACCGTAGCGATCGCTCGGCTCCAGACTGTAGCGTGTAGAACCGCACGGCCACTCCGGCCGGCTGGAAAGATCACATAGATAATATTGTGGGTAGAGCAAACCAAAGACTGAGATTCATTGGCAAAACACTTAGAAGGTGCAACAGGTCTACTACAGAGACTGATTACACCACACTTCTCCGTCCTGTTCTGGAGTACTGTTGTGCGGTGTGGGATCCGCATCAGGATCGCGAAATAGGGGAGATAGTGTAACAGACATGATACGTGAATTGGAATGGCAATCATTAAAACAAAGGCGTTTTCGTTGCGACGTGATCTTCTCACGAAATTTCAGTCACCAATTTTCTCCTCCGATTGCGAAAACATTCTGTTGGTACCTACCTACATAGGGAGAAGTGATCATCGCGATAAAATAAGAGAAATCAGGGCTCGCACAGAAAAATTGAAGTGCTCGTTTTTCCCGCGTGCCGTTCGAGAGTGGAACGGTAGAGAGACAGCTTGAAGGTGGTTCATTGAATCCTCTGCCAGACACTTTATTGTGAATATTAGAGTAATGACGTAGATGTGGATGAGATGTAGAAGTTGGAGCTGTGCTACATTCTCAGTTTCCATGCTTTCTCACTAGATTAAGATTTCGCTTGGCCTGCAGTATTACGGTTCCTTGAAGCAGTAGTAACATAACGATCATATATTAAACTGACCTTTGGTTCCTTCGAATGCCTTATGTTAACGCAGCTTATATATATTATACACATACGTAAAATGCGCTGCGGTAGAAATTATCAGGGGTTGGTGAAGGGCAAATGTATTAAAAACTACTCTCTCGCAAGTGTGTCAGTAAAATATTAAAATAGCTCCAGAATCAGAAATCTTCTATTCAGATGAGCACATAATCGGTTTCGGGTTTACAACCACCATCAGGCAATCCCTAACGGCTATGTCTGCCATGTCAGTTTTTAAAAGAGGTATGCCATAAAACCGAACTCATTAATGGCCTCACATAAATTTAAAAGTGTCCGACTGTTACTTCTGCAGTTTATTTAGATATGAAGTTCATCCGTCTCCTCCGAAGGTCAGACGACTTCATTAAAAATGACGAATCCAGGCTCCGGGAGTTGACGACATTCCATCAGAACTACTGAGAGCCTTGGGAGAGGCAGGAACGACAAAACTCTTCCATCTGGTGTGCAAGACGCACGAGGAAGGCGAAGTACTTCAAGACTTCGAGAAGAATATAATAATTCCAATATAAAGAAACAGATGGTGACAACCGTGTACATTACCGAACTACCAGTTTAACAAGTCATTGTTGCAAAACATTGACACAAATTCTTTATAGAAGAAAGGAAAAGCTGTTAGAATTCAACCTCGGGAAAGACCAGTTCGGATTCCGGAGATATGTAGGAACACGCAATACTGAGCATAAAACTCTTCTGACAAGGTAGGTTAAGAAAATGGAGCTGAGCACTATGCGACTTAACTTCTGAGGTCATCAGTCGCCTAGAACTCAGAGCCAATTAAACCTAACTAACCTAAGGACATCACACACATCCATGCCCGAGGCAGGATTCGAACCTGCGACCGTAGCGGTCGCTCGGCTCCAGACTGTAGCGCCCAGAACCGCACGGCCACTCTGGCCGGCAGGTAGCTTAAAGAAAGAAAACCCACGTTTATAGAATAGCTAGATAGCTTTTGACGATTGGAATATTCTCTTTGAAATTCTGAAGCTAGCATGGGTAAAATACAGCGAGTGAAAGGCTGTTTACTTGTAAAGAAACCAGGAGACATTTATGAGAGTTGAGGGACATGAAAGCAACCAGTGACTGAGAAAGGTATCAGACAGGGTTGTAGCCTATCTCCAATTTTGTACAATTTGTACACTGAACAAGCAGTAAAGGAAACGAAAGAAAAATTTAAAACAGGAACTTAAGTACAGGGAAAAGAGATAAAAACTTTGAGTCATCTTGGTTGTTAATAACCGGTTAATTTGTATGTAGTATTTATTATTATATAGTTACCGGTTCCGTGGCACTAAAAACCACATCTTCAGGTGAACATATGGCTAAAACGTTAGAACGGAAAAGCTCGGACACTTTTCACCCAACATACGTTGTCCGTCAGTGTTCGGTAAAACGGTTACGAGATTTTTCGCTCTAAAGTTTTAGTCTTATGTTCATCTGAAGATGAGGCTGTTAGTGCCACGAAACCGATAGTGATACAACAGTAAAGAAGTAAATACTCCTGAAGTGGTTCAAATGGTTCAAATGGTTCTGAGCACTACGGGACTTAACATCTTAGGTCATCAGTCCCCTAGAACTTAGAACTACTTAAACCTAACTAACCTAAGGACATCACACACATCCATGCCCGAGGCAGGATTCGAACCTGCGACCGTAGCAGTCCCGCGGTTCCGGACTGCAGCGCCTAGAGCCACACGCCTGAAGTGGTAATTAATACCTAAGATGAGTAATAGCCGTGGTTGCCCTACCTACAAGGTTTCTGCAAAAGCTTTGAGGTTTGCCGATGACATTTCAATTCCCTCAGAGACAGCAAAGGACTAGGAGGAGTAGTTGAACGGAATGGACAGAGTATTGAAAAGAGGACGTAAGATGAACATCAACAAATGCAGACCGATGATAATGGAATGTAGTCAAATTTAAGTAAATGATGCTGATGCAGTTAGATTAGGAAACGATACACTGAAAATGGTAGATGAGGTTTGCTAATTGGGTAGCAAAATAACTGATGATGGTCGAAGTAGAGAGGATACAAAATGTAGACTGGCAATTGCAAGAAAAGCACTTTTGATAACTTTTCTTATGTCTTGACCTCATTTTTATTTTTCCAGCAACCTTATGCGTTTATGCTTCACGTCATTTTTAAGGACAGTCTTATGTCAGTTATGAAACTGCCTTTAAAAATGACGTAAAGTCGAAACACGTAATGTTGTTGGAAAAATAAAAGTGTGGCCAAGACATAAGAAAAGTTATCAATGGTGCACCCAAATGACCGCGTCGTCTCACAGTATTTTCATACAAATTACAGACAAAAAAAGCATTTCTGGAAAAAAGAAATCTGTTAACATCAAATATAGACTGAAGTGTCAGGAGGTCTATGCTGAAAATATTTGTATGGAGTGTAGTCTTGTATGGCAGTGAAACATAGACGATAAACAGCTTATACAAGAAGAGAATGGAAGTTATTGAAATGTAGTGCTTCAGAAGAATGCAGAAGGTTAGATGGGTAGATGACGTAACTAATGAGGTGGTACGGAATAGAATTGGAGAGGAAAAGAATTTTTTGGCACAACTAGCCTACAAGAAGGGATCGAGCGATAGGACACAATCTGAGACATCAATGTATCACCAGTTTAGTACTGAGGGGGCTAAAAATCGTAAAGGGAGACATATAGATGAATACAGTAAGTAGATTCAGAAGGATGTAGCTGGCAATAGTTATTCGGAAATGAAGAGGATTGCACAGGATAGAGTGGCGTGGAGATCTGATTCATACCAATCTTCGGACTGAAGACCACAACAACAACATAAGTATGATGAGTTGTTTGAACCATTATAATAAATGGTTTTATTAAATACGTAGTTCCTAATACGCTCATGTACGAGAGTTAGCCATAAAGATTTACCTGTAACTTAGAGGAAATAAAGTTACGTAATTAATTTGTATTGTTTGTGTTGCATTGTTTGTTTGCAGTCTGTTGTCATGAGACACATGGAACTCCCTTCATCACAGTACAGTAGCACGTAGCTTGAGAACATAAAACAAAATGGTATAGCCATTTGATAATATGGATTATTGTACGGCCATTAGGCTACTGCATTTGAAGTAGAGCAACGCTGCACAGTCCATGCTGAATTGGTAGAAGTGTGCAGCAACAATTGACCATTCTGTAACGCAACAGTTGGCGGTACAGATGCTTCCAGTGGAGTAAAACCGGTCTGAAAACCGAAGAACCAAGCGGCAGACGATCTCTCTATAATGGATCACAAGGGGAGGTCCTTGTAACGTTTTCAAACGCTTGGGATAGTGAAAGGTGGAAAGGTGGCTACACTGAGCCACTGCGCCAGAGATTGCGCCAAAGAGTATTATTAAGCCGCCTCCACAGTGCTTGCAGAGAGCTCGTAGTAGTCAGTGCTTGTCGAGAGCTCGTAGTACACAGTGCCTGTTAAGAACTCGTAGAAGTCAGTGCTTGTTAAGGTCTCGTGGTAGTCTGTGCTGAGATGTTGTAGCAGAGAGTGTTTGTTGAGATGTGCTATTAGGCAGTGGTTGCTGAGATGTGATATTGGAGAGTTCTGGTTGAGATATAATGTAAGGATTAGAATGATTTTCATCAATATAAATGAGGTAATTAAAAAAAACGTGCATGGGGGCGTAATTAAATATTATTGAAAATACTTTTTAAATTTTTAGTAGCTGTATGTCCGATTACGCTGTGTCTCGTAATCGGTTGGCCCTGACTAGTATTATTACGCTACCTGACTGCAAAGAACAACAACAAAGAATGAAATGAAAATTTTCGTTAACACAATTAATTAGCAACTATGAAACCTACGAAACCAAAGCACATATGTAATTGTTCTGTGTGTGAGAGTGTGACTCAACGTACACATCTGGCACGGTTCTTCTTCAACAAGACAAGAATTTATTTATACCAACTTTACTGACGTGATAAAAGAAAATTACAAATACTATAATTGCTCAAGGAAAGTAGAATTACACTCTAATACAAGAACACACGCCAGATGCTTTGTTGACTGAACCTGTAATGACGCATTATTTAGGACACTAAAATAAAAACAAACTGAGTTAATTACCTCATTTATATTGATGAAAATCATTCTAATCCTTACATTATATCTCAACCAGAACTCTCCAATATCACATCTCAGTAACCACTGCCTAATAGCACATCTCAACAAACACTCTCTGCTACAACATCTCAGCACAGACTACCACGAGACCTCGACAGGCACTGACTTCTACGAGTTCTTAACAAGCACTGACTTCTACGAGTTCTTAACAGGCACTGTGTACTACGAGCTCTCGACAAGCACTGACTACTACGAGCTCTCTCCAAGCACTGTGGAGGCGGCTTAATAATACTCTTTGGCGCAATCTCTGGCGCAGTGGCTCAGTGTAGCCACCTTTCAATAGATAGCGTTCCCATTATGCACCATGTGTTATTTGCACAAAGGGTGCTTTTTTCTTTCGATCGCAACGAGTTTCAGCTATTGGATTTTGTTTTAGATGTTGTTTTCGGCCAGATTATGTATTCTAACATTTGCCCCTGGCAACAGGCTGGGCCACATCTTACACCACTTTAACAGTCTATTCAGCCTCCCTCCCCCTTCCTCAGATTTGCCCATAATGGGTGAAACTGACCCGTCACAAAATAAAACGTGCTATATTCATGTCACTACTCCACACTGACATGGAGGAAGGAAGGAAGATTGAGTTTAACGCACCGTCGACATAGAGGTCATTAGAGACGGAGCCCAAGCTCGGACTGTGTCAAGGATGGGTAAGGAAATCGGCCGTGGTCTTTGAAACGAACCATCAAAGAATTTGGCTGGAGCGAAAAATCTAAATCGGGATGACCGAACGTGGATTTGAAACGTCGTCCGCCCAAATGCGAGTCCAGTGTGCTAACAAATCACGTTGACTTGAGTTCTGAACACAATGCTTTGGCTAACAATACTAAAGTCGACTCTCGATTTCCTGGAAGAAACTAGCGAGATAAATAAAAGTTTTTTATTAATTTGGTTAATGTGATATTAATGAAAGTAAATAGTAATTAGCGTTCCTGTATCACTCTAAAATACAATGATTCAAGCAACAGATAATTGAGGCAGTTGAGTCCATTGTTTCAAACTGTACTGGTCACAGTTCTCTGTAGTTTGACCGTCCGCTTAGTCGCGATTTCTTCATGGCACTGATTTCGGTGAGATGATGTCGAGCAGTGCTCTATCTTCTCTAATATCATTACCCGATAAATTTTCCGAAAGAATTCTTGCGTTGGGTGGGGGGTGGGGAGGTGCGGCGGGGGTGGGGCAGAGTCAGTAATTTACAATGACTTAGAGACATGATAAATAACTGGTTCAAATGTTTTTCATTAATGATATATTCTCAGAAAACGTGATAGCTTATATAAATGAACATCTTACCCATCGTTATAGCATTAGGATCAGAATAAAATATTCTCCCACCAAATCTCTCGAGCTACAAGGTTCCTTTCACAAGGTGATAGCGGTCGCATCCTTTATATGTCGCAGCAAATGGCAGTCATGTTTACTTTCAAGAGCATTGCCCGTGCAACCTAGGAGTTACGAGCTGAATTAGCCCATAATAAATATTAAAGGAGTCTGCAAAACGACAAAGGGGCGTCACCTACGATGTCCATGTCTAGTGCAGCCAGACGCAGCATCTTTCTCTTCTGGACGGCGCCAAAGAGCCACTACTGATTGTGGTTGTCGTCCCATACATCGCCCACACGCAACAGCAGCCTACAGCCAGCTCCTGTCACAAACGACTGTCTTTCGTGTCTCTTCCACCACTCGACTGCCTCTAACAAAAAACGATTTGTCGCCCTTCACCGTTGAGACCTGATTGGTAGGTAGTCAGAGAACGCACACGATAAGGTTAAGGTTGCGGATGGGGCCGTTAACAGTTACTGCCGGCCGGAGTGGCCGAGCGGTTCTAGGCGCTACAGTCTGGAACCGCGCGACCGCTACGGTCGCAGGTTCGAATCCTGCCTCGGTCATGGATGTGTGTGATGTCCTTAGGATAGTTAGGTTTAAGTAGTTCTAAGTTCTAGGGGACTGATGACCTCAGAAGTTAAGTCCCATAGTGCTCAGAGCCATTTGAACAGTTACTGTGAGTTGCACAATCAAACACACAACTTTATTTTTCTAAGAACCACTTATTTACATATTGGCTTGAAAGATCACAACTAAACAACACGGCCGAAGGCCTAGTTAAAGAAAACTTGAGATGTTTTCTGGGCTGAAGGCTCAAAACCACACAGCAAATACAAGAACGGCTGAAAGCCTGGCTTAGTAATCAAACGCAATTAAAAATAGAATGTAACTTAAAAAAAACATGTAATGAAAACAATTAACGGCTAAAGGTCTACACTATACGTATGAAGGACAACTATAATTAAGGAACATTATTAAAGAATTTCTTCTAAGCAAGAAAATTTCGTTTTAAACTTACAACTGAACGGTCGAAGCCTGATTAAGTTATTGGACGGCTGAAGGCCACAAACAAATTTGGAACAACGGCTGAAAGCCTGAACAACAACTCAGAAAATAATTTAGAATAAACGCCTTGCTCCTTATAAAAAAATTTCCTTTAGAGAATACACACGGCTGAAGGCTTTATTAAGGGGTTCACGCAAATCCTCGGCTGAAGGCCACACATAACACATGGAAAAACTAACGGCTTAGTTCCTGGATTACAAACAATTTCAGATAGAACAATTTATAAGAATAAAAAAAAGTTTTCTAAAACAATCAATGCTCAGAATTTTAATTTAACACGGC
Source organism: Schistocerca americana (assembly GCF_021461395.2). Classification (NCBI taxonomy): domain Eukaryota; kingdom Metazoa; phylum Arthropoda; class Insecta; order Orthoptera; family Acrididae; genus Schistocerca; species Schistocerca americana. The sequence goes on along the minus strand of NC_060125.1, from coordinate 364,105,820 downwards.
TGAAGGCCTTTATATAAAATTTAAACAAAAACTTAAATTAATACACGGCCAAAGGCTTCGCACAATACTACAACTAAAATGAAAATCACGATTTAAAACAAACGGAACAAGTGGTACTCAGAAGTGTTCCAAGGGTCGACCTGGGATGGTAGCTCAAACGTTAAGGTGAGGTAAGACAGGCAGCCAAAAGCTGAATTTAGGTAATCGGATGGCAACCCAAGCTACGGATGGCTCGAGAACCGACCAACAATTTAACCAATTCCCTTCCGTCCGACCAACGGCACAACGATGGAGAATATCGGCCGAGGACGAGAATACGAACAGTACTACGCCTCCAGAAATTGGCGTCTAAAAACAGCCACTCTAAGCAAATATGAACCAAACAACTTAAAAGGCTGTCGAACTACGCGCCGTGCTGGACAGCAGCAACAGGACGAGGAAAAGGGACACTGCCTACAAACTACGCTAACGACCAGGGCAGGTAGCTGGAGCGTTAACGGCCACAGGCAGTAACAGTCCATTTAGTAATTAATCACAACATAGGAAGACGGCTGCAAGATTTGGCCGACTCCAACACATGATACAATGCTGCTAGCCCGAACGACCAAGGGGGCTACAACCCGCAAATGAACGAAGAGGGGTCACAATAGTTGAGGTATCATAACAGATTAACTGATCACTGAACTTAGCGTCCAGGTTCGGGGGGGGGGGGGGGGGGGGGCAAGGAACTTGTCGCTCTCGCAGCTAGCGCCTCACGATCCGACAACACGTGAACACTGCCGGTACCGCGGAGACTTCCTCGCTGCTCCGTCCCAACTGACTCGCCAGCACACACACAACCACCACCCGGAAATACTAGCGGTCATACCAGATAGTACAACAGTACTAGTATCGATAAGCGCTGCTGCTGCCATTCAGGGCAGCAAGCCAGCAACTCGGTTACACCAGTAAGTAAGGAACAAACAAGACGCCAGTCGATGTAAAAATGCCAAAAACCTAACGGCATGAACGCGAGCCGTATACGGCTCAACTGTAATGTATGTTGATAATTGAGATAGCCGGCCAGAGTGGCCGTGCGGTTCTAGGCGCTTCAGTCTGGAACCGCGCGACCGCTACGGTCGCAGGTACGAATCCTGCCTCGGGCATGGATGTGTGTGATGTCCTTAGGTTAGTTAGGTTTAAGTAGTTCTAAGTTCTAGGGGACTGATGACCTCAGATGTTAAGTCCCATAGTGCTCAGAGCCATTTGAACAATTGAGATACCAACGTGTTTCTCATTATTACAAAAAATTAATGGTAAATTTCCCTGTTTAAATTAGAACATTATAGTTTTATTTAGTAATGAATGAATACAATACCATGAGATTTCATGTAATACAAGCTTTCTGTTTGAATTTGCGTCTTAGGTTTTCTGCCAAAGACACGCTTTTTGACTCATCTTAGTGATCTCGCCCCACTATGTGCACAAGATGTCCTTAGGTTAGATAGGTTTAAGTAGTTCTAAGTTCTAGGGGACTGATATTTGTTGTTGTATCCGCCTGGTCGTCGATTCCTCTGTACGTACACCAGGCAGGCTGTGCGGGCAGCCGGCCCGTCAAGAGGATGTGCTTAAACGGCTCTCATAAACACAGGAATATTTTTTTGTATGGCCTGGGCGCCAACCTCACCGGCCGGTAGCGTGCCTATCGCAGCAAAGAGAGCTGTCGGTAGGGAACTATTTTGCTATACCAGGTCACAAGCTCTCGCAGTGCCACACGGATAAACATCAGTGATCGACTATTTAGGCACCACCAGACAGTGCAAAGTCTACGGTCGCAGGTTCGAATCCTGCCACAGGCATGGATGTGTGTGAACCGTGCGAAGTCATTTACTCCCCGTGCCTGAACTCGGCAGTACTAGCAGTTCTGACCGGCCGCATCAGCAGTTCGGTTGCAGCCTTACGAGCAGATTCGTCTCAGCGCTCCACACAGACAGACCTGGCCTAGTTCGTCCTGGTCTTCACCAGCAGCACATCAGCCGTCACACGCCTACAGTACCGGCCCAGTAACCTCCCAGGTCTTCACACTGTCCTCTACGACGGCTCATCAAGAAGTAGGTACTAATTTTTACTACTCAGTATTAATGAGCCATATATGATAAGTTCAGACGAAAAAATATAATGTCCAAATACAGCAGAGACGTTACACCCTACTGTTCGACGACCGGCGTGTCACAAACGATCAACTAGGGGAAAATATCAAAATCAGTCAAAAGTCGGTTTGATATTTTGCGACGGAGGTCGCCTCTACTGGTTTCCCGCGTATGCTTGCACCCATTCAAAAACCCGGCGAACATCGGAACCTAGGACACTGACAGCACCCGTCCATTCAACGCATACCAGGCCGGCATCTGCCTTTTAGTGAGAAACAGCTTTACGACTCGTTTGGAGTTATACACCTGCCAGAGAGCCAGCTGACATACCTCACAGAATAACGTTACTCATATACATAATCATATAGTAATGAAATGTTCTTGTTAGATTCCTAATCACAGGTATTTGTTTCTGTTAAATGTGTACTTTAAAGTGTCGCTAGCAATTTGAATTGATCTGGTAGTCTTAGTAATGGGTTATTAGTTATGTCATGGAGCAATATTCGAAAAAAAAATACTGTCCCATAACATCAACTGTTGACAACTGTTCATTGATATTGAACCGCCGGCCGGAGTGGCCATGCGGTTCTAGATGCTACAGTCTCGAGCCGAGTGACCGCTACGGTCGCAGGTTCGAATCCTGCCTCGGGCATGGATGTGTGTGATGTCCTTAGGTTAGTTAGGTTTAATTAGTTCTAAGTTCTAGGCGACTGATGACCTCAGAAGTTAAGTCGCATAGTGCTCAGAGCCATTTGAACCATTTTGATATTGAACCACTGCTGGACTCTTCCAAGTAAAAGCGTACATTTGTCAAACACATCAGGCCATACTATCTGTTGAATTTGGCGATTCGTTCGAATCTTTTATGCCGTTGTGTACGGTGCTGACCAGCGTCTCCGGAAACTACTTATGCGTACTTTACCTGTGCGTGACTTGCTGCTGTTTTGGAATCCATCTGTTTCCTGAATATACAAAGCTTAGAAGCGAATACTGCTTGTATTTCGATTCCTGTCCGTGTAGGCGACGGTTCTCACGTTGGCACGATGAAGCGACCGTGATGTTGATGTTTTTAAGTGCTTCGCATCTCCACCGATGTAATGTCGAAACCACCATCAAATCCGAAGATAGGGTCGCCACTGAAGCTGTACACTTACAGCGGGAAGCTTGTTCATTGGTGTCACCAACGTACAGTCAGAACATAACTGATATCCTGGACGGAAAGGGCCGTTATTTATACTAACAACCAAAATTTCAAAATGGTGACATTTGTAAAACCACTGAATATTCCATACGTATAAATGATAGAATCATGGCGTGTTTCATGAACCCTCCAGAAATGATAGATATGGAATAACAAAGATACGCCGGAGGTCAGGTTTGAAGCAGAACCCCACCGCACGTCAGTCAGCGACGCTGACCACTGCAGCATATTGCATGCGCTAAAATTCTCCCCAATATGTTAACCCATTATATAGGCTGCTCAGGAAACCAGCATGGAACCACCGGAAAAAAAATCTGGTGCACGTAAGAGAAAGCTACATTTGGTTCTTCGAGCAGAGTAGAACTCTTACTTAAGGCATTTGCTGATATCTGAAAATGTAGGCAGTTCGATCGTCTTGTTAACCAACATCATAAGGAAACTGACACTTGAATACTTCTTCTCTTCTAATGACGATGGGGACAGAATAAACTACTCCTCCTCAGATCCAACAAATACTCTTAGATGCGCAAAGAAAGTTAAAATCGAAATTATTTTCTGTTACAGGATTGAGATACCAAGGTAAAACGAATGACGCATCTCAGAGTTACGCAGCAAAAAATTAGACATATTCAAATTTTTTCACAAAGTGTACTGAAACGAGTTTAGTTCACTTTCTACCGGTCCATTAGTAAAGTTTCTGGGAAGTTTCCGGAGAGTGTTATTGTTTATTCTAGAAATTAGACTCTTCGTCACGTTATCATAGTAAGAATTGCTACTCGGCCTTTTCGAAATGATACTCAGGACTTAGGGGCTTCTGGGGACATACCCTGATAAAACCGGTGCTTTATCTGACTTTATTCTTCCCGTCCCTTGTGCGTATATAATGCCCCTGCACGTCCTCGTGGAAGTGATGAAATGAATATTCTGAAATAAAAGACTTCTGCCTTTCTCTGAGCAGAAGACGTTTTGCCCGCGTATCATTTCTTGTCCTTACTGGGAAATGTAAATTTGTTTTGAAGCGCATAAAGTTCTTCTCTAAAACTCATACATATTAATAATAAAATTGTCTATTTCCAGTCTCAGTGACGACTTTGTGCTCTGCATTGTTCCAAAGGAGACATTTGTTTAATGAAATCGTTTGTCATGTACACAGGAAATCTTCTTCGTGATATATAAGGGCAGTTTCAGTGACACAGAGCTGGAATATACTATCATCGTTAGTAATTTCACTTTATGAACAGTTTCAGCAACAAATGGCACTGTTCGTTGGCTATTTACTGCTTTTTTATGGACTGTATTAAACAGTTTGCGATAGTGATCAAGAAATAACTTTCGAGGTACTTGAGAGATCCGTAGAGGGTGAAACCTGTAAGGGAAGGCGGAATCGGAATATATCCAACAAACAATCGACGACGTTGGATCCCAGTGCTTCTCTGAGGTGAAGAGGTTGAGACGGGAGAGGAATTCGTGGTGAGACGCGTCAAAATTACCGGAAGACAGATGGAAGAAGTGGTTACTATAATCATAGGAAGTAATATATGGTGCAAATGGCTCTGAGCACTATGGGACTTAAAATCTGAGGTCATCAGTCCCCAAGAACTTAGAACTACTTACACCTAACTAACCTAAGGACATCACACACATCCATGCCCGAGGCAGGATTCGAACCTGCGACCGTAGCAGTCGCGCGGTCTAGGACTGAAGTGCCAAGAACCGCTCGGCTATCGCGGCCGGCAAGTAATATATGTTCATTTATTTGCAATAGTGATTTCTAAGTGGTAACAAAAACAAGTAATCAGGGTTCAAACACATTTTTTAGAAAATAAATAGAAATATTGTATTTGTGTCTCAGTGTTAAGACCGCCACATGAAGTAAATAGTGATGTAAATTGTGTGCGAAATCCAACTGCTTGCTCGATTGATTAAAGACGTCATTGACCGAGTAGAGAAGATTTTGAAGAAATGTAATGTCACCGCAGTATAAAAATCCATCTGGAAGGTAAAGGAGTATCTTAGGCCAGTTAAAGAAGCTCACAAACCGGTGGTAAAAGAAGAAATTGCTACAGTTGTGGATACAAAAAAATAGAATCGTAGGAAACAACTGGAAGAACATACCAACATCTGTAAAGGAGAGAACTGCAAGAGTGTCATGATTCTCTATTCCCCCATTGCTAAAAAAATTTCGAGCTAACCCCCATTCGGATCTCCGGGAGGAGACTGCCGAGGGGAATGTAACCATGCGAAAACTATGGAATAACCAACGAAGGGATAACATTCTATGCGTCGGAGAATGTAATGTAAAAGTTTTAACGTGGTATGGAAGCCATAAAATCCGAAAAGAGTAATGCAAAGGCTCAATAATGGGCGCCAGTGAAGTGAAACTAGAAGAAGGCAAGGGTTTCTTGTCAGACAAATGTAGGGTAATATCAACAGCATCAGAAAATGGTACAACGGGAGTCGCATTCGTTATGAACAGGAAAATGAGCGTAGAGAATGAGCTACGGTGGACAGTTCCGTGATAGGGTTGGTCCCATCAGGTTCGGCAGCAAATCCACTTCGACAACGATAGCTGCGGTATTCACACCAACGTAGCAAAGTGAAAATGAGATAAGGAGATAGTGAAAGTACGTGAGCACTGTAGTGGCAATCCTCCGTAAGGTGGTGTTGTACAACACGCGCCGCGTGTATGTACTTACAAACGCTGCGCTGTCAAACATTTCGCGCCATGCACCAGGGGTGCTGGATGTTATACATGTGTTTTGGTTTTGTTTATTCCTTGATTTATGCTTTTGGTGTTTTTGTTTCGGCTGTGCCTAGTTAATCAGTAAGATTTGCGGGATAATTTGAATGTATTGTTGCTGGTGGTTTAGTGTTAGGTGTCGAGTTGTATCTTCAGAAGCTATTACATGTTTTCGGCGTTTCTCAAGTGACTGCATTCATTAAAGTTTGTCACTGTTGACACAAGTGCATCGAGTGCATTTTACGTGTAGTGCAGCTTCGCCGCGTTGAGATATATGCAAGATTAAATCATCGAACGACAACCTACCCGGCTTGTACCGACAATGATTATTGAATGGTAAATCAGTATTTATCTCTAAAGAAATGTAACTACAAAGAAAGTGTGGTTAACAGAAGAAATACTGATGGACAAAACGAAGGCAATACAGCAATATAGTAACATAAATCAGTTAGGAAATAAACAAATAAATAAGAAATGCATGGTAGCCAGGCGAGATGGCTAGAGGAAAAATGTGAAGAAATCGAAAAAGAAACGACCGTCGAAAGGACTGACTCAGCATATAAAGAAATCTTTTCACCTTCAGTGAAATTAAAAGGATGTGTGGTAACATTAAGAGTGCAATGGGAATACCACTGTTAAACGCAGAGGAAAGAGTGGGTAGATGGAAAGAGTACATTGCAGGCATCTATGAGGTGCGATTAGTCTGGTAATAGAAGAAGAGACTGGAGTCGACATGGGCGATGCAGTATTAAAGTCAGATTTTCAAAGAGCTCTGGAGACTTGAGATCAAATAAAGCAGGAGAGACAGGTAATACTGCATAGGAATTTCTAAAATCATTGGGGGAAATGGCAACCAAGCGGCTATTCAAGTTGGCTCATAGAATCTATGAAACCGGCGACGTACCATCAAACTTTCGGAAAAATGTCATCCACACAATTCAAAAAATAGCAAGGGCAGATATGTGCGAAAACTATTGCACAGTTAACGTGTCACGCATCCCATGCGTCCATGCTCCTGACAATAATAATGTAAAGAAGAATGGAAAAGAAATTTATAGATCTGACAGATGACGATCAGCTTTAGCTTTAGGAAAGGCGAAGGCACGAGAGAAGCAGTTCTGACTTGCATTTGATAAAGGAACCAAAAGGAAAAACTCCGTCCGAACAGGCTGTGAAGGGCCAACGGTATCTATCGACTGCGGTGTCATTCTCAGCCTCTTTTTTTTATGTCATTTTGTTAGTTATTGGTCGGCGTATTTCTTCGAGGCGGACGTCCTATGAAACTCGTTCACGTTCATCGTTGATCCATTCACTCAGTTTTTTTTTTATTTTATTACGGAAGGTATCTAAACCTCCGACCGAACACGCTGAGCTACCGTGCCGGCGTGGCGACGGAGGGGCATAAGGTCAGCACACCTCCCCCCCCCCCCCCCCCCCCCCCCCCGGCCGTTGTTAGTTACCGTGACCGTAACCGTAACTTCTCAACAAGTAGCTCCTAATTGGCCTCACAAGGGCTGAGTGCACCCTGCTTGCCGACAGCACTCAGCAGACCCGGATGGTGACCCATCCATGTGCTAGCCAATCTCGACAGCACTTAGCTTTACATAAGAATATACAGCCTACAGTTGCAGGTTAACTTTATCGTTTACCTAGGTTAGCAATAATGTCTTCTTCAGAACATAAAATATCATTTAAATGTTTGCCTAAAACAGGCCATGTCCTAAGTCAACTTTATAAAACTAGATGCATAACCATAAGGTTTTGTCACTTCTATTAAACAAGCTGTAGCAGATTCACTTTAGGCCCGTTGTATGGGCCTCGGCGTTTTAAAAAGCACTTAGCTTTGGTGATCTGACGGAAATCCATGTTACCACTGCGGCAAGGCCGATGGTGATAAAGGAATGTGAAGAAAAATCAAGATACAATCATAGGAACTGTTGATCTAGAAAAAGAGTTCGATAATGTGAATTGGTGGGAGACGCTCTAAGTTCTGAGAGAAACTTGGAATAAGCTACACGGAAAGACGAGTGACCTACAATATGTACAAGAACCAAGAGGGAAAAGTAACATTTGAAGACCGAAAACGAAGTGCTCCGATTAAAAATGATGAAAGACGGGGATGAACTTTTCCCCTACCGTTCAACCTATAGACTGAAGAAACAATATGAGAAGTAAAAGAAAGGTTTAAAAATCGGATTAAAATCCAAAGTGAAAGGATATCTAGGGTAACATTGGCTGACGACATTCCCAATGAAAATGAACTGTTGAATGCAATGAACACTCTAATGAGTATAGAATATGCATTGAGAGAAAAGCGGAAGAAGGCAAACGTAATGAGAAGTAGTGTCAATGAGAACAGCGAGAAACGTAAGATGAAAATTGGTGATCACGAAGTAGACGAAGTTAACGAATTCTGCTATCTTGAAAGCAAAATAACCACTATGGATGAAGGAAGGACACAAAATGCAAACTAGCACAGGGAAAGAGCGCATTCCTGGCCCAGAGAAGTCTACTGGTATCAAACCTAGGTCTTATTTGAGAAAGAAATTTCCATTTACGTGTGAAGCATAGCACTGTGTGGTACTGAATCGTGGACAGATAGGTCATATGTTGCGAAACACGCCTTGGGGCTAGGAGACCATCAGATTTAATTTGATAATTTTATAAGTTTCAGGGCCCGTCTGACACGAGCGAATGCTGCGGTAGGCTTTAAAGATAGGGATGGAAATTGTCAAACACGACAGGGGAAGGCTGTGAAACTGAAATGTATAGTGATATTGGCGGCGAATAAATATGTGTTTCAGTCCACCCTGGATCGTATTAGTCAGTAACAACTGACAATGGTCAACTGTGCTCGTGTTGTTAGGACAAGGGATATTGTCCATCTGCATGGTAGTGGACAAAATGAACTTTTACTGTAGCTAGCAGCGAGCCAGGATATGAATGGGACATGTTTAGAACTCCCTATGATGTCTTTCGTAGATGACATTGGATACCTCCGCGTAATTTATTTACCACGACAAAATAAGCTGAAAAGTTTTAATGAATTAACAGAACGTATTTACACTACTCAGCCAGTTTAATAGTGATTTGTAAAAGTCATATGGAAAAGCAATGGAAGCCTAATTCATTAAATTAATATCAATAACCTTGGAAAAATTTCATCAGTACATAATTTGCAAACAGTACGGGACCTCATTAAAATATATCGCTACAAATATGAATAATTAATTATTCAGGAGGTAGTGATGTGTTTGAGGCACTACATTTCCGTTGTGAACGAGTGAATTTCAAATCCTCGTGCGTACACAGAGATGAAGGGTGCTAGTACTTATCTTAATTGATTAACGGGAATGCCGAAATTATTCCTTTCGAAAAGTCACGCCCGGGTTCGTGACATATTCCTGTCCAGTCTGTCTACAATCATCAGCTCTAACTAGCACGCTGCCGACTGGACATTTAACTCGAAACTTCATTTTTAATATTCTCCATTCCCTATATTATACCAGATCTGAGGGTGACTACTTTATAAATATTTATGGTTTTGAAACAAATTATGAACACCGGCTGCAGACACCTATTTGCTTGTTCAAGAGCACTTAACTGACCGATGACGAACGCAGAGAGGTGGAAGAGGATTCAGGCGTCCAACGTGTTGGTAGCTTATATTATTGTGGTCCTATCAGAAGAACTCAATGCGAGGCTTCGTGCAAGAAATGGAGGTCCCTTGTCTTAGCACCTACAAATCTTTCACTATGCATATCTTGAGCAGAACATATCTTGCACAGTGAATATCTTGCATTCGACTTTATTGCATGGTTCAGTTCCACCCGTCATATTATTTGGTGCGATAATCATTACGTTATGAGAGTCTCTTCTTCCCACAATATTGTTGAGATTCCATTCTCATCTAAAAACGTCTTATGTCGAAACTCCATTTCCTTAATCTCTTTTTCCAAGATGAACAGACACCCATGTGACTGCTGTCTCATAAAATTCGCAGCTTGCTGTCAGCTTGGGGAGAAGCGCTCTGAGCATCTATTATATAAGCCCCTGTATGAAGGAGTGACTGCAGCACTCCTCTTGATCAAGTGTACTATGAATGTTTAGTAACTTCGGCCGTCTTGTTTGCCAGTGCGTTCTCTCCTTTACCTTAAGAGCTGCTAGACAAAAAAATTACAAAACTAAAAATGTAGATTTTAAATGCTTTTATATTTCGAGTCGATTACTTACGGTGCTACAGAAGAATGCTGAAGATTAGATGAGTAGATCACATAACTAATGAGGAGGTATTGAATAGAATTGGGGAGAAGAGGAGCTTGTGGCACAACTTGACTAGAAGAAGGGATCGGTTGGTAGGACATGTTCTGAGACATCGAGGGATCACCAATTTAGTATTGGAGGGCAGCGTGGAGGGTAAAAATCGAAGAGGGAGACCAAGAGGTCAATACACTAAGCAGATTCAGAACGATGTAGGCTGCAGTAGGTACTGTGAGATGTAGAAGCTTGCACAGAATAGAGTAGCATGAAGAGCTACATCAAACCAGTCTGAAGACCACATCAACAACAACTTACGGCGCAACAGACATTGATTTCATTCAGACGCATACGTGAGCACCCTCAAGTCAATCTATCTTGTTTAGTAACAATGACACAACTTACATTTATGTTTTTAATGTACGACGTGGGACAGGAAAGTGAGGAATATTTCGAGGGATAATTTTATGAACTGATGCAGACTGCCTGTAATTCGAATCTTTTTTATTCATCAATCAGTACTGCAGACTGAAAGCTGCATTTTACGGATTCATAGTCTTGTCTCGAGGTTTTCATCATGGTCTGACGAAGCACGCACACTTGAGTAAGGTTATATTGTTAAATGAGTGAGAGAGACACATGAAACTGAAAGAGAAGCATCGGAGATGTTAGAATCTTGAACATAAACTCTCGTATTTTTGCAACAGACCACTACTTCAAATTATGTGTAAGAAACTAATGTAGTAAAATTCGATATGTAGAGAGTAAATTTCCAGAAGAACAAAAATAAATAATCCCGAAAATGTAACAAGTTCATATGGCTTGACATCGTGTTGTTTGTGAACTTATTTATAAGCTATTTTCAAGTATATACATCCTCTTTGATAAAGCATACTTAAAAGCAACCATCCTCAACATCTTATGGATCCTTGGATCAGCTCTCTGCGTATGAGCTTGAAAACCAAACAACGTAATCTCTATTGAATGTGGACAGCTATGCACGAAGTTTATTGATTAAACAGATATAAGAGAATTTCAAGCATGGATGTATCATGTAAAAGCGTAAGTTCAACGCTGATCTGATAGTAGGTTTAATAAATTGAGCTGAAACTTCTTTGTCGCGAAAGAAAAGGATCTTACTAACTAAACTGCCTCGAATTCGTCTTCTATGTTCTACAACACATTGTTGCAAAACTACTCTGAGTGCTGTGTTCCTTGAACGACCTTGCAGATTGTGTAGCGGAACCCATACTAATGAAAAGACGTGACAGACGTAGATAAGAGTATGGATTTCAGAATACTGTTGTTAAATATCGCTACTGATGGACTTTTGGACTCATTCATTTCGGAATAAGGATGTAAACAGAATATTTACGAGTTACAGAAATCAATCTGCAAGGCAATAAAATGAAAATGCGGTTTTTGTTTCCGCAGAACCACTTCTTCCCTCTTAGGACAAAAATAAGACGTGAAGAAATGTTTCTGCCTTAGATAAATTGCTACAAACAGTCAAACTATGTGCCTTAATTAATTTCCGTGAACTTTGCTACTTCGTTCTGTATATGTTACTCGTTAAAACGAATCTTACATTTATGGGGGGTGATCAATAAATTTCTATTCGAAGGCCGTACAGGCCAGAATCGATATGCCAGTTAGGCAAAAATACCGTGAGCATCGAGGGAATCATTCCACAGACGTACCGGATGTTGTAGATACACGTTTGGTAAAACGCCGTGTCCTGTTGCGTGAGGAAGTCGGTAATTGCTTGAGGCACATCCTCGTCCGACAGGAATCGTTGAGACTTCAAGGATTGTTTTAAGCCACTGAGCGAGTGATAAACGCATGGGGAGAGATCAGGACTATAACGCAGAGGCTCGAGTGTCTCCCATTTGAGTTGGCGCAATATGCGCATTCAGACATTTGCGAAATGGAGGCGTCTTGCTCCGAATCGCGACTAGCATGGAACCTGGCGCACCATTCCACAGGCGTAGTTTTCGACAGACCTACAGCCGCATATTCTCCGATGGGCTTCTACTGGTGTTTGTTCTTCAGTTGCCCAGAACAAAACTGCAATAACGCCCGCAAATGGAAACTTTTCCATGGCCCTTTGTATGTACAGAGTACGTTGGAAAGCGTCAACGTATTAACAGTGTCAGGCACTACAGTACAAAATTAACGGTAAACAATCGATTTAATGTCACATTGTCAACAGCAGACCCCCTCATACTCATTGAACTAAGTCTGTTCCCAAGCATGGAATTGCTGATAGTAAATTAGTAATTACTGTTGCACCTCAGAATGATATTCAGAAGGTAAAACATATCCTATAAATTCAGTTGCTATAATTAGGAATAAAATTACTGTTCCAATTATTCAGGTGCGTATATACACTACTGGCCATTAAAATTGCTACACCAAGAAGAAATCCAGATGATAAACGGATATTCATTGGACAACTACATTATAGTAGAACTGGCATGTGATTAAATTTTCACGCAATTTGGGTGCATAGATCCTGAGAAATCAGTACCCAGAACAACCACCTCTGGCCGTAATAACAGCTTTGATACGCCTGGTCATTGAGTCAAACAGATCTTGGATGGCGTGTACTGGTACAGCTGCCCATGCAGCTTCAACACGATACCACAGTTCATCAAGAGTTGTGACGGGCGTATTGTGACGAGCCAGTTGCTCGGCCACCATTCACCAGACGTTTTCAATAGGTGAGACATTTGGAGAATGTGCTGGCCAGGGCAGCAGTCGAACATTTTCTGTATCCAGAAAGGCCCGTACAGTACCTGTAACACGCGGTCGTACATTATCCTGTTGAAAGGTAGGGTTCGCAGGGTTCGAATGAAGGGTAGAGCCACCGGTCGTAACATATCTGAAATGTAACTTCCAGTGTTCAAACTGCCGTCAATGCGAACAAGAGGTGACCGAGACGTGTAAGCAATGGCACCCCATACCATCACGCCGGGTGATACGGCAGTATGGCGATGACGAATACACGCTTCCAATGTGCGTTCACTGCGATGTCGCCAAACACGGATGCGACCATCATGATGCTGTAAACAGAACATGGATTCATCAGAAAAAATGACGTTTTGCCATTCGTGCACCCACGTTCGTCGTTGAATACACCATCGCAGGCGCTCCTGTCTGTGATGCAGCGTCAAGGGTACCCACAGCCATGGTCTCCGAGCTGATAGTCCATGCTGCTGCAAACGTCATCGAACTGTTCGTGCAGATGGTTGTTGTCTTGCAAACGTCCCCATCTGTTGACTCAGGGATCGTGACGTGGCTCCACGATCCGTTACAGCCACGAGAATAAGATGCCTGTCATCTCGACTACTAGTGATACGAGGCCGTTGGGATCCAGCACGGCATTCCGTATTACCCTCCTGAACCCACCAATTCCATATTCTGCTAACAGTCAATGGATCTGAACCAACGCGAGCAGCAGTGTCGTGATGCGATAAACCCCAATCGCGATAGGCTACATTCCGACCTTTATCAAAGTCGAAAACGGGATGGTACGCTTTTCTCCTCTTTACACGAGGCATCACAACAACGTTTCACCAGGTAACGCCGGTCAACTGCTGTTTGTGTATGAGAAATCGGTTGGAAACTTTCCTCATGTCAGCACTTTGTAGGTGTCGCCATCGGGGCCAGCCTTGTGTGAATGCTCTGAAAAGCTAATCATTTGCATATCACAGCATCTTCTTTCTGTCAGTTAAATTTCACGTCTGTAGCACGTCATCTTCGTGGTGTAGCAATTTTAATGGCCAGTAGTGTACATATAAGATCCATAGAAGATTCCTCGCACTACAAGTAAGTAAATGCAAATAAAAAATATAGACGCTCCATTTGCGTGTAAACTTCAGTTCGAATGATTCAACCGTTATTTACGTCTCGGCAGATGGGTACCAAACTCCTGAATGCTATTTCAATATTTGATGTATAGTGTACAGCTTAAAATAGTGCAGTTACGATTTGAATTACTATACACAGTCCTAACAGGGACCCAAAAATTCATCAAAGTGAAATATTTGTCGGGCAGGTAAATTAACTAAGGAATTGTTAATAATTTTAATTAAAGGGTTTCTTAATCTTAGGGGCTTGTTCATTAGTAAAATTATCTTATTTTACGAATAGATCCCAGGTTAATAATAGTAATTTCGACTTCTGCTAATAGTGCTAAAAATAAATAAATTGTCATTATTGTAATAATAAATGTTGGCCTATTATATACTTTTTCTAAAGATATTGTTATTTCTTGATAACTGGTTGAGTTATCAATATTTAAAGTTTCGGTCTTTTTGAAGAAGTCTGTATTATCATGTCTAAAATAATTAATGTTGATATGATAAAGACCTATATTGTTAAAGTGACGATTACAGTAATTGATTTAAGTTGAAATATTTCATTTGATGCAATTCTTGTTATATAAATAAATAGGGCTAATATGCCACCAATAAACGTAAAGAATAAAATACATGACAATCAGTTACTTTCCATTATTTTTCCTGTTATTAGTCCAACAAGGAAGGTTTTAAGGATGATGAAGACCACTGCCATTCGCTATATTCAGTGCCACCAAGAGGCGTTCCGCCCACAGGACGTGGGAAGGAAAGTACTCGTATATTGACATAAGCGGGCAGAGGCGGAGGGACAATCGTAATTAAAACACAAATGACTAATAAAAGAAAATTTAAAATAATCATAAATAAATCATAAAGTACCAATACTATTTGTAGAAAAAATCTACATAAATGAATTCTAAATTCAACTTCTAGCTGAGATACAGACAGCAATCGGAAAAATTCACTGACATTGAGCAGATTGTTACGAGATGGGAACGAGCACCTCGGAAACGGTGAAGCTGGTCGACAGTTTACATCTAGTGTTGTGAATGACTAGGGAAAGTGGCTGAAGGAGTCCGCAGCTCGTGGTCGTGCGGTAGCGTTCTCGCTTCCCGCGCCCGGGTTCTCGGGTTCCATTGCCGGCGGGGTCAGGGATTTTCTCTGCCTCGTGATGACTGGGTGTTGTGTGATGTCCTCAGGTTCGTTAGGTTTAAGTAGTTCTAAGTTCTAGGGATGAATATATAAGATGAACATCAACAAAAGCAAAACGAGGATAATGGAATGTAGTCAAATTAAATCGGGTGATGCTGAGGGGATTACATTAGGAAATGAGACACTTAAAGTAGTAAAGGAGTTTTGCTATTTAGGGAGTAAAATAACTGATGATGGTCGAAGTAGAGAGGATATAAAATGTAGACTGGCAATGGAAAGGAAATCGTTTCTGAAGAAGAGAAATTTGTTAACATCGAGTATAGATTTAAGTGTCAGGAAGTCGTTTCTGAAAGTATTTGTATGGAGTGTAGCCATGTATGGAAGTGAAACATGGACGATATCCAGTTTGGACAAGAAGAGAATAGAAGCTTTCGAAATGTGGTGCTACAGAAGAATGCTGAAGATAAGGTGGGTAGATCACGTAACTAATGAGGAGGTATTGAATAGGATTGGGGAGAAGAGAAGTTTGTGGCACAACTTGACTAGAAGAAGGGATCGGTTGGTAGGACATGTTTTGAGGCATCAAGGGATCACAAATTTAGCATTGGAGGGCAGCGTGGAGGGTAAAAATCGTAGAGGGAGACCAAGAGATGAATACACTAAGCAGATTCAGAAGGATGTAGGTTGCAGTAGGTACTGGGAGATGAAGAAGCTTGCACAGGATAGAGTAGCATGGAGAGCTGCATCAAACCAGTCTCAGGACTGAAGACCACAACAACAACAACAACAAGTTCTAGGGAACTGATGACCATAGATGTTAAGTCCCATAGTGCTCAGAGCCATTTGAACCAATATTTTTGGCTGAAGGATGGTGAAACCACGAGTATGCAACAAAGTATTAGACGTTCACACCTCATTACAGAACAATGATATCAGAGTCTTTCCGGCTCTGCAGAGGAGGATAGGTCACGATCTGTGACAGGTCTGACGATAGAGTCAACGACAAGTGAATTACAATAATTGGAGTGGTCACGGGGTCAGCTTGATTTCACTGTGGATTAATGGAAACGTGCAACCTGGTCGAAAGAATCACGTTTCTTATAGCAAATAAAAATATGCATCGCACCATACACGTTGGCGACTAGGGGCATTCACCTCGTCTTCTATGAAACCTGTGGCAATAATCGAAGGAACCATGACAGCTGTGTACAACGTGAACATTACTCTGGTGAACCTTGCGTAACTTCATGTTTCATGTCTTCCCTGATATTATATGTGCATCGTTCAGTCACATTACTGTGACCAGAGCCTATGTTGTACTCACAGGCTGCAGGTGAGATCACTAGCAGTGGAGAGTATACAGGGCGTAAATTTTAAGCTGACAAACTAGAATAGCTCGAAAAATAAGCTTCACACGGAAATATGTGTAGAATCCAAAGTTGATTATTTTCGAGGTGGATATCTGCTGGTGCTAAAATTAGCCCACCATCCCAGCCCGCTGGGGGTGGGGAGGGAGGCAACTTTAAAATTTCAAATGGGAACCCCCATTTTTCTATTGAAGAATCAGATTCTACATAAAAAACGACGTACATTTTGTCTTACCTACTTGTTTTGATTCTTGGTAGCTGGTGCTGTAATTCAAGAAAATCCATGTTCTTATTTCTGCGTGGAAAATGGTTACGGATCAATAAAAGCTACTTATTTATCCGTAAATTTTGATTCGCTAAAACTAAAACTCTCTTTCTTTCCCCATAGCGTGGAGTTTGAGAGAGAGGAATTAGAATTTTACCAGGAAACAAACAAAACTTAACCAAATCTGCGGAAAAAATTAATATTTAGGTCAACATTTGTAAAGCTCTAATTCCTCTCTCTCAAACCCCACCCTATAGGGGGAGAGGGAGAGTTTTAGTTTTAGCGATTCAAAATTTACGAAGTAAGTAAGTAATTTTTATTGGTCTGTAACCATTTTCCACCCAAAAGTGAGAACATGGATTTTCTTGAATTACAGCGCCAACTACCATAAATGTGTAAGACAAAAAGTACGTAGTTTTTTATGTAGAATCTGATTCTGCAATAAGAAATGGGGACTTCCATTTGGTATTTCAAAGTTTCTCCCTCCCCACCCCCCAGGGGACTGGGGTGAGGAGATGATTTTAGCACAAGCAGATGTCCCCCTCGAAAATAATTCAACTTTGGATTCTACACAATTTTTGGTGTGAAGCTTATTTTTCGAGTTATTGTGGTTTGTCAAATTAAAATTTACACCCTGTATAAAGAGTTTTGGCAGGGGCGCGAGAGAGTGTGCAGTCATTGTTGTAACGTGAAAACGGAGTGATTCATCTGTCGTCCAAAAGATCATGATCATTGGTTTTAGCGCCAACGGTGGAAGCATTTCGGAAACAGCTAAGTCTGTAAACTGTTCAAATGTCGCTATTCTTGAAGGATACCGTGCTTGGCAAAACGTCGCTATCCAAAACTGGCGCCGAGAGAATTTTGGTGCATTATGGGACATGGATGACAGGTATGACCGGCAGCTACGGAGACGTGTACGAGCGAAAAGGCGTGCAACTGTTGAGCAGCTGACTCCGCAAATGAACCGAGGGGATACCAACCGTTTAGCGAACGTTGCTGCATGTGAATTCCCGCAGCACGTGCCTGTTACGTGCTAACTGCTGTTCATCAACGACGAGGGCTGGAATTTGCACGCCAGGACCGCAAGTAGACTTCTACTGTGTGGCCACCTTTAGAAATGAATCTCTTGATGCTCCATCAAACGTGTAACGTGTGAAAGCAAACACCTGCAACAATCGTCGGAAGGGTCCAGGGAGGATGACGAAGCTTTGTGTTCCAGGGATGATCTCGTTATTCTAGATAGCAAAATCGATCAACACAAATGTGCATCTGTCCTTGGGTCTCCTTGTCCACTCCTACATGCGTCATGAGTTTGCGTCTTCTCATGGTCACCAAACTTGACGGATAGCTCCACATCCCTGTCCTGAACCTCTTTGATGCTCTTCTTGCACACCTCGTAGCGGTGTACGCTGTAGAAGGCGGTTATTCAGGCTTTTCACAGGCGGTCACATTAATGTGACGGGACAGTATACCAGCAAAACAAGGAAAGGCTTTGGTGCTATAGCTCTCATCGGCAGATGTCTTGCCCATTCCAGCTAAGACCGATCTTTGCAATATAACGGTAAATGTCTTACAATGGCCTTAATTTTATTTCATAATCAGTACTACAAATCAGCATCAACTTTAAGCATGAACGCATCTTTACTGCATACTCATGAAAGTTTGTTACTTCCGTGCGTCATTTCTACCACTAGAAATGATAGGTACGAGGTGTAAAACGAAAAAGTTTTGTGACAGCTCTGTATGAAAATGGTGGAAATTACCAGTCCCTGCTCCCAGCCATCAGGCAGAATGTGCGTTCTTCTTACTGCTTCCATTCAGAAAAGAAAGACGCATGTAAAAGTAACGTGTACTCGCCACACAAGTCACATATGTACATCACTACAGTGGTATTTAAATGGATATCGATTCTTATTGTCTGAAATATTTATACTAAGTAGAGTATTTCATGCGCAGAACGCATATCAGACGTGTTTCACTGCCAAGACTTCTCACGCATAAAGATGTGCAATAAACGTCGATATTTCGATACATCGATATTTTGCCTCGACTATATAGGTTTTCATAAATATCAATAAAAACTTTTCGATATTTTAAAAATTTGCCAATAGCTATGTCGAATTCGTGGCACAGGGATCACCGCCGTTTTGCAATTCAAGATGGACCAACACGCTGTTCAGGAAATGGTCATATGTTTTCCGCTTATTGGCAACATGCTGAACTGAACTCGAAAATAAGAATTCACAAAATAATTAACGGTATCCCGCAAGGTTCTGTTTTGGCCCCACTCCTTTTTAACTTGCATACATAGGACCTTCCACAAACAAAGTATAAGAAATTTATTTACGCTTATGATACATGATGCGTGCGTCTAGGTGCGTAGCCCCTGTACCGTTGGCCAGAGGGTTTACCTCTGGGATATCATTGGGGAGTGATCTCTTGGTTCGACGGGCTCCTGAGAGGGAGCGATCGTGAAGCTGTGGAGAGAATCTAGAGGGGGGGCTGGTAGAGAGCCTTGGCGGAGCGTCGCGGGCAAGGAGAGCCCCAAGCCGAAAGCGGTAAGCCCGGCGCGGCTTGCTACTGTCGGAAAGTCTCGCAGGAGGAGCGCATCGTATTGCGGAACTGGCTGTCGTCTGGGCAGAGTGTGCCGCCGCAAGGAATTGTTTGCAGTGTAGACTCCGAGTGAGCTACTCTGCTGGCTGCTACCCTTACTGGTGAGCTACTTTATCTGAACGTTACTGGTTTGGTAGTTGTTCTTCGGTTCTTCTCTTTAGTGATCATTGATAAAGCTCCCCTGCCCGCAGTGTACTGTCTTTTGTGTTGTTGTTGTTGTTGTTGGTTGTTTTGGGGGAAGGAGACCAGACAGCGAGGTCATCGGTCTCATCAGATTAGGGAAGGACGGGAAAGGAAGTCTGCCGTGCCCTTTGAAAGGAACCATCCCGGCATTTGCCTGAAGCGATTTAGGGAAATCACGGAAAACCTAAATCAGGATGGCCGGACGCGGGAATGAACCGTCGTCCTCCCGAATGCGAGTCCAGTGTCTAACCACTGCTGTAGGCTGTGCCCGTATTTCTAGTCCCCACCAGGATGCCACATTCTACGGAAATTCTGGCTTGTTAATTATTTGTGGATAACTATAATTTCCCGACTTCTGTCTCTGAAATGAGGGGGATCTCAGTGTAACCTCAGCACTGGAATTTGTTTAAAGTCCGAAAGGCTTTTACTACCCATTAAAGATGGTTTAGTATAACCTTACTATTTTCAAATTGCAAACATTTGTTTAAAGGTTTATTTCCCTCTTAAGAATTTGCTTAAACTCCGGAGAACCTTTTTATTCATTTTTACAAGGAGTCTCAAGATAACTTTTTGTTATTCTAGTCCACCCCTTAAAGATGGTTTGGACCAATTTCAATTTGAAAACTTTTTTATCCACCCTTTGAAGGTGGCTCAGTTTCAATTGTGCTCTTTTGGAAGCATTGGTTTAAAGCAAACTTTAACGTTTTCCTTGTGCTATGGTAAGTGGTAGTGTCAAAGCTAAGTGTAAGACTTGATAACTTCTTGGTTAACAGAATATGATGTACTAATTGCCTTCTGGTGTGTTTAGATCACATCAACCTGTTTGTGTAACATTGCTGAAGTATCCCGCGCGTAGCCTGGGGCCTAGGTCAGCTAGAGGACCAACGAGCGATCACCATGTTATACTTTTCCTTAACTTAAGGGAAAATTTCCTGCTGTCAAAACCCTAAGTAAAGCTATAAAATTTGTGTGCACGTTTATTTCCGGTTAACTCAAATTTCTCAGCTTTATTGTATTGGAGACCTGGTGGTAGTGTTGAGATTTATAGTCAAATTTTGCAATAATCAAAGTCTCTGTAAACGTTTTTCTTATTCCCTGTTTCACTACGTAGACTGCTTAGCCCGCTTGTGAAGTCATATTTTGCTTAGTTGTTTCAAGTCAAATCTTTGCTTTAATTAAAATACAACCTTTGCTCTGGATCTCAGTTGAAGTACTCAGATTCCTGACGTCGTCCGTGTAGCCATATGCTGCTTAATTGTACTGTGCATGCTACCAGTGTATTGTGTATCGGCTGTATACCCAACTTGGGTTTGGTCCTTCTGCTCCAGAGGCCGGTGTCCTGCTATCCTACTGTGTCAGTACTCAATATAGAAACCTAAGGGAAACTGGAGTAACGCTAACATCAGACTACAAGAAGTTATGTTCAAACATATGTCTCTCTGATGGGATCCCTGGAAAATCCGGTATATCAAATTTCCACATGAGAAGTAGACACGGACACTGCAAAACTAACATCATATTTACAAATCAGGCTCTCGAGTATTGCGACACTTCAAAATACCTAAATGTGAACCCAGATAGACTTCTGACATACAAAACTCGGAACAGCACTCGTACACTCAAGAAGTTAAGTGCAACCTCCTGGGGTGCCGTTCCAGTAGTCCTCAGATCATCAGCCTTAGTTCTTTCTCACTCATCGCAGAATACCATTTCTCCATCTGGTTAAATAGCATTCACACTAAAGTATTTAACAGACAACTCAGCCAAGCAATGTGCCTCAACACGGATTCATTCCACAAACACCCACTGCCTACCGGTTCCTATTTACTCTCAACCACTATCCACAAGATGATCACCGTCCCTGCCGAACGCGAGGACAAGAATAAAACACAACCCGAAATTACCGACTCATTCAGAAATTTCATTGTCAGAACTCCAGTGTAAGAGATTTTAGAAAATCATTGCGGCTCACAGCAATCAGTCTGCAGCACAGTCATTTCAACAAACGAGATGCTTGGAGCAATCCTTGGCAGCAGCAGTATGCCACGAAGCATCATCAACTAAGAAAAAGTCCCTAGGAGTGACTGGCAGGGTTTCATCTACCCAAACGATAATGGCGCATACTGAACTAGATCAGAAAAGACAGGCGCAGAAATGGAGCATTTCTGCAGCAATAGGGATGAAAGTCACTCTCCCCCTCCACCAGTAATGTGACTGCGGCGAAGATCAGCAAACAGGACATTATACAATACTTGAATGTTCTTTCAGGGCATTCAAAGAGTCAATGAAAGACGTCCAAAATTAGTATTTAGGAGCTTCTGACTTTATTTCAAACGTCGACTTAGAGGTATGAACAGATTATGACCTTGAGAAGGTGTGTATCTGAGTAGAAGTGTATATATTCGTTGAAAATAATTGTCTAGTATCATCTGTCATCATACAATAATTAAAATAAATAGTCAATCTACATTGGCAAGAACCTTTTGCCGTACTGCTAAAAGAACGCGGATAGTGTACCGAAATGTTGCTTGATGTTTAAAAACAGAAGTTCATGCCAAATCAAATATTGCTTAGCCGTAATTCATTATCATATACCCTACATTATTCGAGAAAATTCAAAAAAATATGATTCCAAAGATTTATTGTTCGTATTTTTCTGTCAGTGTGTCCATTTTCAGTAATGTTTCGAAAATATTGTGTTTTTCCAGCTGCAGAAACCAATCAGTTAAACTACGAATGCTTAAATATAACTGTAACTCTAGCAGCAATAGAATGAAAGAGACCCTATGCTACGGTGTCACAAATGAGCGAGGGCTTAAATTAGCAAGATTAGCCAAAAGAAACAACATTTTGATCCATATGTTCACGATAGAAGAAATCAAATGCAAGCTGGCTCGCCGGGGAACAGATGGACTAATCAGCCACAGAGTCAGAATTGTCAGAATTTATTTGCTGAAAGGTAAGTACACTTGATTAGTTTGTCTTCAGTTGCTGAAATAAGGATCACGAAGTGATTGAGCATCTGCTGTACAGAGAAACGTATAGCAGTTTGATAAAATACACTCTGAGGCTTGAATTTATGAAATAATTAATTCGCATTGTCATTAGTATGTGATTAAAGAGTTAATTCATTCACTCGGGTGCCAAGTTGGTTAATACAAGTCAATACATTTTACCCTGAAAGAGTCGATGTTAGCAGTGCAATATGAAAATATAGAGTATCAGGCTACGAGAAATTATGGTTGGAAAGTACATGTATTGATCCACAGAAAAAATTATAAGCAGTATTAGAAAATTTTTATAGTGAATGACCAAGAAAACCACAAATAAGGTCGGCAGCTCAGATAGGAAAATTCGACTTAGCAGCAGGGACCGTGGCAGCATGTGTTCCCAGAGCCCTCAGCAAGGTGCGGTGAATTTTGGACGTTCGGCAGCAGAGTGATGGTAAGGCGGTGTCGGCACATCTGGCCAGGCTATCGTCTTAAAGCAGCAACGGCTAGTCAGGCATCTTGATTCAAACAAGCGGGTAATAATAATGCAGAATGTAAATAAAGTTTGTTTTATTTAAAAACTTCGGAGGCATTACTTTCCGTCATGAACTCTTATGTTTTCTTCACTTCAGCAATAGTCGGAGAGGAAAGGTATGTTGTTTCGACTTTGCAGATAACTTTACGTTTCTTTGTTTTCTATAACTAAAGAATCTGGCTTTAGTCATTTCAAGTGGTATATTATTTTTCATTCATCTGTTAGCAGTGGTTTCGAAATGGTATACATGCCAGCTTTTCCCCAGAGCCTTGCTGGTAGCATGATCGCTCAGGACTTAGTGGCAGTGTGATGGTAAGCTTACAGTCTCAATTCCTTTTCAATGGTACCAAATACCCCATCAGGGGACGTGTAAGTGTGACCTCTGATTGGGAAGTAGTGAGCTGTTCTCTCGAAAACTAATTACAAATGTCTACTATAAGCACATTTCGCAAAGTTTTTTTTTTTTTTTTTTTTTTTTTTTTAAATATCGAGTTTACAAAAAATTGAGTTTTGTGTGCACGATGAAACAGGAAAGTAATAAGTTTTGATAAAATCCGTGTACTTCAATGAACTCGTTTTATTTATAAGTACACCAGCACATATATAACCCATTTCTGTAAATTTTATAGTAGCTGAGGTCTGTAAAAACGGCCCTCAGTTGATAAATTACCATTTTGCTTTATTTTATTTATATTTTTTTTTCAGATGTAGCCAAATCGTGCGGAATCCATCGCGAAAGATGCCTTTGTTAACCCGAGTGTGGCATACGACACAATAGACTTTGGGAAATGTCTCCAAATGGCGCAAAATGCTACAAGCGATTACTGATAAATGATTACTGTAGAGCTGTTCAGAAATAAACAATTCGCTGACTTTCAGAACACGGGAAGTCCGTGAAGGAAAATCAAAAAGTTATTTATGTCACTCATCTGGAGCTGGGCCACGCTTTGTAAATGTTTATCATGTGAGCTGCCGTTAAAGAGTCCACTCGTGTGGTAAATGTCCCAAATGTGTTAATTTTACAGTTCACAACAGAAACAGAGAAAGGTTTCGTCAAACAGAAGCATACAGCAATGCAGAAAACCAATAACGGATACAAAACGAGGCCCCAATAGAAAAACTAGACGAAACGTGTAACAACAAGCTGAAGATGGATTCGCAAGAAATCTGAAACCAGTCGTGGGTCACGGGTTGATCCAAATGAACCTTGTTAAGTCACACTTGGCTGGTTGTTGTTTCAGTCATAAACCTTATAGTATTACAGCCACTGTTCTCAATGTGTCAATTTTCCCCAAAATAGCGAATTATGTAGATGCAGATGTATCAAGAAGGCAGAACGAAAGAAAAGCTCAACTATTCAACTGGTCATAATGTCAAGTACTCGATAATAGCAACATGACGGTGTATGCTAAATTAAGCAAAACAACTTCTAGAGTACATCAGAAGATTTAGTGAAAATTTGCTAAAATAAACAATTTGAAATAATAATAGTCTGAAAATACAAAATACAAGCTTAGATTAAGCAGACGTCACTTATCACCAATGAAGGTAGCCGATGGCACAATAACTATCAGCATAGGCAAAACTATACAAGTGTTTTAAGATTCATTATACGTTCTTGCAGTAATTTAAGACATGAATGAAAATAATGTCATTCTGACAGTATTACCATATGGAAAGTATAAAGCCATCAGATAAAGAAACAATACCCACCTATAAAATACTACGTTTCAATATAAAAAAAGCACTACGAAAAGAACTTTTTTGCGTATTGTTTCTAACTAAAGATAACATCTAAAACAAGAAAAATACAACTATTTAACTCCAAATTAAAGGTGACATGCACACACAAATCGTCACATTACACCTAATCATTTACAGTAAAGTTAACATTTGTTCATCTTGTATTTTTCTGTCCTTTGTGAGCTCGGACAGACATATAAATCTCGGTGCCGTCACACTTTTGTCTGTCACCAAAAGAGGAAGAAGACGAGCACGGAATTGTTGAAAATAACTCGATTGGACACTGGCGATAATGTAGAGTTCCCTAATTGAAGCCATAATTTGCATGTATTTGCACTTAGTATTTTCACCGAGGTGACGAAAATCATGGAATGCGTCCAAACATCGTATCGGACCTCCTTTTGTCCAGCATAGTGCAGCAACTCTACGTGGCCGGGACTCAAGAAGTTGTTAGAAGTCTGCTGTAGAAAAACTGAGCCAAGCTATGTCAATAGCCGTCCATAACTGTGAAAATGTTGACAGTGTAGGATTTCGTGCACGAACTGACCTCTCGATAAATATTTGATGTGATACACAAGGTACGATCTGGCTGGCCAAACCATTCGCTCGAAATGCCCAGAATATTTTCAATTCAGTCGCGAACAATTGTGGCTAGGTAACAGGACGCACTGTCATTTATGAAAGTTCCATCGTTGTTTGGGAACATGAGAAACACAGATCACACCATCAAGGAGGCACTACCAGCTTGCATAGTGCTTTGTTGACATCCTGGGTCCATGGATTCGTGGGGCCTGCACCACTCTCGAACCCTACCATCAGCTCCTACCAACTGAAATCTGGACTCATGTGACTAGCTGACGGTTTCCAAACGCCTAGAGTCCAATCGATAAGGTCACGAGCCCAGGAGAGGCGGTGCAGGCTATGTTGTGCTGTTAGCAAAGGCACGCGCGTCGGTCGTCTGCTGCCATAGCACATTAACGCCAAATTTCGACGCATTTTTAACGGATACATTCATCGTACGTCTCAAATTGATTTCTCAGGTTATTTGACACATTACTGCTTGTCTGGGCCCTATATCCCTATTACAGAGAAGTTGTGAAAATGAAATGCCTTGTTAAGTTTATATTGCGGATTACAATTATTAATGCCTAAGCTAGTTAAAAATAAGATAAAACTTTGGGAAGTCATTTAAAATTGTGCCATAAAAATAATTTGAATACTGGCAAATAAGCACAAAAGTCTGACACAAAGGATGTACCAGGGTATAGATTAGACTAGATTACATTTACTTTCTTTCCATTTGATCCGCAGTGAGGAGGTGCTCCAGGATGTAGAACATGTCAGAAAAACAATAATACATGACAAATATTTACAACTGAAACAAATAAGCTTATGTACCTTCCACAGGTCCCAAGTGGAATGATCGTCATTTTTTTTAATGAACACTATATGAAAGAATCGTTTTACAAACACTAATGCACTGAATTTAAAATAAAAATCTACAAAGTGAAAATCTTAGTGACTGATAAAATAATCTCGTTTGCTGCTCCGCATGTTTCAGTCAACTTTTTTTGAATCTATAGCTTGACGTGTTTTCCCCCGTACTTGTAAGAAACAATCCCTACATTCTTGACTAGATGTCATTTACTTCCTGCCCTTTGATGTTGACCTAATACAGAAAACTAGGGATCCACATTCATTTAAGACAGACTTGACTAATCAGTAGGAGTTGCGAAGTAACATCATTTTTTTTTTTTTATTCTTCGGTTTCCTTTCGTTGTCTCCACACCCTTCAAATCACTGGGCCAGTATGCATATTCGCCCCCGCAAATGGCTGATTCATTTCGTGATCAGCTGCCTCAACTGTACGCTATGGCCTGGTATTGGTTTGGAGAGACACGTGAAGGCGACATGTAAGAGTTTTTCTCACTCTTTCTCTAAGAGTAGAAGCGATGCTGCCAGGAAAGTCGGGGCCCTTGTAAGCAGTCAACACATTCTGTGTAACATTAACGAGAAGACTGCGAGGAAATAAATAAAGAGGTGAGTTAAGTGCATTCTTTGGACATGACTCCATTACATCATTGCAATATTTAATGTTTTACTCTTATTTACTAGATCCAAATTAGCAGTTCAGTAACATATTATGTTTGCCAAACCAAGCAAGAGAAGCCGGAAGAAACGGTAAAAGTCATTTTCGCTGTTTAATATTACGACCTCCCAACAGATCTAATATTCTCCTACAAATCAGTCACCTCCCTCCCCTTAATGTACCTCTTATTACAATTGTTGTAAACTGCACAGAAAAAAACATTGGATTATTATCAGGCAAGCAAAGACGCTGCCTAGTGAAGCTAATACAGTGAAATTAGCCAGCTACATGTTTGAAGAAAATTATAGAAGGGAAGAAAACGTATTTCTTCGTTAGGGATTCATAGTGTATATCAGTATATTAATGGTACAGTTAATACACTTCATTAGAATAGTGCAAAATTTTAAACTGAAATAGAATCTTGCCAAGAAATAACATATTATCAAAACTCTTCACACAAGGCTTAAATGAGGATTCCAGATCTGACACAGACGGCATAAGGGTTGCTGAAACATATCTCAACCATCATTGTAACGCAGACAGTACAGTAATGTTTGCCTATAGCGCATCAGAACGTGACGAATGGAATAACGTAAAGGTGAATCTAGGCCCAAAAGTCAATTAAAATTACATTAAATTAACATATGATTAGTGCACCGACCACGAAATATCAAAAATTAATAATGGAGTCGTAAGAGATGTTTAGGAAATATAAAAGGTTAAAAAATTCAAATATAAAGGGGAGACTATTCAAGAAAATGATTAAAAAAATCGTTTTTGGGGAAATGATACACAAGATGAGAAAAGCGAGTGGTGTTGTTAAGAAACCTTACAGCAATAAGTGCACATCTGACAAACTTGTAATGAAGAGCAATGGTGCCTGTATGTCAACGAATTTCTAGTCCCAAATAATAAGTCTGATAAATTAAAATATTAATAAGAAGAGCTAAATAGAAGAGGTTAGGTATTAGGATAAATGTAGCGTTTTGGAAATTCTAACGATGAAATTTATAAGAAAGTAGAAAAACCTATCACAAATAATAAGGAAACTACTGTTTTTGAACATTTTTACAGAGAAGAGACTTACCAAGCAAATCTTCAAATATCTTGGGGTAAACCACATATACTGAAGATGCTAGCAAAGACTGAGCGATAAATAACGTCACAGGAGAAGACATAACTGAAAGAGTGATTTTTATGGGAACATTTTAAAAAGGGAAAATTCCAAAGCAGGATGGAAAAGAAATGCAAAGTAGTCTGATGAAAGGAAAAAGAAACATAATGAAGTAATGTAGGAATAACAGAAGCACAGAAAAGAGTGACAAAGGATTAAGATTGTAATATAGAACTTTGTCCCTTCAAAGTGTTACCGAAAGAAAACGCTAGAAAGAAGTTTATTTGCTTTTGTATTTAGAATTGTTGAAAAACAGAACTTAAGGGGCAACAAAAGTAGTAAACAGCAGAGTAAATATGAACTGGAACAAGAGTTTGCAAGATGAATCTTCACACGTGGCTGAAACGAAAAGTGTGTAATGAAAGAGTTTTAATTTGTGGTGGTGAGATACGATCTCTTAGTGTGATGGCTATTCAAAACATTGGCAATGATCAGCGATCAACAGAGGGGTATTGCATATTAGTAGAAGAGATACAAAAGTCAAACGAATAGTGACGGAGGGCAGACAGGATTGAATGACTTAACAACAACTGTAATGAAAATGAGACCGAAGGGAGTGGGTGAATCACGTAGCCAGGAGAGCAAGTTGTAGAAAAGGAAATTGTTTGCTTATTTCGAAGAGAATATCGAGACAGCGAATTAATAGAAGATGTGTCCATGACGTTAGGATACATGTGGCGGCAACGTAAATACACAAACGGTATTATTATCGTAATACATTGCAAAGACCATAGGCCTTCACTCAGTAACGTACGTCATAATGATGATGATGGTAATGATGATAACGCTGATATGACGATGATGAAGATATCTTAACATTCTTGCCGGAACGGATTTCGGCTTCTGGCAGACAGAAAACCCTACCTGCACAGAAATCTAACGAACACGTGGTGTATAAACGATATGGGATAATAAACACTGAACATCTTTTAAAGGATTGTTTTGAGATTGGGGCAACATATGTTATTGTACGCTTTACTACATAACGTGCATGACAGAGTTTAGGTGATCAAGCTTCAGGGCTTTTCTCAGGCGCAACTGCAACAGAAACGTGCGCTGTACGTTTTTGTGGGCGGGGAAGGCGGCTGAGAGTTTCTTTACGATGGTAAACAATATGAAGAGTGGGGGAAGTCGCAAATTTTCCATGTTTTCGTTTAGTACTGAATCAGGTTTACGGGCAATTCGTTTTGTTGTGTTATGGGTTGATGCCTGTTATCTCTTAGAACTTGTTTCTGCTTTTTGTTGGCAAACTGATGGTGTTACCGAGGATGGAGATTGTAGAGAGATTTTAGCCTGGGTGGTGACTGCTTCTTGTTTATACCAAGCGGAGGGGTGTGGAGTGTCTCCGGCTTCCATGAACGGCCCAAAAGTAAACGGTGCACTGTTATGAAATGAGTGGTTGACAGGTGTCTGAAAGTCTACTGAGAAAAAAAAAGCGCTTCAGTTTTCAACAAAGTATGGATTTGGCACTATCAACAGCAACAGATTCACGAGGAAAGTACGGCCTTACCAAAAGCAAATAAATGATACGTGTGTATACCTCTTGTCTGGTACATCTTTATCACACAGTTTAATGACGCAGGAGTTAATACAGTCTTCTCTGTGAGCATCGCAACAGCAGGTGCAATGCTAGCAACAGTATTTACTTTTTTCTTCCATCGGTCACTTTCACATGGATATAAGACATTACAGCACAAAATAGTGGCATTTACGTACTTACAAGATTGAGGCAAGTAGCTTGGCCCTAGCCTTATGGTCGGAAAAAGTGTGGTATTTTTACTGATGTAATTTAGGGAAAGAAAGATCAACCAAGACGATGGGTGAAGCCTGGAGCTTCTATCCGAAGAATACGAGGCTAGTCGTTTAAAACAGAGCATCGTTTATCATTACTCTTCGACACTGTTTGACAAAGCAGTTACTGAATAATGTAAACAGCTAGCGCAACATTGTCCATCAATTACTCAATTCCTATTACTACATACATCAAACACACATTATTCGATACTGTAACATTACACTCATTATCAGCTTACATTAAGAAATCTGTTTCCCAATAGCAGACAAAATAAATGGAGGTGACTTTTCATGCTTTCACGACGGATCTGTTGCAAATACGCTTCTCGGGTTTGTCCGCGCACGCGTATTGCCTGCTCCCGTCATGATAAATTCCGACGCTGATGCGCGATTATCATCAGTCGCGCCTTGCAGCAGTGACAGCAGCAGCTACCACCACCTGATGATGTTGAGCAGTTGCATCGAAGAAATATTGTGCAATTTACACAATTCGATCCGGCGGCAAATCCGAGAAGCGTATTTGGAAAGTAAATGGAAATTACGTACTCACTGAACATATAAGATGATGAGATGAAGATGGTTCAAATGGCTCTGAGCACTATGGGACTTAACAGCTGTGGTCATCAGTCCCCTAGAACTTAGAACTACTTAAACCTAACTAACCTAAGGACATCACACACATCCACGCCCGAGGCAGGGCGGTTCCGGACTGCGCGCCTAGAGCCGCGAGACCACCGCGGCCGGCATAAGATGAAGAGACCAGCTTAAACTAGATGTTAGAAAAAGTCATTCTGCAGGTTATGTTTCACTCAGGCGGCTTAATTTGAAGACTAGTGTAACGAATGGCTAAAGATTGTATCACGCCTAAAAAAGAAAAACTCCACTCATTGCAAACAAGTAGTTTTCATATTATGCTATCGTTGCACCTGATATCTTCCGCAAGGAATTCATCTTTTTATTTCGTCTTGCCACGTAGCAAAATTGGCGCAGTTCTCTACTGGATATTGGGCTAATAACGTTTATGTTTTTAACAATTCACTATCACTGAAGATGGGAGTCTTGGCCAATACTTGTGAATTTGGAACGAAAACCGTTCAGCGAATCATTCAGGTGCGGGAATATATCCGAAATGTATACTAACGTTATAACGTTACCACAATGTGAAGAATTATGTTACACTGTCTATACGAGCAGGGCACAAATAGGCACGAATTGTACGCGAGTTCTCCAGAAAGTAAGCTCCGATCGGTCGAGAGATGGAAACCACAGGGAAAATCCTGTAAAGCCTTGCACATATGTGTTGGGCAGTGTCTCTAGTATGCCCGTCGATCGTGTCACGTTGCTCTTTTCAGTTTTGAGTGATACAGAGGGAATAGCGCCTCCCGTGAAGTATGAGGGCCTGGTTAGAGATTTCGCCTGTGTCATGTAGCCCACATAACACAACTGTCGAGCAGTGCCTTCTTCATGCCAATTCTCGGCCGCACATTGCAGGGGCAATGAAGACGCTCCTGCAGTGTTTCCGATGAGAAGTGTGTGATCACCCACAATACAGTCCGTAATTGGCTCCCTCGGAGTCTCATCTGTGCTCACAGGAACCGCTGGCTATGAAGACAAACTTTTTCCACAGATAACGAGCTGCAGACCAGTGCAGATAACTGGGCGAAAGCACAGGCGGCTGCTTTCTATGGTGAGGATGTTGGAAAGCTGATACAACACTACAACAAAACTCGAAGTTGAAGCAGCGACTATACAGAGAGGTAGGTTTAAGGTGTACCTAACCGTTACAAATAAAACGTTTCTGGTTTTCACTGTGGTTTCCATTTCGCGACCGGTCGGAACTTACTTTCTGGACGACCCTCGTATGTATCTGAGATGATACCGGTTTACATCTTAGTTCGGCCATCTAAATTTATATTTCCTGCTATTTCCTTTGATCGAGTAAGGCAAAACCCGGGTAAGTTCTTCTGAAAGGGCACAGTCCAATTCCTTTCCCATACTTCCATAATACGATGTTATCCCTTGACACAAATTATCTCGTTCTCAACGGGACGTTAAATTCTAATCTTACTGCCTGTGTTTCCCCATTTATCAGCATTACATTGGTAAATTGTGACCTAAAGAGTACATTAACAAATGAACAACCGATCTTCCCATGCTCACTGCTATAGCGTTTTGAACAAACTTACAGTTCTTCATGGTGATATGAGAAGTTTTACTTGATTCAACTTCCGATAACATAACTTCCTTTATTGTTTTTCATGATAGAAAGCATCTATTTTATTTGAAGGTTTAGTGAACACACGATTATAAAGATCCATTGTAGGCGGTTGAGTAAGATTTGAATAGCGG
This sequence comes from Schistocerca americana, assembly GCF_021461395.2. NCBI lineage: Eukaryota > Metazoa > Arthropoda > Insecta > Orthoptera > Acrididae > Schistocerca > Schistocerca americana. The sequence continues at coordinate 364,073,376 of NC_060125.1, read as the reverse complement.
CTGGACAAATAGATACCAATTTGAGGAATGAGTTAATGTTCAGTCACTCCGCGATAGGCTCCCAGGCATTTTTTCAATGTTATGTCTGTGCCGACTGGTAAATTTTACAATTACTCTCTTCTTTGTCAAATAAAGTTCGAACTACGTGAAGAATTAACAAGTGATACGTTTTCCTGTTGGTATATTTTGCCCTTCCGATCCCTGTATCAGTCTTTCCTTCTGTTGTCTTCTGTCTTGCTCAATGAAGATTCCGTTGTGGTTAAAAATGGTTAATGTTTAATGAATTAATTGATATTCGTTTAAAATTACTTTATCGTGTATAACAATGTCTTTAGGCCTTTTGTTTTCATTGACGCATGTTTTCGGTTTCTTTCTTGAAATATTGGAAACTTATTGCAATGAGTGTTGTTGTGCCATTACCTGACAGGCGTATCTCCGTTGGACTTTCGTTATAGTTTGTCGTCAGGATATTCATCGAAACGTTCCAGTTAAGTTTTAGGTTATTTAGGGAATCATTTTGTAAGTAGACTGTTTAGTTTTTTTTATTGGTAACGCCACGTAGCGCTCTTTATGAAAATCACTGGCTGTGCTGTGTGCAGTCTGTGGCTGGTTTGCGTTGTTGTAATATTCGCCATTGTAGTGTTGGCTGTGAACAGCGCGTAGCGTTGCGCAGTTGGAGGTGAGCCGCCAGCAGTGGTGGATGTGGGGAGAGAGATGGCGGAGTTTTGAAATTTGTAAGACTGGTTATCATGAACTGCTATATATATTATGACTTTTGAACACTAGTAAGGTAATACATTGTTTGTTCTCTATCAAAATCTTTCATTTGGTAACTATGCATATCAGTAGTTAGTGCCTTCGGTAGTTTGAATCTTTTATTTAGCTGGCAGTAGTGGCGCTCGCTGTATTGCTGTAGCTTGAGTAACGAAGATTTTTGTGAGGTAAGTGATTTGTGAAAGGTATAGGTTAATGTTAGTCAGGGCCAGTCTTTTGTAGGGATTTTTTAAAGTCAGACTGCGTTGCGCTAAAAATATTGTGTGTCAGTATAAGCACAGTCATGTATAATTGTTCAAAGGGGACGTTTCAAATGTCGACCCTTAGCTGAGGATACCTCACTGGAATCTTCTGACCTTTTTTCTTGTAGTTTGTGTAATTAGTGTAGATTTTGTTTATTGATAGCGCGTAATTGTAGAGAGAATCTCTTTTGTAGTTGCAGTCTTTTATTGTTGTACAGTAAAACAGGTGTGGCATGCATGTAAATTTGCACCAAGTATTTCGCAGCTGCGCTTGCAATTAACTAGATATTAATTTCAGTGCTATATTACTGTGTTCTCTTATTTTTGCTCTTCAAATTGGGTTTTTCTGTGTTGTCGTGTGAAATATTGTGACAATAATGGCTTGTGAAAAACGTAATACTAGGCTCCAAAGTAAACTGAGAAATGACAGTGAAGACGAAACCAGTGTGTTAGCGCCACCATGTAACGAATTAACTAATATTCAAAGTAGTAATTTGGTAACTGCGCATAGGGAAATGGAGCGGGCGTCAAATAATGGTGTAGACAGTGAAACAGGTAGTGAACAGGGAAGCATTATCGATCGATCGGTCGGCAACAGCTCGCCTCAGGAATCGGGAATGACAGAACAAATACTGTAGACTCACGTTTTGGGTTCTCACCGTTTTCTCAAATGAGTCAAGACACATTTTCCGCTAGTCAAAATGTGAATGTTGCCGGTGCAAATTCACTGCCGAAAAGCACTGAGGAACATGTTTCAGACACCAGTGCATTGTTATTACAATTAATGCAGCAAATGGGACAAAAGCTTCAAATGTTAGACACAATGGAACAAAATCAGAGACAAACACAGCAAAAGCTTCAAAAGTTAGACACAATGGAACAAAATCTTCAAAAGTTAGACACAATGGAACAAAATCTTCAAAAGTTAGACACAATGGAACAATACCAGAGACAAACACAGCAACAGTTAGACACAATGGAACAAAATCTTCGGAAGTTAGACAGCACACTTGAACAAACACGTGAAGATTTAACTACTGAGTTAATAACATTGAATCGAAATGTCAAAAAGTCTGTAATGACGTAAAAACACAAATTTGTGAGCATTTCCAACCTATTTTTTCGCGTCATGAAAATGCATTACAGAATCACGAAGCAGCCATAAAAGAACTGCAAACTATTGTTCATGAAAATCACGACACCTTGCAAGCTAAAATTGACTCAGTTGCATCTACCGATTCGGTTACGCAACTTGCAAAAACTCAGGGAAACTTAAAGGACACAGTAGAAAGACACATGGAGGAAATTAGTTCATTATCAGAGAAAGTAGTTGAACTTTCGGATCAGCTAAATAATTTATCTACGAAGGTAGATGATAATCTGAATGACACAAAACCGGTAGTCTTTAATGACACAGAAGAGTGCGAACAAATTAGGAAATTCAAACAAAATCAGAATCAAATTAATACGCAACACCAAAGAGAAATCCGGGAAGTACAAGATCAGCTGACACAAGTAATACAAAAATTACATATTTCAGAGGACACTCGCGCTCCAACACGGGAAGAGGGGCTTAGAAATATGGAACAGCCACAAAATAATAACTCAGGGCACTTCGGAAATTATGAATGAAATTGGCAAGGTACACCGAATTTTGAGATGGAACCGCCGAAACGACGTAACAATGACCGACATGCGACTCCCGACATGATGATTTTGACTATAAGCTGTTCATTACTACACGTAAATTCAAAACAATTAAGAATTCTGGCAACGACATTCATCCACAAGCATGGCTCCATCAATTCTCTCATTGTTTTCTTCCCAACTGGTCATTAGAGCACAGATTAGAATTTATGTGTGGCTACTTAGAGAATGTACCAGCTGTAAGAATGCGATCGGTCATTCACGATTGTCACAGTGAAGGAGAATTTTATCATGCCTTCCTCTCAGCATATTGGTCTCAAGCTACACAAGACCGAGTAAAACAGCATCATAATGATGAAACATTTCGAACAATCTGAATTTTCCAGTCTTGTCAAATATTTTGAAGACATGTTGCATAAGAATCAATATCTTTCAAACCCATACAGCCCTTCAGAACTCATCCGCATTTGCTTAATGAAAATGCCTGAACATTTAAGAAATATTGTTTTGGCAGGACGTTGCAAAGACGACACTGAAGCTTTTCAGGGACCCTTACAAGAATTAGAAATTGACACAGACAGTCGCGGGATGCGAAGACAGGAAAACAATCATTACAGGTCACATGCGTCACAATTCCGTGACGACAGAAATAATAACTGGACACGACAATGCTATTCATACAACGTAAATCGTGACCAAAACAGACATCAAACGTATGACAACCACTGGCAGAGTAATAGTTACAGAGAAAGATCGCATTTCCATAGTAATGAATATGACAGAGACAATCATAGAAACAGACAATATGGCAACGAGAACAATTATTATCAAGGGAGACAGAATAACTTCAGACGCAACGGTCCACCGCGCAGTTACGATTCCAGGAGAAATTCTCCACCACATGACCGACAAAAAAGAAACTGTGTAAACTACTTCTTACTGTAATGATGAAATTTTTTTTCAAATCGTATTGGCCACTGCCCAAAACAATTTGTAAAATTTTTTGTGGGGAGCATTGGGGCTATGTAAGTAGACTGTTTAGTTTTTTTATTGGTAACGCCACGTAGCGCTCTTTATGAAAATCACTGGCTGTGCTGTGTGCAGTCTGTGGCTGGTTTGCATTGTTGTAATATTCGCCATTGTAGTGTTGGGCAGTTGGCTGTGAACAGCGCGTAGCGTTGCGCAGTTGGAGGTGAGCCGCCAGCAGTGGTGGATATGGGGAGAGAGATGGCGGAGTTTTGAAATTTGTAAGACTGGTTGTCATGAACTGCTATATATATTATGACTTTTGAACACTAGTAAGGTAAATACATTGTTTGTTCTCTATCAAAATCTTTCATTTGCTAACTATGCATATCAGTAGTTAGTGCTTTCGGTAGTTTGAATCTTTTATTTAGCTGGCAGTAGTGGCGCTCGCTGTATTGCTGTAGCTTGAGTAACGAAGATTTTTGTGAGGTAAGTGATTTGTGAAAGGTATAGGTTAATGTTAGTCAGGGCCATTCTTTTGTAGGGATTTTTGAAAGTCAGATTGCGTTGCGCTAAAAATATTGTGTGTCAGTATAAGCACAGTCATGTATAATTGTTCAAAGGGGACGTTTCAATTTGATTAATTTTATCTGTCTGTAATGTGCCATGATGTACATCTATCCGGTACATTTGCTTCAAAGAAACATATTAAAATGTTAAACATATATATAACTTCGCAGAAAGTAATAAAAAAAATGGCTCTGAGCACTATGGGACTTAACGTCTATTTAAACCTAACCAACCTAAGGACATATAGATTGTTTAGCTGATGGCATCGATGATGCATTTAGACTGCAATGCGTGTTTTTATAGATGTAGCCGATCAATGATGTCTACAGAGTTACCGGTGAATCATGGTGACTTCTAGGATTTCCTTAAATCGTCCTATCTCCGCTATGTATTCACTTTAACACCACTAAAATATGATATGGACGCGCGAACTTCACACAGTAGACTAAGAAATATTTATGAGCTGGAATTACAGTCTACAGAGATGTGGTGTTGCAGCCTGCTTTTAACCCATAGTAAACTGCGTATCGAGTGATCAATAGAGGGTGGCTGAGGATCAGCTGCCCCAATGGAAAGAAGCTCAATGCCTCTTAGATGTCATCTCCACGAGGGTGCGACAACGACTCCCTTAGTAAAGTAAGTATACACGTAACAGACGGAAAGCATACGTTTCACAGGCAGCGTTAAACCAATCTAGTTACCTGAGGATGACTCATAGAGTGGTCTAAAAATTCTACATTCCAATGGTTCGTTTTTATTACTTTCAAAGTGCGGAAACGTGTCTCGATCCAAAAATGTTTCAATTTTTGCAGTATGATTCAAACAATCAATGTATGGGTCGTCTTACGACAGTTTTAACATTCGTGATCAGTAAATAATTTTCTTCACAGCTTCTGATGTACTCATGTCGTCTTGTCCTTTTACTTGGAATAATAAATATACATCGGACGACAATAAAGCCTCAGAGATAAGTTGTAATCACATAATTTACAGGTTGCATAATCTACATTTTCATGTATCTCGGGAGACATTGACAACCATTTCAACATCCCGTCACTCTCTTATTTATAAAAATACGGTTTTGGAGTCATGCATAGAGGTGTCGATTCCCAAGTTGCTTCCTCGTGTTTTCAACTAGGCAAGGGATGCACACTCCAACAACGAAAAAAATTTTGAATGAAAGTCTAAGTCTTGTGGTTCTTAGTGTGCTGAATTCAAATTTGATAACAAAAATGCAGTATCACTCACCATTTACACAGACTTAACGTTCAATATTTAAAAAAAAAGTTAATGCGTTTCACTTATTTTCTGTTGTATTTGTCACGAGTTTTTAAATAAGAAATATCAGAGAAGCATTGCATAAATCACAAAGAAACGATAATTCTCGTACTTTGAAAGTAAACTTGATGATAAGAATAAGTTTTCAGCAGAATAAGTTGTCGGCGTGCACATCAAGTTCTGGAGTAAGAGACAAAATAAAATCTTTAAGATCTCTCATTCCAATGGCTTGGAGAATGTTTCAAGTACCGCTGTGATAAATCTCCGCATATATCTGAAGCGAAATTGAAAGAAGGCCTCTTTGCTACTACTGACATTCGAAAACGTAATGTTCAATTCCAAATCTGAATCAAAAGTTACTATTAAAATTAAGGAAATCAGTATGGATCGCTAAAGATGTTTATTTTGGATGGAAACCGGTCTCCGTCTATAATTTAGACCATCTTCAGGCCGTAAGCACCATGATGGCGGCTAGTGTTGGTGGATAGAGCAAGATCCGTAAGAGCAAGGACGTGAGCAGTTGATTTACAAAATTTTAAAAATTGCAATGATGATAGCGACGCTTGGGTACTATTTAAGGAGATTGTTACTAAATTCTTATGCAGAAAAAGTGACCGACGCGTATTTCTCTTTTAATCAAGAGACTGGAAAGGTTCTAGATGTTAAGATGCTTTATGTGCCTCAAGATACACTTGTTGAACAGTTAGTTCGATATTTTACGCTTAAAATTTGGGTCGTATGAGTGAGGAAGAGTGCGAGCGTTTGAATCGAGACATCACACTGATTGAAAGACGGTATCACGGCATCTGGAATACCAATACAATGGGTGACTATTGTTGTCACTGTAACTAGGCATACGGGAGTCACCTCATCAGTCAAAAAGCATTAGTACATTGTTAAGGAGAAGAGTGGAAGGAAACTGAGGCCAATGGAACGTTATTGTTCTCTACATCCATAAATGATTAGGCGGACAGGGTGGGCAGCAATCTGCGGTTGTCTGACACTGAAGTTGTCGCGTACGGTAAGGTGTCGAAGCTGACGGACTGTAAGAAGTACAAAACTACTTAGACAAAATTTCCAATTGGTGCGATGAATGGCAGCTGGCCCTAAATATGGAAAAACATAAGTTAATGCTGATGAGAAGGAAGATCAGACCTGTAATGTTTGGATACAGTTTTACTGTTGTCGAGTCTGACACAGTCAAGTCATTTAAATATCAGGGCGTAGTGTTACAAAGCGATATGAGATGGCACGAGCATGTGAGACCTGTGGTAGGGAAAGCGAATGGTCGACTTCGGTTAATTGGGAGAATTTTAAGAAAGAGTGGTTCACCTATAAAGTAGACAGCATATAGTACGCCGGTGCGACCTATTCTTGAGTATTGGTCGAGTGTTTGGGATACGCACCAGCTCGGATTTAAGGAAGACATCGAAGCAGTTCAGAGGCGGGCTGATGGACTTGTTACAGGTAGGCTCGAACGATACGTAAGTCTTACGGATTTGCTGCAGGAACACAGATGGGAATCCCTGGAGGGAAGGCGACGTTCTTTTCGAGAAACACAACCGAAGAAATTTAGACATCCAGCATTTGAAGCTGACTACCGAACGACAGCATACGCTGCGCGTGACTACCACGAAGATACCTTAAGAGAAATTAGGCCTCTTACGCAGGCATATAGACGGTTATTTTTCCCTCGCGCTATTTGCGAGTGATAAAGGAGGGGGAATGATTAGTAGTGATAAAGAATACTCTCCGCCACGCACCTCACGGTGGCTTGAGGAAGTACCTACGTACATGTAGATGTAGATGCAGAATTCCTACGTAATTAAGAGCTGTTTTCCTCATGTGACATGCACTAGCAGCTCCGCGAATCGCCCCCTTATGTCTTCTCGAGCCTTAGGGCCGTGAACGGTCGTATAGACCCAAAATATTTATCGGAATTTAAAATAAATAATGTACTGAGACCTGCACTGCTTTTTTATTTTTTAACTTAAGTACCACGTCCGTGGTTCATTAGGGGCATCAGAAATTGTAATCAAGCTGACTAAATTATTGAAAAAGTCAAAGAAATGATTTTGGACGATCGCCAAATCACAGGGAAGTCGCTGACGGTGTTGGGACAACAACTGGCTCATGACATTACATTTTTAAAAAGATTTGGTTATGAAACATGTGAAAGTAAAAATTATTTTCCAAAAATGTTGAATTTCAAATAAAAACAGTGACATATGCATGTTAATGAGGAGCAGCTGGATGAAATCAACAACAACGCAAACTACTTAAGCGTTTCATAGCAATTCATGATACATGTGTTCACGGGTATTATGTCGAACCTGAGGCTCAATCGACCCATTAGAAATACTCTGTAACGGCAAGACCCAAACAAGCTCGACTATTACGATCAAATGTGAACTTAATGCTCGCTGTGTTATTCGGTTTTAACGGCATTGCGCACCGTGAGCTCTTTTGCCACAAGTTCGAAACACCAATAAGACGATATGTCTTCTAAAGAATTTTTGGACAAATATTTAAAAATGCTTGCTAATAATGTGTCTGGACACTAAGACACAGAATTTCAAACACTTAAATGACTTGCCTGTGGCCAGAAATCGCAAAGTTCCTCCTAATTGCTTGTCAACTGGGGTTGCCTATCTGAAACCAGGTGTTTTTATAGGCCTTCGTATTCTCATGATCAGATTTCAAGACGCCTGGCGTCCCACGTTGGCATACTTACAATGAAGCGCCAAAGAAACTGGTATAGGCATGCGTTTTCAGATACAGAGATATGTAAACAGGCAGAATATGGCGCTGCGGTCTATATAAGACAACAAGCATCCAGCGCAGTTGTTAGATCGATTACTGCTGCTAAAATGGCAGGTTATCAAGATTTAAGTGAGTTTCAAAGAGGTGTAAAAGTCGGCGCACGAGCGATGGGACACAGCATCTCCGAGGCAGCGATGAAATGGGGATTTTCCCGTACGACCATTTCAACAGTGTACCGTGAATATCAGGAATGAGATCAAGCATCAAATCTCCGGCATCGCTGCAGCTGGAAAAAGGTCCTGCAAGAGCGGGATCATCAACGACTAAAGAGAATCGTTCAACGTGACAGAAGTGCGACCTGTCCACAAATTGCTGCAGATTTCAGTGCTCGGCCATCAACAAGTGTCAGCGTGCGAATCATTCAACGAAACGTCGTCGACATAGGCTTTCAGAGCCCAAGGCCCACTCGTGTTCCCTTGATGACTGCACGACACAAAGCTTTACGCCTTGCCTGGGCGCATCAACATCGATACTGCATTGTTGATGACTGGAAACATGTTGTCTGGTCGGATGACTCTCTTTTCATATTGTATCGAGGGGATGGATGTGTACGGGTATGGAGAAAACCTCATGAATCAATGGACCCTGCATGTCAGCAGGGAACTGTTCAAGCTATTGGAGGCTCTGTAATGGTCTGGGGCGTGTGCAATTGGAGTGATATGGGACCCCTGATACTCTGACGGGCTCTGACGGGTGACACGTACGTTTCATGTCTAATCACCTGCATCCATTCAGTTGTCAACGTCAGTGAAATTCACCAAAGGCTTTGTAACTTAAGATGTCATTTTATTTTATTTTGAAGGCTACCAGTTTCAGCATTTCATTATGCCATCTTCAGGTCCCATATGCAATGCATAATGCAGCTTTCAAAATAAAATAAAATAACATCTTAAGTTACATGGCTGCTGGTGAATTTCATTGACCCAGACAATTACTTAACCAGCTGAAGTCTCCTGTCCATAATGCACCAACAGCGATTTCACCCATTCATGTCCATTGTGCTTTCCAACGAACTTTGGCAATTCCAGCAGGACAATGCGATACGTCACACGTCCAGAATTGCTACAGAGAGGCTCCAGGAAAGCTCTTCTGAGTTTAAGCGCTTCCGCTGGCCGCCAAACTCCCCAGACATCAACATTATTCAGCATATCTGGAGTGTCTTACAATGTACTGTTCCCCCTCGTACACTTACGTATTTGTGGCTCAAATGGCTCTGAACACTATGGGACTTAACTTCTGTGGTCATCAGTCCCCTAGAACTTAGAACTACTTAAACCTAACTAACCTAAGGACATCACACACATCCATGCCCGAGGCAGGATTCGAACCTGCGACCGTAGCGGTCACGCGGTTCCAGACTGAAGCGCCTTTAACTGCACGGCCACGTATTTGTGGACAGCCCTGCAGGATTCATGGCGTCAGTTCCTTCTAGCATTACTTCAGAGCTTAGTAGAGTCCATGGAACGTCGTGTTCCAACACTTCTGCGGGACCTACACGATATTAGGCAGGTGTACCAGTTTCTTTGGCTCTTGAGTGTACATATGCAGGGAGGAGCAAATAAAAGTGGTTCGGAGAACAGAGATCGAGACTACGAAGTGACACAGTAGATGAAAGGAAATACAGCACTAATCTGACGATAGTTGATATTGAAAATGATCACCATTCGTTCCTTTGCACTTTTTGGCCTTGGTCAGGAAGCCACAGAAGGTGTCTCGAATTTGCTATCGCAGCTGCTGTGTTGAATGTTCCTCGGAGATAGTAATATGTTTCATAATGACGCATGCCTTATCAGACGGGCTGGATGTAAGGCAGGCCACTTACGCTGACCCAGCGCTGCTCCAAGGCGCTCACCTGCCGTCGCCGTCGGCCTGCCACCAGTGACCGAATGGTTACCGCCACAAGGGTCACTTCGGCACGCGGCATACGTGACTTCTGCAGTCGCAACAGCACGACACGTTTTGGCTTGGATAAATACTGACTGTATGACCAGGATGGGCACGCGTCGAAGTAGCGAGCCATCGTGTCCATCATAGTCTCGGCCTTTACCTTGAGGTTGCCACCGCTGTGCCGTCATTCTGACAGGAACGTCTACCAAGGTGTCCCAGCTGCCGCTTGATGAGGGTCAAACTGCGCCCGTCCTAGCCACCAAGCCACTGGGGCCTTCTCTAGCGCCAGCCGCCACGGGCCAGCCGCCGGCCCTTGGTTCGCTACCAGGACGTCTGCGCCCGTGACTTGTCACGCCCGGGCGCAGCATACCACGCACAGCATAACACGGTTTCTCCAAGAACTTCGCTTAGTGGAACTGAGGTCAAAATAAGCCAACACGTGTCTCGGGTTATCTGTGTATTCTCAACCGTTTCCGCTAAAACAACAGGAAAAGTCTTCGATGTATTTTCCAGGAAATTTACGTGCCTTTTACTTGGTATTATTCGGAGACGAAATGTTGGCACAGTGGTTAGCATCGGGGCTTCCACATTTAGAGTCCCGTGTTAGAAACGCGATCCTTACCTCGAAAACTTTGACAGTAGTTTTTTCAGAAATGGTCGAGTATCTACTTATGAGCCGAGGCACGTGTTCGCTTATTTTGACTCCTCTTCCACTAAACGTCGTTCCTCGGAAGTTGGGTGACGGCACTTGCGTGTTTTTCTCGTCATTGGGGCATGTCGACCTGTCGTATCACCCCCTCCGGTGCTTCGCCACGGCCGGGAACATTGATCATCCAAGGCCGCGCAGCACTAAAGCCTTCGGCATATTGACCGTGCTTTAGAACGTCAACGTTGAGCCTGCCGAGATTAACGTGTTGCTGAACGCTCAGAAACGATGCGACTTCTGCGTGGAGTACATGTCCCTCAGTGTGGTATACGCACTTCAGCAGCAGTTGTCGGCTATGTCTGGCTCACAAATCACACATTTTACGAATTGGATGGGCGTAAAATTTCTGGGTTAGCTGTATTAAAATGCACCCTTCCTCCCTTGGCCATATCCTAGTTACGTTTTTCTGTTCGTAGTATGCATAAACAGAACCTTCAATATCTATGAATTCGTTATACGACAAAAAGGAAAGTACCATGTCAGGCAATAAGCGGCTTGTAAAAGATCCGTTGCAAATATTGCGACGCATATTTACAATAGTTATCTACACAAGGTAAAAATTATTTTATCATTGTCAGTTTTTAGTAAAACCCTAACGTCATTTCTAGTTCATCACTGTTCCTCTTCTGTAGCAGAATCCTTACAACACATGAAAGACAAAACTTGAAACAAGAAAATGCAAAATGTTGTATTGTAACAAATGCAAGCTCTCTTGCTGTTAAAGCCATTCTAGCGAACTCTTTACTCACAGAGAGTGCTCTTATGTTCACATAACGCCGAATATTATAGTACTTCCATTGAACTAGTAAGAAAGTATTAGAAAGTAATAGAAAACGCGAAGCTAAGGGAAAGAAAAATTTGACCAGCGGGGTGGTGGGGGTGGGGGGGGGGGGTGACCTATCAACACATCACCCGAATTATGCGGCGTTTCTCCTCTTTTCCTCACACCGGCCATGAGTCAATGACGATCAGATTTTGCATATTACCATTTCCTGTCATCTTCAATCGTTCATATGTTATCAACTGACGTTTAATTAAGTTATGACAAACTGCACCAAAAACAATTGGTTTCTAATGGCTCCTCTATGTGCCGTTGCCTTGAAAATACATACTTTCACAATAGCTACGGTAATTCTTTAATCACCAATATGATATTTGCTGTCATTTTATTGCAGCTAATCATATGATTAACTACGGGTTTTCGAGAGATCCTCAGTTTGCTAGTGCATAGAACCGGCATGTATACATTGAGCTTCAAAAAGTCAATACGGCGAATCGCCAATCTGTACACATGGCGTCATCAGACGTAGGTGGCGTTCTTCCATCTCTTTCGTCTACGTTCAGACTCACATTCAGAGTATCTGACATGGTAGATGTTGCTCTGCACGTTTAGAAAGATCCCCAACGCGCTTTTTCCACGCTGTGACGTCAGAAACACGACATGCTCAATGCTCGACGTTAGACAGCACGGTCCGCGTGCCTACGTTTTAAGCCTAGCAGCGGTCAGTTCGCTATTGAGGTCCTGGGGTCGAGGTCCACCTTCCACTACTGCCTGACGTGGACCTGAGTTCTGCTAGGAACTACCGGTTGGAATAAAGGTATTATACAGTACAGTTTCCGAGCAGCTTCTGACGTACCCCGATCCACCGTCGTCGTCTTCGTTTCCCGTTTATCCAACATCAGGCGGAGTTGAAACATTAAACGTACTTTTCCACTTTCCTCTGTCTTTCCAGCATTCTTCTTCTATAAATGTTTTGTTGCCATCCACATACCTTCTTCCTAAACTCTTTATTGAGTCAATCAATTTCGCTCTAGGTCTCCCTCTTGCCCTCACTCTTGTCTTCCGTCATTCGTTCTTCTTCCATCTTCCATTCTTTTTACACGCCCTAACCATCTTTACCTATTCGTCGCAATTCTCTCATTCAACTTTTCTACTTCAGTTCCATTCATAACAACTCCATTTCTCACTCTGTCTCCACTCTTTTTCCCGAACGTATCTCTTAGGAATTTCGTTTCACTAGCTTGGACGTTGTCTCTCCGTGATCCATAGTACTTTTGTTGATCTACGTTAAGCCGTCGTTTGTTGAACATATCTGTGCTACTTTATCATCGGCTAAAGGAACCCAAGGCCCATAGCTCTCCTGTAAGCCACATGACTTAGTACGGTATTACATGATCAAATTTCCTTGATAGAGTTGGTCTGTCAAATATATTTGACATAGTGCAATGGGGACCTTACTTCAGACGTCGACTTTCGTCAAATTTATTGAATAATACTTAGCACCTCGCCAAGATTTGATGAAAGAAAGCGATCGTCTTCTGTTTACTGTAAAGAGGAATCTAACCTCCTGTCCTTTGCGAATTTAGCATTTCTGAGGTGATAACTTCGCCTACGAAGTATGAGGAGCCACTTTCCTGAGCACACGGTGAAATGTGCTCTCGTCCGTTGCAAGTATTTCTCATACGACTTTACGTGTTCGATTTGCAACTCCCGTAACAAAATCAGTTGAATACTTTTACAATCTAACAGTGACCTAACCTTTCATATTTTTCTGCTCCCATTCCAAATGCAAACACAATGCAGTTGTTGTACACCCAACTGCAGAGCAGTGTAACAAGACTTCGTCTGCTTTCTGAGGGAACTATGATGAAATATTTGATGATAGTGTAATACCCCTAGCCGGCCGAAGTGGCCGTGCGGTTAAAGGCGCTGCAGTCTGGAACCGCAAGACCGCTACGGTCGCAGGTTCGAATCCTGCCTCGGGCATGGATGTTTGTGATGTCCTTAGGTTAGTTAGGTTTAAGTAGTTCTAAGTTCTAGGGGACTAATGACCTCAGCAGTTGAGTCCCATGGTGCTCAGAGCCATTTGAACCATTTTTTTTGTAATACCCCTTTTTGCATCAAGTCAAACATCTTTGTCGAAAAAGGTGATCAAATTTCCTTGTCATAGTACCCAGGCAAATTACACTGGCATAAAACGAGTGCTATTCCAGTAACCAACAATGGCCAACAATCAAGAAAAATAACGGCGACCAAAATAAGCCGCAATCTATAATGCCTGATCAGCCTTCAAATCTCACGCATTAGTGATAAGAAGAGGTAAGTGGAGCAAGAAATTAGTAAGTGTTCTTAACACAAAGCATGGATGTGATCACTTCAGGTTCGCTGCTACATACGATATCCTGTGGAAGCGGTGAACGTCCTAGTTTCCTCCTTCTCACATAGGTGGCGTTACTAAATGGGTTAAAGTATGTGGTGCCAGCCAATGGAACTGTGTTTTTAGGTAACTGAGAAAGCCGTAAATGGAGAAAGACAAACACCTATAAGGACCCAGATTCAGCTAAATGCGAGTTAACGCATCACCACTGTAGCACTTCGCTTGGTCTTCGGACTGTACCTAAGGTGACTTATGGGTCAAATGGCTCTGAGCACTATGGGAATTAACTTCTGAGGTCATCAGTCCCATAGAACTTAGAACTACTTAAACGTAACTAACCTAAGGACATCACACACGTCCATGCCCGAGGCAGGATTCGAACCTGTGACCGCAGTGGTCGCGCGGTTCCAGACTGTGGCGCCTAGAACCGCTCGGCCACTCCGGCCGGCTAAGGTGACTTAATTCCTGACTGACAAATTGGGACGTTTCTTCTAAACTGGCTAACATTGGACGTAATTTGCGAAGCAGAAGACGGGACACTTCTCTAAGCTCAAGAAAAAGTGAAACATGCGAGCATATTACCCCTTTGAGTCGCGAGATTGTGAACTGCTGTAGCGAGCTGTTCACGGTAGGGGAGAAGTGGCGTACGCAGGGCAGGCCCTATGACCAGGCACCTCAAACTGTGGTATCGGCCGCCATCCGGTGGACCGCACTTTAAAATAGGCGCGCCGGCAGGCACGCCGCTGCGTTCCTGCAGCCACCACTACGGCATGAGGGTGCTCCCAGGAACGCTTACCCCGCTGCCAACGAGATGCAAGCATCCCCTCTGCGGAGCTCCAGCGGCGGGTCTACAAACATCGACGCAGAGAGCCCCAGTTTTGTGTGTTTGCCTTTCCATAACATTTTCAGACTTTCATAGAGGGGTCGGGACACGTCATCTACGGAATAGTCATTGCACTGAAGACTGACTGAATTGTAAATTTATCTGTATATGCTTCCACATTCAAATCTACTCTTGGCAACTGACGCTGCAACTACAGGAAACGAAATTACGTATTACGTTCACTATTTGATATTGGATGTAGGATAAAATACACTCCTGGAAATGGAAAAAAGAACACATTGACACCGGTGTGTCAGACAGACCATACTTGCTCCGGACACTGCGAGAGGGCTGTACAAGCAATGATCACACGCACGGCACAGCGGATACACCAGGAACCGCGGTGTTGGCCGTCGAATGGCGCTAGCTGCGCAGCATTTGTGCACCGCCGCCGTCAGTGTCAGCCAGTTTGCCGTGGCATACGGAGCTCCATCGCAGTCTTTAACACTGGTAGCATGCCGCGACAGCGTGGACGTGAACCGCATGTGCAGTTGACGGACTTTGAGCGAGGGCGTATAGTGGGCATGCGGGAGGCCGGGTGGACGTACCGCCGAATTGCTCAACACGTGAGGCGTGAGGTCTCCACAGTACATCGATGTTGTCGCCAGTGGTCGGCGGAAGGTGCACGTGCCCGTCGACCTGGGACCGGACCGCAGCGACGCACGGATGCACGCCAAGACCGTAGGATCCTACGCAGTGCCGTAGGGGACCGCACCGCCACTTCCCAGCAAATTAGGGACACTGTTGCTCCTGGGGTATCGGCGAGGACCATTCGCAACCGTCTCCATGAAGCTGGGCTACGGTCCCGCACACCGTTAGGCCGCCTTCCGCTCACGCCCCAACATCGTGCAGCCCGCCTCCAGTGGTGTCGCGACAGGCGTGAATGGAGGGACGAATGGAGACGTGTCGTCTTCAGCGATGAGAGTCGCTTCTGCCTTGGTGCCAATGATGGTCGTATGCGTGTTTGGCGCCGTGCAGGTGAGCGCCACAATCAGGACTGCATACGACCGAGGCACACAGGGCCAACACCCGGCATCATGGTGTGGGGAGCGATCTCCTACACTGGCCGTACACCACTGGTGATCGTCGAGGGGACACTGAATAGTGCACGGTACATCCAAACCGTCATCGAACCCATCGTTCTACCATTCCTAGACCGGCAAGGGAACTTGCTGTTCCAACAGGACAATGCACGTCCGCATGTATCCCGTGCCACCCAACGTGCTCTAGAAGGTGTAAGTCAACTACCCTGGCCAGCAAGATCTCCGGATCTGTCCCCCATTGAGCTTGTTTGGGACTGGATGAAGCGTCGTCTCACGCGGTCTGCACGTCCAGCACGAACGCTGGTCCAACTGAGGCGCCAGGTGGAAATGGCATGGCAAGCCGTTCCACAGGACTACATCCAGCATCTCTACGATCGTCTCCATGGGAGAATAGCAGCCTGCATTGCTGCGAAAGGTGGATATACACTGTACTAGTGCCGACATTGTGCATGCTCTGTTGCCTGTGTCTATGTGCCTGTGGTTCTGTCAGTGTGATCATGTGATGTATCTGACCCCAGGAATGTGTCAATAAAGTTTCCCCTTCCTGGGACAATGAATTCACGGTGTTCTTATTTCAATTTCCAGGAGTGTAGTATATGAATCCTCTGTCCGCGAACCGCATGTGTTCCTCGCTCCTATCCACTAAAGAACCACAAAGCGTGCAAAGGAAGTTGCTGTATAAATAGTAGCTGACGTTTTCTCACTGAGTCACACGTTGTTCGAAGCGAAAGACGTAGCCGCTGTTGTTTCTGTGGCCGTTTTACAAAGAAGGAACAGGCGGAGAAGAAAGTGGCTGAGTCACAAAACTACTGTCACAACACTTTACAGGATGCACAGTAGTCGAAGAAAAGTCTTACGACAGAGGTACAGTTGCATATTCATTATTTTGCCGATCAACTGCACCCAGAAGTACTCAAATTCACACTGCACAAATTATTTTTTTTTTTTTTTTGGTGAAGCACTAATTATATTTTTACAATTATTTTCAACAAACTCGTCTGAATGCTCTCCAGTTTATTGAGGATCGCTTCAGCTAACTGCAACCTGCCTGTATTCTCTCGCATAAAACACCCAAATCTACATTTAACTGATCTAGTAAAATAAATAAATCACACTTAATTCTACGTATAATTAATTTAATAAAGCTAAAATGGAACGTTATTATAGAGCGGAGCAAGTGACCCGGACGAGTGGATACGATTGGACTTGAATATATGCTAAAACCATACCCCAGAGACCCACTCAATACTTGTACACCCGCCATGTGATTCACCGTGGTTCAGAGCGGAGTGCGGGCTGTGTCAGTGTGAGTGGAGCAGTGCAAATGGGACGATTGTGCTCACAGCGGAGCAGCGGGTGGTCCTTGTGGAAAGTTACGTGGTAACAGAGTCGTGGAAACGGTGTGGTCAGTTGTTTGTTGAGGAGTTTAATGGTGTTAAAGTACCAGCAAGGAGCGCCATGCCGGCTGGAGTGGCCGAGCGGTTCCAGGCGCTACAGTGTGGAGCCGTGCGACTACTACGGTCGCAGGTTCGAATCCTGCCTCGGGCATGGATGTGTGTGATGTCCTTAAGTTAGTTAGGATTAAGTAGTTCTAAGTTCTAGGGGACTGCTGACCTTAGAAGTTAAGTCCCATAGTGCTCACAGCCATTTGAACAAGGAGCGCCATGCAAAGCCTAGTCCGAAATGCCGCTAGACAGGATCTGTTTTGAATAGCATTCCGTAACGTGCTCGCACGCCACAAAATGTGACTGCAGTTCACCAGAAATACTTCAGATTCCCACCAAATCAACTGTACTTCCTTTCGTCTGCCGTGGTTCTTTGTATGCTGGACTCCGTTCTCTGGGCCACTGTTATTTGCCCCACCCTGTATAACAATATTTCTAACAACATAATGAATGATCCAGCTACTTTTTACGACGTCCTTTCATTACGAGACACAAAATTAAATATTTGAATATACTGAAATGCCGACTTTTGTCTGTACACAACTAACAAATTCCATTTTTAAATTTTCAGCGCTCTTCTACCATTTGGTGTACTTACCGGATTTCTGAGCTGTAGAGAGAAGACGCTGCCACAGAATGACGTAATCGTAAAAGCCAGAGCAGCTGATTTGATAATTAAAAACACATTTTACTATCGCGTCAACTGTTAATACTTGTAAACCATTTCGTTCCTCAGTCTACTGATTATTCATTAGACAGAATACTCTTTCCACGTGAGCATTGTGTCCTGGAACAATCCAGATGAATTCGTGCAGATTTAGTAATTGAGAAGACTGCTCTATCCATCTACACTGTTCAAAGAAATTGGTCTATTTCTGGTGATACGATTTACTAAACCCGTTATCATAATTCTGGCTCAGTTGTAATACAGTGAACAGGTTGAGGGAGCAAAACTGGCCAAATACTGCATTGTCTACTGATAATTCTTCATGTTGCAGAAAAATTACTGTCCTTGACAATTTATTCCAAACAGGCATTGAGTCCAGCAACTTCCATTTGAAAACGGAAAATTCTTTCAGGTTCGTGGAATATTTTTTTTAAAGTAAACCACACACGTTTCGTAAAACTATTCAAAATCAGAATCAAATTTCAGAATATCCCTAGCTGATCTAATCTCCATATTTTGCAAGATAGACTTTGCTCTGAGAGGTACAAATTTTTCCTCTTTACGCCATCCTATCACTCCGACAACATTTTCCCAAATCGCAACCATCTGCCTTGACGAGTTTGAGTATTTGTCACTGAAATAACACATCTGACAGTGCAAAGACTGCAAATTTGACAGCCATATTTACTTGATACTTTGTCTTCTGAGAGGAAGACTGACTTATTAGCATCACATAATTACAGTACTCTCTGTTACAACAAGCAAAGATAATCATCTTGTTTTTGCATGTGACAACGTGAAAAAATTCACAAAATTCCTATAGACGGTGTTGAAAGGTGGCTACACTGTGCCACTGCGCCAGAGATTGCGCCAAAGAGTACTATTAAGCCGCCTCCACAGTGATTGTCGAGAGTTCATGGCAGTCAGTGCGTGTTGAGAGTTCATAGCAGTCAGTGCCTGTCAAGAGCTCGTAGAGGACAGTGTGTGTTAAGAGTTCGTGCCGAGATGTGCTAGTGGGCACTGCTTGTCGTGAATTCGGAGTAAGATGTTGTCGTAAAGAGTGTTGTTCCATGTTGTATGCAGTTATTTGATGGGAGAGATAGCAAATGTATTGTAATGAGTGCATTTCGTCAATATATATGAAGGTAAAAAACTACAATGTTCTTTTACTAATTGTGTGTCTGAAATAATGCGTCACTACAGGTTCAGTCAACAAAGCATCTGGCTTGTGTTCTTGTATTAGAGTGAATTCTGGTTTCTTGCGTAATTATAGTTTTCTAATTTTCTTTTGTCACGTCAGCATAGTTGGCATTTAAAAATTCTTGTCTTGTTGGAAAAGAACCGTGCCAGATGTGGACGTTGAGTCACACTCCCACATACAGAACAGTTACTCTTGTGCTTATTGGTTTTGTTGGTTTTTTAGTTGCTGGGGACTTAATTAATTAACTGTGTTTGCGAAAATTTTCTTACATTGTTCTTTGCAGTCAGATAGCGTAATAATACTAGTCAGGGCCAACCGATTACGAGACACTGCGTAATCGGACATACTAAAACAAAAAAAAATATATTTCAATCATATATTTAATTAAGCCCACATGCACGTGGCGACCGCTGCTTCGGATCGTCCCTTGGATTCTTCTGATTGTAAAAATAGTAGACTGTAGTATTGTTGTAGTAATTTTGAGTTTAGTGATTGTAGTCTGTATTGAGTGTGTAGATTTGGTAATTGGCATTCTTCTAATGGTATTTTTCAAAATTTAATTTTTATTGCCTTGTATACGCGTTTGACAATTTTGTGCAATTATTTCAATTGTTCGATTGATCGTGTTTGAGGGAGACATTGCATGTAAATGGTATTGTTGGAAATAAGGAGTCACCGTGTGTAATTTTCGTACAGTGACGAATCTTTCGTATATTTTGTAAATGATTACGCGATCAATGAAAAAGGCAAAAATGATGAATAGTGAGGACGAAATTGTTGACATGGCGAACTCGCCAACAGAGGAAAACAGTATGATGGATAATGAAGTGGAAAACAATGTAATAAGTCGGGAAGACAGTCCGGAACCATTTCAAAATTTTTCTCAATCGGAAAATTCACAGAATCTGAGATTAACGACAGAAGATTCTGAAATAGTATCGAACACAGATAGCCTTATAGCTGTGACGAAGGAAGTTAGTTTTGCGGGAGATGTTAGGGGCGAAAAGAATTCTGAACAATTTAATATGGAGCAGCTGATGAGTGTAATATTAAATTTTCAATCTGAATTAAAAACTGAGATGGGAACAATTAAAACACAGATGGGAACTTTAGGAGCTGAATTAAAAACGGATAGGGGAACAATGGAGCAGTTTCGATCTGAATTTAAAACAGAGATAGGAACAATTAAAACAGAGATGGGAACTATGGAAACACGGATAGATTCACGAATAGGGACATGTTTCAAAAAGATGAAAGATGAATTAAAGAAAGAAATCAGGGAAGAAGTACAACCGATTCTGAATTCTCACAATAATAGATTAATTGCAGTAGAAATCAGACAAAGGGAACAGGATAGAGAACAGGAAGAAAGAGATCGCGTGATAGTACAGAATTTTTCAGAGTTAAATTTACAACGTGCAAAGGATAAGGAAGAAATATTTGAGAGAATCGAAGGATCCGTACCAAATGACAGATTAAACAACCTAACACAACAATATGAACAGCTAGCTACCAAATGTGTCAATACTGAAACCCGAGTCGCGACACTTACGGAAGACGTAAATAAACAGAAAGAACAAATAGGTGACTTATCGGAAAGAGTTGAGGAAATTTCAGATAAATTGACAAATCTTAGTTTACATGGGGACAGAGATTCAGATGATACAGCCCCATTGCCATTTGCAGAAACCGAAGAATACCAGAACATAAATAAGCATGTTGAAAATCAGGGAAAATTTAATGAACGCGTGAAAAGGGAATTTGAGGCGTTAAGAAAGCAAGTCAAACAGATTGAGGGCGAAATTGTAGGAAAAGATAGCAGAAGGAATTTAGAATCACAGGTAGCAGAGGGGTTTGAAGAAAATAATTTGTTTCATTTACGGGATGCAACAAGAGAGCGCCAGGCGCGCGAACTTTACAATAATCGACATTCGGACTGGGACAGACGCGGTAGGTCTTTGTCGCCACGAGGCGAAAACTTTGACTATAAACACTTTTTGACTGTCCGGAAATTTAACATCTTCCGCAATTCTAAGAATGACATACATCCATGTGCATGGTTAGATCAATTTATGTACGCACTTCCACCAAATTGGCCATTAAGTCACAAACTGGAATTTATGTGTGGATATTTAGAAAACGAACCGGCGACGCGGATGCGCGCAATCATTAGAGATTGTAATAACCTAAATGATTTTTATCATGCATTTCTATCGGCATATTGGTCCGAAAACACGCAAGACAGAGTCAAACACAGTCTTATTATGCAGCGTAATTTCAAACAGTCTGAGTTCCGCACGCCAGCAGAATATTTTGAAGACATGATTCGAAAGAATCAGTTCCTTTCCAACCCTTACAGCCCGACTGAATTAATTCGCATTTGTTTAACTAAGTTGCCACAATCCATAAGACAAATTGCTTTAGCTGGAAGATGTAAGGACGACATCGAGACTTTTAAGACTTTGTTGCAAGAACTTGAGTATGACAACGACGACGGGACTTCTTGTAACTTTTTCAGTAACAGTATTTATAATAGACTTTCAAAGAAAAGAGATAGTGATCGTAACGGGCGTTATATGGGTAATTTTGAGAATGACAGACGTAACAGACACGACAATAGATACCAGCCCTATGACAATAACAGACGTTCTAACAGAAATTACACAGACAACTATAACAACGGTAATTCGTATCGGAATGATCAATCATACGGAAACAGTAATCGGTATTATCAAGACAGCAATTATTCAAACAGTAATAGAAATTCTTACTACAGAAACAATCAGGGTAGTAGATACAACAATAATTTCAGAAGTGACAGTCGAAATTACACAAGAAGTAGTTATGCAGACAGACAGGAAAACAGAAATTTTAATAACAGACACAGCCAAGAATTTGTATCTAACAGACAGGAGGGACCTAATTGGCATCCTCCACGTGACAGAACTTCAGAGAGACAAGTGCAAATCGTAGAAATTGATCCGCGAAATGACGCGAATACTCAAAGACGTGACGCAAACAATCGACAATGACTTGCAGCTTCGGCTTCTGGCAGCAATATAGACGGTTCAGAAAGTAATGACACTACGACTTTACACTACGTACGCCTGGAAGACATGAGAGACATTTTGTTAGATGAAAAGGAAAATAATGTAGACGTATTTTTACATCCTGTTATTGAAGTATGTGTGGGTAAGAGTAAGTTCACTGCAGTTTTAGATTCTGGGAGCCCATTGAATGTCATTAGTGAATCAGTTTTTCGTATATGTGAAGGAACTATTGCCTGTCCTGTGTTACCTATTTCTAAAACTACAATTCGAGGTGCTATTTCTGGAAAAAGTGTGGAAGTCAAACAACAGACCAACTTAAATTTCATTTGTCAAGGATACGAATTTTCTGCTAATTTTATTATTGTTCCATTACTCAGTACACAAATTATATTAGGTATGGAGTTTCTTAACGCACATAAGGCAATTTTGAACTTTAAAGAAGGAAGTGTGAATCTGACTGTTGCCGGAATGCCGAAAAGTTTGAAATTTTTCGAGTGTTTAACAAGATCTGAGTCAGATACAAAATGTTTAAGGTTTCTTACTTCTGATGTTTTCGTTGAGCATTATGACGACAATGTGTTTATTCATGATAATGACAATAGATACAGAGACGCGATGGATGATATAATTAATAGCGAAGAATTAATTAATGAAAAGGTTAAGAAAGCTGAAGTGCCAGATGACGGTGCAAGAGAAGAGCTGCACCACATTTTGACTTCACATGCTACAGTGTTTAGTCATCACACAGGAACTATACAAGGCTTACAATATTTATTTAAAGTGAAAGAACACACACCATTTCGCGGGAAAACGTACGCTATTCCTTTGGCTTACAGAGACAAGGTTAAGAATGAACTTCAGTACATGTTAGATCAGGGCATTATTGAGCCTGCAGTCAGTCCTTATACTAGCCCATTACACGTTGTTCTTAAAAAGGATGGGTCAATTCGTTTGGTTCTGGATTCCAGACAGATAAATAACATCATCATTCCTGAAACTGACCGCCCACAAAATTTAGATGAACTTCTTCAACATTTCCATGGAATTAAAGTCTTACCCACGATTGATATGCGCGCAAGTTTTTGGCAAATAGAACTCCACCCTGACTGTAGAAAATATACTGCCTTTTTAGCCTTTGGTAACTGTTACCAATTTCGGAAATTACCGTTTGGACTTACTGTATCTTCAGCAGCATTCATTCGTAGCTTAAATGAAATTTTACCTGTTTATCTTCGTGACAATATTACTTCATATGTTGACGACATTCTAATTGCTAAACATTCTTGGAGTGAGCACAACAAAATTTTGGATTCATTATTACGTATTTTTGCAAAAGTTGGCATTACAGTGAACTTAGAAAAATCTGAATTTGGTCGTTCACAGGTGAAATTTCTCGGCCACATTATTTCTACAGAAGGCATTCTTCCTGATCCAGAAAAATTAGATGCTATTCGTAATTATGCTGTTCCTACTACAAAACGTGATGTTCGTAGTTTCCTTGGTGTCTGTAATTTTCTTCGACGCTTTGTTAAATTGGACGATTTGGCCACACCTCGTTTATGTGAACTATCTGGAAAGAAATCTAATTGGTGTTGGGATGAGGAAGCTCAGTCAGAATCTGAACAGCTTCGTGATGCTTTAGTTGCTGCTCCACTTCTTTCACATCCGGATTTATCTAAAGAATTTTGTTTGGCGACGGACTCATCATACAAGGGCCTAGGGGCACACTTATTTCAAGAGATAGAAGAAAACGGCGTTGTAGTACAGAAAACTATTGCATTTGGAAGTCGTGTTCTCTCTAAATCAGAAAAGAATTATTCGATTACGGAACTTGAAGCTTTGGCTGTTGTTTGGGCTTTTACAAAATTTCGCACATTTTTGTTTGGCAGACATACGAAGGTTTATACCGATCATCGAGCTCTGGAATTTCTTATGTCAACAAAATTAACTCACGGCAGATTGTCACGATGGGCGTTGTACCTACAGGAATTTGACTTTAGTATTGTTTACATACAGGGTTCTTCAAATATTGTTGCTGATGCTTTATCACGTGCACCTATGGGTTTGAAACAAAGTGCTGAAGAGGACTGCAAGGAAAACAATTATTGTTTGATGTATATTCAAGGTGTTGCGTTTGAGAACTTTATTTCGTCTTCGCTCCAGGACATCGCTAAGGAGCAAAATAAGGATCCTATCTGGAAGGACATTAAGGAGAAGTGGAGGAGAAAGGAAAGCGTGGCGATTAGACAGCATTATTTAGTTCGCAATGACATTCTTTTTAAACGAAAATCGGTCGACAACTCCGTTTGGTTAGTTTGTATTCCTGATGAGTGGGTCAATAAATTGATTTGGTATACGCATTTCAGTTATGCACACTTTGGTCCCAGAAAATGCTTTCATAAATTACGAGAAAATTGTTACTTCAGTAATATGGAAAAACGTATTCGATCTGTTCTTGCCAAATGCAAATTATGTCAAATGGCTAAGCCTCCAACGATTTCTCACAGAGCACCGTTGTTTCCCATCATTCCAGCGAAATTAAAGGAGATGGCTGCAGTCGATTTGTTTGGTCCAGTGGTTCGTTCTACTAATGGTTTTGCGTACATTTTCGTAGCAGTGGAACTGACATCAAAATATGTGTGTTTTACACCTTTACGCAAAGCAACAGCTCGTTCAGTATCTAATGCTTTCCTCAAACATTTTCTTAAAGAAGTTGGTCATGTTGATAAGGTTATATCAGATAATGGATCACAGTTTCGTTCTAAAATTTGGCTTCGTACTCTACAGCGTCGTAAAATTAAACCAATATTTATTTCACTTTTTCACCCTCAATCTAACGTTTCAGAGAGATGGATGAAGGAAATCAATAAATTGTGCCGTCTTTATTGTCATCAGAATCACAGAACTTGGGATCAGTATCTTCATATTTTTCAAAACATTCTGAATGAACTCCCTAATGATTCAACTTCTTTACCGCCTCTATTGATATTAAAAAATAAAGTACCAACAAATCGCATTTCTGAAATCGTTCCTTTTCCGCCTTCACGGAAACTGCGGCATTCTGAAGTTGTCAACCTGGCTCTGCAAAATATTGCATCTGCGGCTGCTAGAAGAGAGAAATCAACGAGACGTCCTGGTCGTTTAAAAATCTTGTCAGTTGGTCAGAAGGTATTGATTAAGTCCCACCGTTTGTCTCACAAAGGAAAAGGCTTGTGTCGCAAATTTTTTCTGCTTTATAACGGCCCATATAGAATTCGCAAAATTATTCATGATAACACTGTTGAAGTAGAAACTCTTAAATCTCGACGCTCTAAAGGAATACATCACATATCCAACGTAAAAATTTTTGTGGAATAACATACTTTAGAGAAACTAACAGCTACATGTAAACATGCGGAGAGTACAAGGATACCGCGCTGTGTTTTGGCGGCGGCACATACTCAAAGCAACAGTCAAGTCTGCGCGCCGCACAAGGCAGTCGTTGACCGCGAACAATTGCTTCCTACGTCACGCGGCTACAGCTGATCGAGCGCTCAGTGCGAATGCACTGACAGCCGTAAACAAATACACAGTCTAATTTCTCCGACTAAATTCTGTATAAAGCTATAAGGACTTGTTGAATTGTGTTATTAACATTCAGTATTTTGCAGGATACGGTTGTATAAAATATTTAAGAACTTCAGGTAAATTCTGTGCGTGTCCGACGTTAAGACGACTTGCTATCGAGAAAATTTCAGGAAGAATGTAATTTCGAAGAAGAAAGTAATAAACTAAAAAGGTAACTATTAATTGAGTTTATTTTTCAGGTAACATATTTCCACTTAGGTACGTACTTTAGACGTAATTTGCTGCTCGCGATTACGTGATTCATACTTTGTGCTAATTTCATGTTCTATGAATTTACGTGTGAAGCGACGTGCTTGCGTACGTTAACTGATTTTGGCAATGATTATTAATGAACTGGGTTGTAACTTGTGTATATTATGCATCGCTTAGCTGCACTGCTATTTCACTGATGTCATTTTTTTTTTTTAATTATGTGCCTGCTGTGCTTATTTATTTAAATTGTAATGGTAACCTGATTTATTGTGCTGATGTGTTTAGGTATGTAAGTTATACTTTGTGATTTATCTGCTTGCGCCTCCATGTTTACTTGCTAAGATGACATATGAACATTTATTTGCTTATGCTGATATGATGCTAATGACTTGTTTATTACGTAAGATATATGTTTACTGCTATGCGTATGGATTACATATTTACACATTTCTGTTTTGTTGCCATAACTACTCTTTAATTTGGTGTATAGAAATGCTGATATACTGTGTATAAACATAGAGTTTAGGTCACACTACTGTATTAATTATAGATTGTTCGCTTGGCAGAGCCTCGTTGTAGGAATTGTGCTGCATCCACTTGTTGACATTCTGTTCTCTACTGGTATATTTACTCGCTATTGCTTGTTTTGCTTACGCTCAGTGCCTTATATTTTAAGATAAGAAAATGAACTGCTATAATTCGACGAACGATATTGGTAGAAAGAACTTCATAGAAGTCACATGAGCTGAGGTTTTATGGAAGCTGTATAAATTTATGCTAATAGGAAGGAAGCTAACGACATGACATACCAATACTAGGTTTAGCAATTATTACACTGCATTTTTCGTGAGCAATTGAAATAGGAAGTGACACTTGACACAAAAAATACTCCACATGTTTGCTTCTGCTATGATTCTTGAAGTGGTGTACACACTGTGAAATATTATGATCATTCACACTCCGTAATCGTACTTAATTACTGAGAGTTATTCGAACTAAGTCTGTTAGAGGTCAGGTATGCATTTCTTTTATTTAATGATGGACAAGGAACCAAAATGTATCTTATAATTTATAATGAGTAGAAGATTGGGCTCATATGGATTACACAGAGGTTGTGTGTTGACAATGTGTCTTCGGATTGTATGGGATGCTGAATTGAAGTTGCATTAGGATTTTATCTGTACTTGTTCAAGGAGACTGACTAGAGGAAAGAGTTGTTATGGAAGTGAAATGATATTGGTGCTGAGGTTTATATGTAGCGACGTATTATTGAGGTATAGAGATTATATGAAGTTGATGATTATTGGAGTCTTTATGGACAAGAGGTAAGGTAAATGATATTGATGATAAGACGTATTGAAGAGGTATTATTGAGGTATTATTGAGATTGTGTGAAGCTGATGATTATTGGAGTTTTGGTGTATAAGAGGTAAAGTAAGTGAGGAGCATATTTTTTTTGTTGGTCTTATGGAACAAGGAGGATGAAGATAGCAGACTAGAACACTAAAATAGAAGGAAGATAGTCTATACACACACTTTGTTAAATAACTAAGCAGTATATACTTTTTTTTTAAGAGAGGAAGTAATTGCATATCTTGGCTCACTGACAGTCGTTCAACAACAGTACATTTTGATCTGGCTTGGCAAACATTGGTCTTGACATGATGACTATGACGTTGACTAACTATTATTGACTATTATACATTGCTGCCACTACTACTTGATACACATGATGAACATCAGATTTTGACAGAATTACATTTACACAATTAACACTATTCAATTACACAGTTGTACTTAATGTGGATGAAAGATGAGTGAGTGTGTTTTGTGTGTTTTCCTTTACTAATCCTACCCACCTATCTCCTAAATATTATTTTATTTGTTGGTAGTGGCTTGCACTGACACCCATGAATATTATAGGTTTACTGGTATTTGTGTATTGTAATAGTTAATAGGACAATTATCTGACATCATTTGTGTGTTTGTTATGATTTGTATGTTACTGTAAAAGCATTTGTATGTGTATTCAAACTATTGTTCATGCCTGAACTGTCTGATTAGTGAAGATAAATATTCTGAACTGTTACCTGCACTTTTCAACATGATGTGTGACATTTAGTCATGTTTAATTTCTGCTGATGAACTGTGTGATCAGTGATTGTAAAAAAAATTATGGACTGTTATTTGTACCTTTTCTACATGATTGGTGCCACTAGGACATGTTTAATTTCTGCTCATAAACTCTGATAAACAGTGTGATCAGTGCTGGTGAATTTTTTGGAACTGCTTCTGCTGAGAGATGTGACTTTTTGCTGTCTGCACCTACTCAATATTGCTGGGTGCCACTGATGGACTGCTTCTACTGAAAAAATGTCCCCTGTTGCTGTGTGCACCTGATCAACATTGCTGATGCCACTAATGGACTGCTTCTACTGAAATGGTGTCACTTGTTGGTGTCTGCACCTACTCAACATTGCTGGGTGCCTCTGATGGATTGTTTTTACTGAAATGATGTCACTTGTTGATGTCTGCACCTGCTAAACTTTACTGGGTGCCACAGATGGAACTGCTTCTACTGAAATAATGTCACTTGTTGCTGGGTGCACCTGCTCAACATTGCTGGGTGCAACTGATGGACTGCTTCTACGGAAATGGTGTCACTTGTTGGTGTCTGCACCTGCTCAACATTGCTGGGTGCAACTGATGAACTGTTTCTACTGAAATGAAGTCACTTGTTGCTGTTTGCACCTGCTCAACATTGCTGGGTGCAACTGATGAACTGTTTTTACTGAAATGAAGTCACTTGTTGCTGTCTGCACCTACTCAACATTGCTGGGTGCCTCTGATGGACTGCTTCTACTGAACTAATGTGACTTGTTGCTGTGTGTACCTCTTGAACTTTACTGAGTGCCACTGTTAGAACTGTTTCTACTGAAATGATGTTACTTTTTGCTGTCTGCACCTACTCAACATTGCTGGGTGCCACAGATGGACTGTTTTTACTGAAATGGTATCACTTGTTGGTGTCTGCACCTGCTCTCAACATTGCTGGGTGCAACTGGTGAACTGCTTTTACTGAAATGAAGTCACTTGTTGGCGTCTGCACCTGCTTAACATTGCTGGGTGCATCTGATGGATTGCTTCTACTGAACTAATGTGACTTGTTGCTGGGTGTACCTGCTAAACTTTACTGGGTGCAACTGATGGACTGCTTTTACTGAAAAGATGTTACCTGTTGGTGTTCTTTTTTGTATAAACTAATCATTGAAAGCATTTTATGTGAACATTTGTATAAACAGATTTTTTGTATATTGTGTAAACTATTATGTAAAGTCACATGTATGAAAAGAAGTTGTATTGCTTACTGTATTTCATATATTAGGTTAGTAAAAGGTCAGTGCAAAGCCAAAATTTTTAACTAATTATGTGATATTTAGGTATTAATATTATCTTTTATTTTTGTCTGTATTTTTATGGACGAATTTGGTGGTATTTTCACCACCAATGCTGGCAAAAATACCATCAAATTCTGGCCTGTGGAGGAGGGGCATATGAAAGGTGGCTACACTGTGCCACTGCGCCAGAGATTGCGCCAAAGAGTACTATTAAGCCGCCTCCACAGTGATTGTCGAGAGTTCATGGCAGTCAGTGCGTGTTGAGAGTTCATAGCAGTCAGTGCCTGTCAAGAGCTCGTAGAGGACAGTGTGTGTTAAGAGTTCGTGCCGAGATGTGCTAGTGGGCACTGCTTGTCGTGAATTCGGAGTAAGATGTTGTCGTAAAGAGTGTTGTTCCATGTTGTATGCAGTTATTTGATGGGAGAGATAGCAGATGTATTGTAATGAGTGCATTTCGTCAATATATATGAAGGTAAAAAACTACAATGTTCTTTTACTAATTGTGTGTCTGAAATAATGCGTCACTACAGGTTCAGTCAACAAAGCATCTGGCTTGTGTTCTTGTATTAGAGTGAATTCTGGTTTCTTGCGTAATTATAGTTTTCTAATTTTCTTTTGTCACGTCAGCATAGTTGGCATTTAAAAATTCTTGTCTTGTTGGAAAAGAACCGTGCCAGATGTGGACGTTGAGTCACACTCCCACATACAGAACAGTTACTCTTGTGCTTATTGGCTTTGTTGGTTTTTTAGTTGCTGGGGACTTAATTAATTAACTGTGTTTACGAAAATTTTCTTACATTGTTCTTTGCAGTCAGATAGCGTAATAATACTAGTCAGGGCCAACCGATTACGAGACACTGCGTAATCGGACATACTAAAACAAAAAAAAAATATATTTCAATCATATATTTAATTAAGCCCCCATGCAGTGTATATGCAAAAATAAGTTGAATTACAATTTTTTCCACGTCAATACTCATCACATCAGCTGATGTCTTTGCAGCATTATCTAATGTCTATCCCATTCTTACAAGATTTTTGTTGACAGGACCTTTCAATTTCACGAACATATTGTTTTTACCAGCTGTTTGTACTCCACCGAAATTAGTGTTAGTATAGTCACCTCAAAACGCTATGCAGTTATGTTATCAATTTGGTTTTCCACTAAGGCAGTGACTCAAGACTCACTTATTACAGATACTGCTTTATTTGGTAGAGAAGTCAATTTAAGAAACCTCACTCAAATGCCACTTTTCGCTGTAAAACATTGAACAATCAATCGAAATATTTTCTCAGCTTTATGATTACTAGCGTATGTAGCTATATCAAAATAAGGGACTTTTCAAAAATCGTCGCATAGGCCTACTTGTTTAACACTGTCAGTCTTTAAACTGATTTCAGAATTGCTGTTAATTTTCTTCTGCCAAAAGTACCATTTTTTCCCGCTTCTGAATTATTAAAATGTTTGCAGCTTATGTTAGAAGTACAGTCCACTGATTTCAAAGACATAAAGGTATGAAGGCATGAAGATATGAAGTTTAACGGAACCTCAGCACGTTGCCAATTCGGCTTCTCTCACTAATTTGCCCTGTTTAAATGGATTTGAAACAAAATTACTGTTCATTGTTAAGTGTTTGCAAACTACCTTTTTCATTTGCCCCTTACGCTACCCAAATTATCCTTAGTATCTGCTTTTCCCCCATGTGTAATGGAAACATAACACTTGCAAATTACACATTCCACTTAATAGTCACTCCTCCCAAGTTTTTTGGAGAATCATTCTTCTGAATATATTTCCTGGAATGATCACTACCTCATCTGCATTTAGAGTCAACTTGAAGCTATCAAACACTTTAGTAAAAAATTAATCGCGACAGGACTCATACAGAGAAACAGAGAACCACGTTGTTGCGAATCTTGAACTGAACTGAGTTAAGAGAAAACAATGGAAACTCAGCAGCGTTGTCTTCGTGGATGTAAAAACAGATGGGCGGTTGCACTACAAACTTCGTTGAACGTTGTTTTGAAGGGCCTACCGACATTTTAAGTAGTCCAAAACATTAGCAGACTACTGCTTACGACTGCTTCTTGTTCATTATTTCTGTCATGTGCGTGCAACAGATGTGTCAAGTACTAAAAATTATAGAACTTGCGTGAATAAGATGGTGTCAGGAAGGCAGTATGGAACGTTTTTCTGTTCTTGAATGCGCATTTGCTCTAGCAATACGACACAGAGTGACGTGAGAGGGAAGTGTCACCGCGGTGAACCTTAAGTTTTGGGCTAGTTAAGATGACGGACATCGGCTTCAAGTTTGTGACGTAATGCCATCTCCCTTCGTTTTTTCTACCTCCGTGGTTCCCTCGCAATGTTACACCTTGAGGGACTCAGGCAGCTGCAATAATAAAAACTTTTGCTAATTAGCTTGACAGCTGAAGTTGAAATATAGATCCACACAAGAATTTCGAGAAAGTATATTTCGGGACATGGATTTCTTTAATCTGAAACCGGAACTGTTCCGGAAAACCTGGACATCTAGAAAAAGTAAATTCGTGTTGTATGACGTAAGTATGCTCCCAAACGAAATAAACTACCGCAGAACATTCATAATCTCTCACAGGTGGCTTTCTGTCTTAACGAATGTAGTTTGCTTTACGCAGCTGGAAGCAGGTGAATTGCTTAATATTCCCTTGCACGTAAATACTAATGTATTTATTTAAAATATATTTAGTGAGTTCTGTTTGATGTTTTTTCCACGTCTGGCGATCGCAAGAGATTTGATCTCGATTCAGAATGGAAATTTATATCAGATTTTTTGTTAAAAGAGCCGGAAGCACTGAGTGACACATAAAACTCGGCAAAATTGCTTTGTGCGGTAATCTGTTCGGAGCATAAAAAGCGTTTAGCAATAAAAATTCAAGTAAATGAACTGTTTCCCGTGAGGACTGACTGCTCCGCTTCCAATGCCTCCAGCACAACACTCCACAATATGCATAAACGCACAAGTTCGATACAGTATAAGCCCAACTCGGATAAGGCTGTGCGGGGCCAGTAGCACTAACGAATTGCTGGACCTGTATCAGAAACATGTACTCATTTTTATTAAACGTGTTATTTTATTTACATATAATCTAGGAAGAGAGCGTCTAGTTAAATATTATTTCATTAATTAAAGCACAATCAAAATTCTATTCACTTTCAGGTCTGAATCATTATCTGATGAACATAAGTAACATCATTCAAGATGCTAAAACTACTCACATTGTGTACGCTTATTAACCTCCACTCACGCACCCAGCAAAACTCGCTGCCTACGAATAACATGTGTGTCCACTACAAAACGGCAGTTAAATTATTGGGTCACTGCGTATTTAGGACGAGTACTCGCTGATGAGCCTAAACATGGTGAACACTCACTCTAGGATTGTACAGCTAACCGGTTGCACACAACTGGTAGGTATATTGACATTGGTTTCGACACCTGTTGGGGATGTCATCATCAGAATGAAATTTTGGTAAATACTATAAAATATACATAGAAAATTAGGTATGGCAAAAAAAACGCGTTAATCAAGATGACAATTTTCGTGACGTACAAGGCTTACTTACGTTAAATTTACTTTGCTATAAAGCAAAGGTCAGAATTGTGAATTAGAAAATAACGACCGTCAGCTTCATTACGTGGACTCAGTATTGCTATTGACAACGACAGACTTTCTTCCGGTATTTTTCGAAAAGCCACTAACACAGATCAAATTGTGCCCGCTAGTTCAGTGCATCCTCTTTCCCATAAGAAATCATTTTTCTATTCAGCCATTCATTGTGCAGTTTCTGTACCTTTGTCGCCTGACAAGGTTAATGAATAGATGAACATAATAAAAACTACTGCAGTTAGTAATGAGTATGATCTCACGTTAGCTGACAAGATCTTCAAAGTTAAAACTGACGCTAATGTGGCCACCTTAGGCAGTAGTGCTATTTCTGACAGTAACGAGTACAAAACTGTTTCCTCGATTCGATTTTTAGGCCGTATTTCGTATAAAATTCGTCGTCTCCTGATTAAAAATTAGGGTTCAAAGCAGCGTTTTCCACAAACAATAAAAAAATCTCAAAAAATGGTTCAAATGGTTCTGAGCACTATGGGACTTAACTTTTGTGGTCATCAGTCCCCTAGAACTTAGAACTACTTCAACCTAACTTACCTAAGGACGTCACACACATCCATGCTCATGGCAGGATTCGAACCTGCGACCGTAGCGGTCGCGCGGTTCCAAACTGTAGCGCCTAAAACCGCTCGACCACTCCGGCCGACAAAAAATCTCATTCACAATCTCAAGTGTAAGTTGCTTCGATACGCAATGCAGGAGTACGTAAAATCACTTGTGATATTTGTCTCGTTTATCATATAGGACAAACTGGAAACTCTTTTAGTGTCAAATACAAGGAAGATTTGTTGGTATTAAAAGGCACTTATGCACACAACTCCCCTTTTGCTGATCATCTGCTAATTTCTGAACGCCAACTGAAATGCATTGAGGAAATTTCCGTTTTACATAGAGAAAAGAAAGGTCATAGGCTCCATGTACTCGAAGAGCTAGGAGCTCTCAAGCATATTTGTAAGAACAATGGCCTCATCCTCAATGAACAGTTACAAATAAGTATAAAAGTTTTTTCAGTGGTTTCAATCCACTACTCGCGGAATTTTGATTCTCCATATTTTTTTACTGTCTTTCCCTGCTTCTGGTTCCGAAACATCAGTTTCTTCGAATTTCGTAAATATGTGCTGCTACAGTTACCTTCATGAAGATATTTTCTGGATTGTACACCCGATTTGTAAAACATTTTCTATAATTTTTTGTCCTTCACTTAATAGTAATTTCTGTAAAGTCTAACAGATGGCTCTGCTATACTTAATCTGCTTGACTACTGTGTACTTTGAAAAAGACATTAAGCTCTCTTTCTTTACATTTTCGAGTGGCCGTTCGGTTCTAGGCGCTACAGTGTGGAACCGCGCGGCCGCTACAGTCGCAGGTCCGAATCCTGCCTGGGCCATGGTTGTGTGTGATGTCCTTAGGTTAGTTAGGTTTCAGTAGTTCTAAGTTCTAGGGTACTGATGGCCACAGCAGTTAAGTCCCATAGTGCTCAGAGCCATTTCAACCATTTATATTTTGTTTTTAAAATTAACTGTCGTTTCTTTTAGTTATTTCTGTTATAATGTTTGAAATGGGCACGTGCCAATGACATCAGATGACTGACGGCGCAAGTCGCATTGTTTTCGTGGCAGCATTGTAAGCCACCGGGCCGATCAGTCTGATGTTCCCAGCTGGGTACACGTGGCAATGGCTCGAAAGTTTTATTTCACTTTTGACTTGAGCACAGCTGCTCTAAATTATGGTCATTGCTTTTTAACAATGTAATTTTTCCGTAAGAAACCTTTGTACGTCATGAAAATTGTCGTCATGATTAGTTTTCTTTTGTCGTACCTCATTTTTTTATGTATTATTTTATAGAATTTATCATAATTTCATTCTGATGAAGACATGCCTATTAGGTGGCGAAACCTAAGTCAACGTACCTTCCAGTAATGTGCAACCGGTTAGCTGTATAATCCCATGTTGAAACTAATATACGGTTGCTGAGTAACAGCTATATTTAAAACTGCATTGTGAGCACTGTCTGCCGCAGGATAAAATGCCATCTGGTACTCGCCTCTGTGACCGAGGTTGCTAACACACGCTTGTGCGTTATTATTCGATCCGAAGCTATTCTTCGGGATGTTCTTCTCCGCGAAATTATGCGTCGAGAGTCTCACCGAATCCGGCAACTTGCTGCTCCCTACATCTTGCGACGCCGGCTTTCTGGTATTCTCGGTGGTATTAACAAAAATTAAAAAGGAATTAAACAGTTGAATCATTGATGTTCTTCGTACCGCTACTCCACGTTACGCCCATTTTGCCTCCTCCCTCCCTCTGGGTGCCAGGAAGGCAAGATAAAAAAAAAAGAAATCAAATAGAAAAAATTAAAAAATTAAGAAACCTGCTTCAAATCCAGGCGATAGAAAAAAATTTTCACTGCGTGTATTACGCCGAAAAGGGGAGGAGACGTGGCTGAGCTAAATTCCTAGTCACCACACTTAGCGACAGTGTTTCATGAAGTGAGGGGATGTGACACTGTTGACAGCGACATTAAGCTTGGTGGCTTCCTTGGTGCTATTTGCGAGGAGCAGATTTCACCCCCTCCCTTCTCTCATCATCATCATTATCATACAACACAAACGTTACACTACACTACATACACGTGCGCAATATACAGGATGTTACAAAAAGGTACGGCCAAACTTTCAGGAAACATTCCTCACACACAAAGAAAGAAAATATGTTATGTAGACATGTGTCCGGAAACGCATACTTTCCATGTTAGAGCTCATTTTATTACTTCTATCCAAATCACATTAATCATGGAATGGAAACACACAGCAACAGAACGTACCAGCGTGACTTCAAACACTTTGTTACAGGAAATGTTCAAAATGTCCTCCGTTAGCGAGGATACATGCATCCACCCTCCGTCGCATGGAATCCGTGATGCGCTGATGCAGCCCTGGAGAATGGCGTATTGTATCAACAGCCGTCCACAATACGAGCACGAAGAATCTCTACATTTGGTACCGGGGTTGCGTAGACAAGAGCTTTCAAATGCCCCCAGAAATGAAAGTCAAGAGGGTTGAGGTCAGGAGAGCGTGGAGGCCATGGAATTGGTCCGCCTCTACCAATCCATCGGTCACCGGATCTGTTGTATAGAAGCGTACGAACACTTCGACTGAAATATGCAGTAGCTCCATCGCGCATGAACCACATGTTGTGTCGTACTTGTAAAGGCACATGTTCTAGCAGCACAGGTAGAGTATCCCGTATGAAATCATGATAACGTGCTTCATTGGGCGTAGGTGGACGAAACTAAAATGAGCTCTAACATGGAAATTAAGCGTTTCCGGACACATGTCCACATGACATCTTTTCTTTATTTGTGTGTGAAGAATGTTTCCTGAAAGTTTGGGCGTACCTTTTTGTAACACCCTGTATACAGGTATTAGCCGGCTAATAATATCATTGCACCTGGGAGTAAGGGCATCTTCGGTCGGCTTATGTAGAGTGGCGCAGTGGTTAGCACAATGAACTCGCATTCGGGAAGACGATGGTGAACACCCAGAGGCTGGCCATCCACATTTAGATTTACCGTCATTTTCCTAAATCATTCAGGTAAATCCTGGGATGGTTCTCTGGAAAAGGCACGGCCGATTTCGTTTCCCATCCTTCCCTAATCCGACCTTGTGCTCCGTCTCTAATGACCTTGTCGTCGACGGGAGCTTAAACACTAATCTCCTCCTCCTCCTCGGCTTACTTGTTTACTGCAAAGTCACTGCATGTTTCCCATAATGGCTACGGGACGCCAAGCGCTATAATATCGTCGTCGAGTAATAGTATTACAGATGTTGTAATGGAGCACGTTGCAAAAAACTAACCAAAAATAAAATAAAATGAAAATGCCATCTGGTGGCGTTGCGGTTACCTGACGCGCTGAAAAACTATGTATGGGGGGCAGAGAGAGATGGCGAATCATTGTAGTAACCTTGCGAACCGCAAATAGTGAAAGCCAATGAGCTTTAAGGGATTGGAAATAACAGCCAACTAGTTGAAAGGCACACGTTTATCAAACCTGTATTTAGCAACTGGTTGGCTGTTGTTTCCAATCCATTGCAGTTCTTGCATGCACAGTTGCTGAGGCACGGCCATGCTCAAAACCTTGGAAATAACATGAAAAACGATTTTGACATAGGGAACATTGTTGGGACTCGGTGCCTGGGCACAAGTGTCTCGGAAACGGCGAAACGCCGGCCGCGGTGGTCTAGCGGTTCTGGCGCTGCAGTCCGGAACCGCGGGACTGCTACGGTCGCAGGTTCGAATCCTGCCTCGGGCATGGGTGTGTGTGATGTCCTTAGGTTAGTTAGGTTTAAGTAGTTCTAAGTTCTAGGGGACTTATGACCTAAGATGTTGAGTCCCATAGTGCTCAGAGCCAAACGGCGAAACTGGTCGACATTTCGAGTGCTGCTGACGTGAGCTTGAATGGAGGGGGTTTGAAGTGTGCTGAAACAACGAGTGGATGACAATGCGTTGTACGTCCACGCATCACAGAATGCACCCAGTCTGTAAAGCAGGATATGTGGCAATTAGTGACAAATTTGATGGCAGAATTCATTTCTGGCGCAGAAGCAAGTGTTTCGGAGCACACTATTCGGCGCATATTGTTGAAGAAGGAACTTCGCATGATATGTCCCCTACTTGCTCCTGTGCCGACCCAATGACATAGTCATTTACCACTGCAGTGGGCTAAAGCTCATCGAGATTGGTCCTGCTGGAATGAAAATGTGCCACATGGTTGGACTGTTTCTCATGACACTAGGTACGTGATCGTGCCTGGATACGCCATCATCAAGGCGAATGGCCGCTCGGAACAAGCGCCGTACCACGGACGCAGGCCACTGCTACGGTCGCTGTTTCGAATCCTGTCTTGGGCATGGATGTGTGTGATGTTTTTAGGTTAGTTAGGTTTAATTAGTTCTAAGTTCTAGGGGACTGATGACCTCAGATATTAAGTCCCATAGTGCTTAGAGCCATTTGAATCATTTGAACTACGAGAGCACTTTTGCGAACCACCTGCATCCCTACATGCTTGATACTTTCCTCGATTGTAGTTGCGTCTTCCAGCCGCGTAGATGTCCAAGGGCTGAAAAGTTGCTACTGTGGTGTGAGAAGCAACATAGGGAACCTGTGGTAACTAAATTCGTCAGATCGAAGCTTGATGACACAAATTTGGGGCACTGTCGTGAGGCAACACCATGCCCACATGCCTCCAGCCTGTAACTTTTCGTGAAGTGCTTTCCCTGTAGGTAGCAACTGCTGTCACGTATCTCCGGAAACCTATCAAAGACCTGTCGAATGCACGACGCATAGAGTCGCTGCCATACCGCGTTCCAAAACTGGACCACCGTGCTATCAAATGACTGGTAAAAAGTGTTGGCTTATCAAAGTGTGTTCACCAAGCTATCTGGACGTCCTCACTCTTGTTTCCACAGAGTCAGAATAGTAAGGTAATCATCGTTTCACATTTTTACCGTTACTCGCATTACGAATCAGTCTTGATAGTTGCCCACCGTTGAATATGCTTGTGCAGACTATCCCGAAACTATAGATCACTAGAGCTGTAGCCGCCCTCCGTCGACCTGCTGTTGTAGTCTTTTCTGACGTAAGATATTGATGTTGTTATCTGCTGTATATGCCCGACTTTTCATTATATCTACACATCACATGGAGCAGCCATCACTGTATCGGCAACTAAATTTCTGGTTTTCATAATAATAATTAATGGTTATTTTTTGTACAGTCGATCAACCTTCATTTGTTGCTGCGTTACCGAAGACAAGATAGTTATAACGTCTTTGGATTTTAGATATTATTTCAGTTCCTATTTCCGACGTTGCTACTTAGCTGCACTATTTCTGGTTTTGTATTACTTCTGTCCGACGGGAAATGAAATGTCATATAGTTTTTAAGTCACAATTTACGCTTCCTAATATTTCACAATCGAACCTTCTGTCATTCAGAGATACAGTTTGCAGCTTGCCTATGTTTATCGTTGACTAATACGAACGCTATTGCTGTTTAAATCACTTTATATTTTTATTAACAACATTTAATAGTAATTAAATGGTTATGAATGACTGAGTTTTGTATATAGAGAAAGAAGGGTTGATCCTACAATAACTCTCAGCAATTACGGTAACTAAAATGTCCGTGACTTGTATAGGTCATCTCTCAAAGATATTATAGCAAGGAATATGGCCCATTACTATACTTCGATACAGTCATTTAAACTTCGTACGCTTTTACTTTCTCAAAGCTAAGTGTCCAGTTCCGTTCTTATATTCATTTTAACGTACCTTCGTATAGTACACACGTCCTGTTATCGGTTATTTGGCATGTAATAGAGTTTAATACTAAGTGCTACCTTCTCTCGCGCACGCAATTCCTCAGATATTCTTAGTCTGTGACTCTACGGCAAGGATCTACCTAGACATCAGTATAAGTTTCAGTGTAAGTCTATACCGTACAAATTAACTACAGTCTCTTTCCTTGCAGTTTATCAGAAGTGCTCTGATGTCTTCTGTAGCATATCACACGGAAATGCCAGCTATATCGCACACCGCAGCTACGTAGACTTATTCAGAGCCAGGAAACAAGACAAGAGAATTAACAGTACCCACGCATGATTTATACAGTGAAAGTTAGAAACAAAAAACGCCGCCGCGTTGAATCCTCTTTGATCTCCCCGAGGCGCTACTTTGCTGCGGGCGTTATTCTGGTGAGAGATCATATATGAATAATTTTAATTAAAACTTTTTCAGTGCTCTTAATTATTGCCGATATTATCGATCATCTCTCCCCTATATGAGAATAAACCTGATAATAACGTTCTCATTTAAAAGAGCGGTTATAGAGCTCAGGTTAAGCAAAGGTCAGGTTAGACATGTGATTACAACAAAATTTTACATGTTTTTTAGGGTAATGCTAATGGAGACGAGTAATCTACACTGTGGTTTGTATAGAAATCTGGAAACCAAATCTTGCGGTAATCTGCAGTAGAAAATGAGAGTACTTGTGCATCTAATTGGGTTAAATGCTATATCTCGAACTAAAACATTATAAAAATATTGTGAAACATGGTAGTCGAACGCTTGATCGCAACTCAAAAACAGTGAGGAGAACAAAAAGAAAACGCTCGTTGAGAGAGGAGTGAGGTAACTGAAACTAATAGCTGTCGGACTTCCGTATTCTAAACGTCCAACTGTTTCGCTGCAATGTTTTTAGACTAGTTATGTTATCTGTCTAAATCAAACAATTTATGACGACAATATTGTTTGACAAGTTCATAATAATAGGCAACAAACGATTTTCAACAGGACATGAAAGTAAAACTGGTGCTAAGTTGCGGGACATTACTTTGGTTTGCTGAAATGGGTCCTGATCCAGACAAAACGGTGGCAAAATAGAGATTGAAATACTGTGAAGCAACACAGAAATTGTCGAACCTGGCAGCAGATATTAGAAAATGGTGATTTACATTTTGTCCGTATGTTTAAAAACTCCCAACAACGATGCTTACACACAACATTATGGCATACATCGCAAAAGTAAAGAGTATACAATTGATGAAACAAGTTATTTAAGATCTCGATAAAGCCCAGACAGAAGCACTGGAAGTAGCAGACAGAAATCTGTTCAGACCAAAGATAAACTGCTGGGTAGAATGATGTTCCCCCCAAAAAAGAATAAATAAATAAGTGAAAATTTAAAAAAAATATGAATATCAACTAAAGTAAGAGGAAGAAAAATAGCCTTCGGAGAGCGTATGTGAGCCATATGAAATATAAGAAAAACGAATCTAAAAGCACAGCTTGATCCAACAAGTTTCACATGCAAATAGCAATAATAATAACAAAGAGCAACTTTTTTAGTAGCTACGCTCATTCAATATCTGTGCTATATATGGCACAAAAACCAGATGCATCTTTTCAAGATATGACACAGAGATTTCATTTAAGGCTATTTTTGACAGGAAATTAATACCCTGATATGGAATCCGTTTTACATTGCATACTTATTATTCTGCTGAATACACTCTAGGGAAAAAAAGGACACACCACGGACTTATCCGAATGGGAAGGAAATCGGTAGATGCTACACGCATGTACAAAAAAAGATCACAATTTCAGAAAAATTGGATGATTTGTTCTAGAGAGAGGTCTTCACAAATGTTCAATTTGGATGCGTTACTCCACCTCTGGCCCATATGCAGGCCTTTATTTGGCTTTGGATTGATTGATAGATTTATTGGATGTCCTCCTGAGGAATATCGTGCCAAATTTTGTCTAATTGGCGCGTTAGATCCTCAAAACCCAGAAATAGTTGGAGGCAACTGCCCATTATACTCCAAAAGTTATCAAATGAGAAGAGATCTGGTGATCTTCCTGGCCAAAGTAGGGTTTGGCAAGTACGAGGACAAGCAGTAGAAACTCTCGCCCTGCGCAGGTGGCATTATCATTCTGAATTGCAAGCCAATGATGGCTTGCCAGAATGGCAACAAAGTGGGGCGTAGAATATCGTCGACGTACCCCGGTGCTGTAAGGGCGCTACGGATGACAACCAGAGGGTTCCTGCTACGAAATGGAATGACAGCCCAAACCACCAATCTTGGTTATCGGGCTGTATGGCGGGATATAGTCAGGTTAATATTCCACCACTGTCCAGGGCACCCCCAGATACGTTTTCGTTAGCCACCCAGGCTCGGTTCGAAGTGGGATTCGTCACTGAAGACTTCTCCAGGAAATGAAATTTCGGGCTGAAGACGCGCCAGACGGCAGTGGGATACCAACCTGGCTGTTGTCCACCATACGGCTAGACACCCAGGAGCGATGGTGTGGAGTGTCATTTATTTTCATAGCACGATCCCTTTGGTTGTCATCCACGGCTTTCTTACAGGCACAGCGGTACGTCTATGATATTCTTCGCCTGTTGTTGTTGTCCTAAAAGACAAGCCATCCTGGGCTTACACTTCAGCACATGGCGAGCGTTTCTACTGATTGTCTTCATGCTTACCATACCCTGGTTGGCCAAGAAGGTGGCGCGGGACTCACCACAATAGAAAACGTTAGGAGCGTTATGGCAGGAGCCTCCATCCAACTCGGCATTCTGACAATCTAACATGCTAATTGGACAGAATTTGACACGATATCCCTCAGGAGGACATCCAAAAATTATATTAATAATGTCAGGCGAAATAACTGATTGCATAAGGGCCAGACGTGGACCAACGCGTTATCGACTTGCTTAATTTGTAAAGCTACTTCTTTTGAGCAAGTTTCTCTTGAACAAATCATACATTTTTTGTTTGTCTTTACATGGTTCAAATGGTTCAAATGGCTCTGAGCACTATGGGACTTAACTTCTGAGGTCATCAGTCCCCTAGAACTTAGAACTACTTAACGCTAACTAACCTAAGGACATAACACACATCCATGCCCGAGGCAGGATTCGAACCTGCGACCGTAGCGGTCGCGCGGTTCGAGACTGTAGTGCCTAGAACCGCTTGGCCACTCCGGCCGGCTGTCTTTACATGTACATATCATCTAAGAATTTCCGCACCTTCTATTCCTTCGTGGTGTGTCTCCTTTTCTGTCTTAGGGTTTAATTTAAAGAAATTTGTTTGACAACAGTCTCGCTCCAGTCCTCAGTCGGCAAAAATCGGATGCCTTCGGTCAAAGGATATATTTGTTTCAGCATCAGCTCACCAATTTTCTAGATCGTACAATATTATAGGTAAGTTCCAGGAAGAGCTCCTCTGTTCAGTATGAGGCAGTTGTATGGGCAGCAGTTGTGTGAACGAAGAGCACTATTTCTACATGGACCATGTTAGCGATAGATGTCTGTCTGGTAGTAGTCGTTTCATCATGGACGAAATGACACTGTGGAAATGACACTATGGTTACAGTGCGCCCTTACAGTATCTGGCCAGTAGAAATTGATCTTTTGTAGGCAAAAGATAGGAAGATAAGGTTAGGAAAACTCACATACAGTCCTTGTTAAATTTTGCATACCTTTCTTTTAATGGTCAGATTTTGCGCCCTCTCTGTGCTTGCCTGCTATCTCGCCA
This sequence comes from Schistocerca americana, assembly GCF_021461395.2. Taxonomy (NCBI): domain Eukaryota; kingdom Metazoa; phylum Arthropoda; class Insecta; order Orthoptera; family Acrididae; genus Schistocerca; species Schistocerca americana. The sequence goes on along the minus strand of NC_060125.1, from coordinate 364,030,054 downwards.
TGCCATTGGTACCATCCCGAGTGGGAGAAACAATTTTTGCTTTGGAATGAAGTACTAGTTGCACCATTACACATTTTGATGCATAATTTATAATAATTGAGCTGCTAATTCCTAATGCGTTATGTATGTTACATCAACAGAAAGAAACTAATGTAAAGGTGCGCACAGTAGGCGAAGAAGTTGAATAGATAAATGTGAAACAATGTTAAACATGAAGAAGTAGATCGAACGAAGTATGAAACTGCATGAAAGGAGCAAGGATTGCACCAGGCAAAAGGGCCTTCTGTAAACAGCTGATCACGTCAAAAAATAAAATCTTTGAGACTACAAAAGATTGATCAATGGCTTGGAGAACAGCTGTGTGTGGTACAGAAAAAAGTAAATATTATCGGAATGTAGTGCTACAGGCAACTGAAGGACGTCTAACTGACTAATCTAGTTAGGAATGAAAATGTCTTGCGATAGTCAGTGAGAAACTCCCTGAGAAACAACATAATCAGTCGAATAGATAGGTTGGGGAAATACAGTGTAGGACAAATAAATGTGATCCGGGGGAGAGAGTTCCATGGTGAAAATAAAAGTAGAATAGAGGAAATATGGTACTAATCTGACTGTAGTAAATGTTGAAAGTGACCACCACTCACCTTTTGACATCTTTGCGCCCTGATCAGCAAGTTGCTCAAGGGGCATCGAAGCTGGACTACTGGAATTGCAGCAGTTTTATCCGAAATGTTCTACTGCTGTTTTTGAATACTATAAGGGCTGTTGCTATACACCTTAGACTCGAGGCTCCCCGCGCAAAGTAATCGCACACTGACATATCAGGTGACCTGGGTGACCAACTGGGGCTGCGACCAGACTGACCTCTGCTAACTACCGTGTCAGGACTGAAGATTTCGGCCGGCTGTATGGGCAGTTGCTATATCCTGTTGGAAGTAACTGTAGGTCTTTTCCTCTTCCGTTAATGCTGACAGGAACGGTACTCCACTCATCCAGGCCACTTTTAAGTGCCCCACTCACTATTAAGATGTCAGTCATTGCAGGCAAGGGGCACAAAAGGATGGTATCGCAGTATGCAGGGTGGTCAGAAACAGTCTGAAAAGCGTGTGAGGCAATGTTGCTCGGTAGATTTTGATGAGAAATGATTGTTAAGAAAAGAATTCGATACATTGCGCCGTTTCCGAGAAGAGACAGTGTCACCAAACGTGATCTTCGTTTTGTTCCCTATAACCGAAGAAAAGAGCGATACAAAAATTGTACATGGCACGGCAGTGAGAATCGAACGCGAACCAAAGCTGAGCAGTCCCGTTTGCTATCGTCTGCTCCATGAGAACGACAGACACTAATTGTATCTGGTGGACCGCTTGAGTCTGTCTGTGAAAGGGCCTGACTACTAACTTCAATGCTAACTAACTCGGAACCGGCGCAAATGTCGACATTTTTTCTGAACAGTTATTACTCAGCACGCTCTATTCTGCAAGGTATTCAGACTGTTTTTGATCACCCCGTTATTGCTAATCGTTGATATCTTGGTAATCAGAAGCCATACTGTCTTGGAGAAGATAACTGCCAAGCAACGGGAATGGTGAACTGTACCAAATCAACGTTAGGGTACGCCATTAAATTTCGTGGATTCAGTCGAGCATATTAGACATCTTCCTCCCATATTTCGGACATGTGTGTACCGACCATTCCCTGAGTAAACCAGACAGCTTCGCGGCCGAAATATCAGTCACAGACAGGTAATTTCGGCGTCTTCATGTCCTAAATTTCTTCCACAAAATGCTGAGAATACACACCATTAGTATGAGATTTTCACTTTGCAGCGGAGTTTGCGCTGATATGAAACTTCCTGGAAGATTAAAACTGTGTGCTGGACCGAGACTCGCACTCGGGACTGTTGCCTTTCTGGGGCAAGTGCTCACCATCTGAGATACCCAAGCACGACTCACGCCCCGTCCTCATGTATTTACTTCTGTCAGTATCACGCCTCTTACCTTCCACACTTTACAGAAGCTCTCCTGCGAACCTTGCAGAACTAGCACTTATGAAAGAAAGGCTATTGCGGAGACATGGCTTAGCCACAGCCTTGGGGATGTTTCCAGAATGAGATTTTCACTCTGCATCTGAGCGTGCGGTGATATGAAGGAGTGCTTGTTCATCAAGGTTCGCAGGAGAGCTTCTGTAAAGTTTGGAAGTTAGGAGACGAGATACTGGCAGAAGTAAAGCTGTCAAGACGGGGCCTGAGTCGTGCTTGGGTAGCTCAGTTGGTAGAGCACTTGCCCGCGAAAGGCAAAGGTCCCGAGTTCGAGTCTCGGTCCGGCACGCAGTTTTAATCTGCCAGGAAGTTTCACACCATTAGTGTTTATATCCAAAACAACCACCTTGAATAAAAGGACACACTTTAAGCTTTTACCTAAACTATTCAACGGAACGAATCGTTAAAAATGCTAGTAGCTGCGTTTATCCTAATGTATTATATCATGGTGTAGTTTTATTGCAGAAAAGGAAGAGAGTTGTAAAGAATCTATTTCTCCCAAGAGTTACCGGTCACCCTAAGAGTCTACCACATCGCGTGACCCACACAGCTAGTAAGACAGATATAATTTCAAGTAAAGTAACGTCTCGGTAGCCACTTAGGAGCAACACCTGTCTACATTTCGTCATCCTTCCGTTCACGTCTACTGATGAATCTTTGATCATCGTACTTTGACGTATTCGCTACAGCGCCTCCGATTTGCTTAAATTTCTTGGTATTAAACTTTCTTTATATCATCTAGTAGGTAATTTTCCCATCGGTCCGCTTGTGTTCTCTATCCTCATCGTACGAATACGCCGAGGCATTGTTTTTCACCTTCAGAGGGTGAATAAAGTTTTGTCAAGTGTTACAGATTGATAGTCCGAGTGCAGGAGAAATCAATTCCACATACATAGAATTTTGGTTTGGATGTTTCGATATCTCAACCCATCTGTAACCCTAGCAATACCTACGTATTTTTCATAGCTCTTGCTACCAAGGAGTGTGAGGTGGTCAGGGAGCGCAGACTCTGCGTCCACCACTAAAAATAAATGAATTAGTAAGAAATAAATTCGGTAACGATTGTTGTTAACTTTTTAAATAGGTACTCATATGTAAGTGGTGATCAGAACCTGAGAATATCCTTTAGCACAACCTTAACAATACCAAAGCATTTCCTGTAATGAGTGCATTGTGGGGAGAGAAACTTGATGACACTACAAAAAATTAAAAAAGATACGTATTTGTTTAGTTGTCGTTTACTTTTATTCATATCATATTATTTAAAGATATACAGATGTGTAAAGAGGATCCTGAACCTGATGCTATGCGTAAGACATCTGTTGCGAGTAATCATATTAACTATTAAAATCACAAGAAGTGTAAATCCCAATAGCTATTTACTAGCATTAATGGAAACCTTCTTGGTAAGACAGTGTCAGCGGAGTTAAGCTAAAGATGCCTTTATTGTAAATACCATTCCTGACAGTAGAGTGGTATCTTAAGAAAATTATTTTAAATTCTGTAGAGTCAAAATACATACTATACATTATAGCATCTTGATGTCTGCACCGCTTCAGATCTTTCTAATATGAAAGATTGAAGGCCTAATCATGATGTTAATGCTGTTAATGAAAGTTGTAATATTTAACGCTAGAAATCATGAAGCCGACCGTCACGTGAACACAAAACGGTGGCAATGTTAGGAAGAACGGCAAAAGTAACTAAATGTTTTGCGAAAGACAATTGGTAGCTAAATTCTATAAACGCACCACACTAGAAAAGGAAGAAAACGAGATAAATATGAGTTCCTACTCTGACGACTCAGTTACCACTCTTGATTCATTAAGGACTGGACATTAATGCACGCGTGGTATAGGTGCCTCTGGCCTCTGGTATATTTTAATTACTTTAGATGCAATAAGGTATACGATCTAGAGAAACATAACACCGTATTAGACAACGCATTTCAACTGAACATCCTTCCGCCTGACGTCAGAAATGGGATACAAGCTCCAGTGTTGGTCATCTGTCAATATGAATGATATCAAATGTATCACAAACTGGAAAACCTGTCGAGAAACTTGGAAACCTATCCCCCGAGGTGACAGCACAGAGTAGCTGACAGTGCGACGTATCCCACGGCCCAGGGGCGCACCGTGCAACAAACACAGTACACGTCCACGTCGTTAATCAAACTGAGTTTACTGCGGGACACGCGACGTTGCCGGTATAGCATGAGCACAACTTTGTGACGTTATCCTGCCTCCATAGCTCGCTCAGATCGTGATGAGGCTTCACTCGTCTGGATTTCAAGCTTGTTGCATCGATAGTCGCCCCTTCCTGCCCCCACAACATCACGGTAACTTACGAAATAGTGTAATCTACATCTAAGGGCGTCTGCAGAAGTTTTTCTAAGAGGCGGTAAGATACGAAACTTTCCAGTTTTGATATAACTGATTCGGTGAATTTGAAAATGTGTCTCGCTCCAAGAAATATATTCCCGACAACATCACGGTAATCTATGGTATAGCCTAATCTACATCCAAGGGCATCCGCCGAAGTTTTTTAAGAGGCGGCGAGATTCGAAATTTCCCAGTTTTGATATAACTGATTCGGTGAATTTCAAAACGTATCACGCCCCAAGAAATAGTTTCGACGAGAAGCGCACAGAACTTGCTGTGTCTCGAAACTTTCTATTAGGTGCTGATAACTTACATTACTTTGGTACCTAAACCGTAAGCATGTTTCAGTAACATAATGGAACGTAATCTGTAGAGAAAAGGGTATCCACTACATCATGATGCACTAAAAGACAAATTTATTGCCATTTCTCCTAAAACACTGAGAACGGTTATTTTACGATCGATAGTCATAAAATTTATTTATCAATGGAAAGAAAATAAACTTATGCAGTTCACTGATTATTCGTTAGAAGGCACATGCCTACAGTCCTGCTACAACTAAAACCCCGTACCACACTACAGTAATCCGGCGCTACATGAACCAAACCAAAAAGGCGTATTGAGCGGTAATTCGTTTCCTGCTGTAACAACGCTGCAGCAGTGCATTATAAAATTGTGGATGTGAATGGCAACAATGAACCATCGCATGTACGGCGGTTAGGTGAAGCAGACGCTTAGTGTGATCGAAACGCAATGAATGAATGTACAGTAGTGGACAAAACGAGCGAGGCCCCTCGCCTTTTCGTTCTACTGATACGCACAGCTTTTAAGTCTGCTACACATCACAACAGCCAAAGCGACGAAGTGCTACCAACATACTACGCACAGGCGCGAAATTGAAAAACTATCTGAACTTGGTCAGACTGTTTTCAATCATGTGTAAGACTACATTAATACTCATTAGTGTATTAAACACAACACTTAAAAATAAGATATAAATGAAAGAAGAAACGCTAATTAGTATGAACTGTACTAATAAAAATTAATTTCAGCTTATCGAGATAACATAACTGTTTTAGTTAGACAAAGTACTTAGATCGTTACGAATTAGCAAAATATTAAGCGCATTTCGCCGCGAAACGGTCTGTGTCAACGTTCAGACCAGTCATACCGGATTACCGTTGCTGACCTACCATGAATGCAGTGTTGGCAGAATTTCCAACACCGTGTTGCTAGAGGAGGCCGAAATGCACGCGTTTAATTACACGCAGACTGGCGTGAGGTCTGGAACAGTTAAATGTAATTAATATAGCCAATAAGGTACATTGTTGCTGGAATACTTAACTTTAATCCATAATCGGTGTACATCGCTCTTGACGGTACATTAATAATAATCTCAATATAACTGGTAATGGCGCCTTGCTAGGTCGTAGCAAATGACGTAGCTGAAGGCTATGCTAACCATCGTCTCGGCAAATGAGAGCGTATTTGTCAGTGTAGCATCGCTAGCAAAGTCGGCTGTACCACTGGGACGAGTGCTAGGAAGTCTCTCTAGACCTGCCGTGTGGTGGCGCTCGGTCTGCAATCACTGACAGTTGGCGACCCACGGGTCCGACGTATACTAGCGGGCCGCGGCCGATTTAAAGGCTACCACCTAGCAAGTGTGGTGTCTGGCGGTGACACCACATTCCTCCCCCGCAAATCGGCGAACGGTTGTGTTATAATGCTTCCGCCCGCCGTGGGGAGGACCCCATGTTGACGTATGCGACGAGGTGGGGAGCCCAACAACAGGCGAGGCTGTGCCACACGCACCCGGCCATTCGGTCCGAGGGGAGCTAGGAAACGCCTGAAAACCTAGTCCAGGGTGCACGCCAACATGCGGTGTATGCGCCCGTAGAGAGACAGGAGGGGCCGAAGGGTCGACCTCCATTGCGTCGGGGTACCCGACGTTCGAAGACGCCATGTGGTCCGGAGCGGGCAAGAGTACCATGTCGGAGGACAACTGGTCACGGGAAGTGATCGGCGGCGCGTGACCCAGGGAGACACCCGGCGGCTGCAGCGACGCGTCCACTGCGGGCGGCGCCGGCGGGAGGACCGGCGGCGGCGGCGGCGCGTCGCCATGGGGCAAAATGGAAGGCATCGTCGGTAACACCTGGGGATGAGGCGAGCCAGTAGATGGGTCCCCAGGGCGCTGACCGGACGGCACCGTCGCTGAAAGCAGACAGGAAGGGGCAGAACCCAGGCGACGACAGAGGCTCAGCTGATTGAGATGCCGACGCACTTCACCAGAGGCCCCCAAAACCAGATACATAGCGCGGCCGAGGCAGCGAAGAATACGCCCTGTGAGCCAACGCCGTGAACCTCGATAGTTGCGATAGTATACAATGTCGCATGGAGCAAAAGCAGGTGGCTGCCGCTTGCACAGGAACCTGATGCGGCGGATGCAGCAAAGACATCAAGGTTCGATGAGGACGACCGTGGAGCAAATCAGCCGGCGAGCAACCATCTCGCGGCTGAGAGCGATACGAGGACAAAAAGAGCAATAACGCGTCCTCCCGAGAATGCGACTCTTTCAACTTCAACATCTGTGACTTGAAAGGCCTGACCAATCGTTCAGCGGCACCGTTTGAGTGAGGCGAAAACGGCGCGGATGTCAGATGTTGAATACCATTGGCCTTGGAGAATGACTGAAATTCTGCGGACGTGAATTGTGGGCCATTGTCGGAAGACCTTCATTGTGGAAGACCTTCATTGTGGAAGACTTTCAATGCAAAAGATAGCGGATAACGCTTGGATGGTGGCAGATGACGTCGTGGAAGACATCCGGACAACAAAAGGAAAATTACTGAAGAAATCGACCAGAACCAACCATCGAGCATTCCAGAATGGACCAGCAAAATCGATATGCAAGCGTTGCCAAGGGGAAGTGACTTTCAGCCATGCAAAGAATTTCCGCGGTGGTGCGGACTGTTGTTCGGCACACGCCATGCAAGAAGAGCACATATTCGTAATGGCAGCATCGATTCCGGACCAAGTACAGTGCTGACGAGCAAGTTGTTTCGTTCGCACTATACCTAAATGTCCTTGGTGGAGAAGCCGTCAGACAGAGGACTGTAACGAACGTGGGACCACGACCCTGGACTGATCATTATCAGAACGCAACAGCAAAACACCACGTCGTACAAAAAGTCTCTCCTTGTGAGCAAAAAATCGGCGAACCAACGGATCCTCGATCCGTGATTTTGACAAGGGCCACTGAGTAGCAACAAAACGCAAAACGGTAGCAAGGACAGGGTCAGCAGCTGTGGCTGAAGCTATAAGACGAAAATCAATCGGAAACGATTCGACCACGTCATCGGTTTCCGCATCAATGAACATGCAAGCAAGTTCGGAGGAATCGAATGCTCTATCCTCAGCAACAGGCAAACGGGACAATGCATCATCGTTTCCGTGCTTAGCAGTGGACCGATGCAAGATATCGTAGCGGTACTGTGAGAGGAAAATTGACCAGCGAATAAATTTCTGCGCTGTACGTGGAGGTACAGGCTTGTTCGGATGAAAAAGCGATGTCAAAGGTTTGTGCTCTGTGATGATGGTAAAGTGACGACCATACAAGAAATCATGAAACTTTGTAAGACCAAATACGAGAGCCAAAGCTTCTTTCTCGATCTGTGAATAATTTCTTTGCGCAGACGAGAGCACTTTGGACGCAAAGGGAATAGGGCGATCATGCGATTCATCTTTGTGCGCAAGCACAGCACCGATCCCGAAATCCGATGCATCTACCATCAACAAGAGGGGTTTCTGGGGATCGAATGGCGTAAGGCAAGTATTGGAACGCAACGCCGATTTCAACTGGCGAAAGGCGCGTTCGCATTCCGTCGTCCAGACGAACGGAACACCTTTACGGCGTAAGCGATGAAGCGGAGCTTAAATGGAAGAGGCGTGGCGCACATATCTGTTGTAATAATTAATTTTTCCCGGCACACTCTGAAGCTGCTTCAAATTCTGCGGCGAAGGCAAGTCTTGTATGGCACGGAGGTGCTTTGGACTGGGATGTATGCCTTGAGCATTGATTACATGTCCCAGATACGGTAAGTCACGAGCAAAAAACACACATTTGTCCTTCCGCAAGCGAAGACCATTTTGTCGCAAGACCTGAAATAATGTTCTGAGATTGGCTAAATGTTCTTCTTCTGTCTTTCCGGAGATCACAATATCGTCCAGATAGTTTGCTGCAGTAGGGACCGACGCACAAACAGTTTGCAGATACTGCTGAAACAATGCAGGGGCAGATGCACACCCGAATGGCAGTCTTTTGAATCTGTACAAACCAAGATGCGTGTTAACCACTAAAACGCGCTGGGATTCGTCGTCCACTGGTATTTGCAAGTTCACATTTGCTAGGTCCAACTTCGAAAAATAATTACCCGGGTACAGTTTGTCAAAAAGATCTTCCGGGCGGGGTAAAGGAAAAGTTGCAATCACTAGTTGTGGATTCACTGTAGCTTTGAAGTCCACACAAAGTCTCAATTTTCCGGAAGGTTTTGGCAAAATTACTAAGGGTGATGCCCAGAGAGAAGCCTGCACACGTTCAATTACACCTTGTGATTCCAATTCGTTCAATGTTCTTGTGACCTCATCACGCAATGCGTGGGGAACATTGCACGCTCGGAAAAATTTCGGTTGCGCGTTCACTTCCAGTTCCAAATGGGCTTCATGGTTCTTAGCGCAACCAAGGCCCGGTGCAAAAATGTCTGCAAATTCTTCACATAGACGAGAAACACTGTCTGAAAGAAGTCTGGTCCACTGATAGGACCTGATTTACTATAGACAAGTTAAACAACTGAAATAAATCTAAACCAAACAAGTTCACTGCAGAAGAAGAACGAAGTACGTAAAGTGACACAAGTTTTGTTTGTCCCTTGTATGTTGCAAGAAGGCTGCACTGTCCTAACACAGGGATAGCTTGTCCTGAATATGTAGTTAGCTTAACATTTGCAGCATGCAAGGGAGGTGTGCCCAGTTGTTTGTACATGTCTTTATTGATCAATGAAACTGCAGCTCCGGTATCGAGCTGGAATGGTATGACCTTGCCATTAATGACAAAATCTACAAAAAGTTTATTGTCCTGCTGATGACAAGAGCGACTGTCTCGTGCAATGTGAACCGACACTGGTACAGAATCACTTGCGACTGGACGTGATTTCCGTCGATGTCGACGCACATTATTTGTGGGACAAACACAGTCACTGTTAAAGAGAGTGGCACAGGGCGGAGTGGAATTAACTACATGAATTTCCATGGGCGAAGGTTCACAAGCCTGAGTATTCTTGGTTCGATTCCGATTCCGGCGCTAAGCAAAGGACATGGAATGGTTGTCAGTGTCCAGTCCGAGCTTTTTCTGGCAAACACTCTGAACATGTCCTTTTTTATTACAGAAAAAGCAAATAGCTTGGCATGACGGGCAATTCTCACACGAATGTAGTAGCACACCGCGGGCATGACTTTAGCACTGCATTTGCCTGCTGGCGCGGCACACGTTGCGGAGGGCTTGGGGGCAGCGGCGCGGACGGGCGCGAGTGCTGTTTACTGTTCCGTGCAGCGCGCTCGGCAGGCTGGTTAACGTGACACACGGCTGGCGAAGTTGCAAATGATTCCTGAGCAAAGTCAAGTGTGTCTTGCCAAGCCAATATGTCTATCACTTGTTGAAGGGAGGGATTGACTAGTTTCAAAATCTGTTCCCTTATACGAACATCAGAAACGTTCTGTGCAATTGCATCATGCACCATAGTATCTGAATATGGGAGTCCACACACACACTCAAAAGTACAATCCCTAGTAAGGCCTTGCAAAGTTGCAACCCACTCCCGATTATTCTGACCTGCCGTACATTTTGTACGAAAGAAAGTATACCTTTTAGCAACTACATTGACTGATTCTTTGAAATATGCATCTAATGCAGACAAAATTTCGTCGTAGGACAGAGTTGCTACGCCGACGCATGCTAATGAGAAAGGCTGCCACTCATTACCTTGAATTCTGTAGGCGGCGAGATGGAATCCAAATTGGCGTGACCACTCCGTCCAGCTTTCCAGTCCAGTGCCGCATCAAAAGGACAAAAAGGTGGTGCAACTGCGTGTTGTGGCTGCGGTAGCGGTGGAGCGGCGGCTGCCGCATCGTTTTACATTGCACGTTGACCCTGGACAAGCTGTCCAAGGGCATCCAATAAGGCCTAAGACCGCTGATTCTGCAAGCGATAAAATTCGGACAGTACATCTGGAGATTGTGGCGAAGCCATGACACAATGAAATTTAAGCAAGTATAAAGAAGAAGACCCCTTTGAGACTCGTCGCCATGTGCTGTGTTGGCAGAAGAGCCAACACTGTGTTGCTAGAGGATGCCGAAATGCACGCGTTTCGTTACACGCAGACTGGCGTGAGGTCTGGAACAGTTAAATGTAATTAATATAGCCAATAAGGTACATTGTTGCTGGAATACTTAACTTTAATCCATAATCGGTGTACATCGCTCTTGACGTTACATTAATAATAAGCTCAATATAACTGGTAATGGCGCCTTGCTAGGTCGTAGCAAATGACATAGCTGAAGGCTATGCTAACTATCGTCTCGGCAAATGAGAGCGTATTTGTCAGTGTAGCATCGCTAGCAAAGTCGGCTGTACAACTGGGGCGAGTGCTAGGAAGTCTCTCTAGACCTGCCGTGTGGTGGCGCTCGGTCTGCAATCACTGACAGTGGCGACCCGCGGGTCCGACGTATACTAACGGACCGCGGCCGATTTAAAGGCTACCACCTAGCAAGTGTGGTGTCTGGCGGTGACACCACAATGAAAGTGTGAAAATTTAGCAATGCGTGAATATTCATAACGAAATACGGTTAAAAATCATTCAGTGCCACACTTAAGTCATTTTAGTTGTTGACAGAAGCGGAAAAAGTAGGCTGTAAAAAGTATGAAATTCTACAAGAGTTTCATATTGACATCCACAGGGCGCCGGTACACAATAAAGGTAGCAGTAAAACGTATTGGGTGCGCGAGAATTTCTTAAAATTGCTTTACTGATAGCCTATCTGCCTCCATCGAGATTAGAACCGAAAACAAACCAGACCTCCCTTGCAGTAGCAAACACCTTTCACTACGCTAGCAGACAAGCCAGGCAAACAGCCCTCGATTATTACCCCAGACTTGAATAAGCCGACAATTTCGAAATGAAAATGGCAAAATGAACTGCAGTTTTTTTTTTTTTTTTTTTTTTTGCAAATAGATTTCTGGACTGAAAAATATGAATTTTCTACCTTTATGTCACCGCTTACGTGAGAATCATTCGGGATGTTTATCGAAATACAAAATACTGTTATTAGCGAGTAAATTTAGTAGGATAATTCTGCACCACCCCAGGAAATACACGGCTACGTTGCTGCCAAACTTATTCTAGAACGTTTTGAGTTCTCCATTAGACTCGACAGAGCCAGAAAACGTTCATTAACAGAGGTGTTTCTTAAGCTAGCTAGCAGTGGGAACGTATTTATACTGAGATCTGAATTACCACATGTATAGGCAAATGGATTTTATCTGCATTCCTGTAAACGTGATTTGGATCGAAAGTGTAGCTACGATTAATATGCTGAAGTATCGACTGCAACTGGAACATTTCGAATAAAGAGTAGGGGGAATTATTTATGCGGCCCTCATCTTCAGTAACTGTCTTAGCTATTTTCGTTGTTAGGATTTCGTGACCTAAATCGGTAAAAATGGAACCCTACTAGTGCTACTTTCCTGACCTTCAATCTGTCTATCCAGCCCTTAAAAACCGTTCACCTCGAGTACGGATAGACATAATAAGCGGAATTATATAGCACTTCCTGCGTTATACGGTCCCTTGGTGGTGTAAAAAAGTGAGCTTCTATGTGAACACAATCTAAAGATACGGCCGTGCATAGTATGTTGGTAGCACTTCGTCACGTTGCCTGTTATACTGTGTAGCAGACTTTAAAGCTGTGCGAATCAGCATAACGAAAAGGCTAGGGGTTTCGCTCGTTTTGTCCATGACTATACTCATATTTCCAGAAGATGGTGCACCACAGCTCTTGAGCTGCTGGCTAAATTCTTTATTTACAGAACCAGTTGTGATCGACTGACCATCTGGTACCTATTTACCAAAGAAATTAGTACACAAGTACATACAAAGTGTCACGTATCTGTTAACTGATGTAAGTGTTAAAGGCAAAACAGACTTAATGAAGTGTCACGTACTGACGTCAAAGTATTCACAGTTTCACGTCTTGCGAAATATAAAACCATTATTTTGAAAAGATAAAACCATCAATTGGACATTGATAATAAAAGTATACCATAACACAGTGCTGTGGCTCTATACGACAACCACGTTTCATAAAACATAAATGATTCACGTATGCACAGAGTTACCTGTCTTCATATAGTAATATATGTTATATCTTCAAAGAATAAAGACCGTGTTGGATTGTGTTTCATTCATGTTATAACTGTAATCGGCGTTAGCTCTGTGAACAGATTCATACCACAAAGAGTCCATCGCACAGGTGATCACTGTTCACTGATAGAACCAATGATGATCATAGAGGTCTTCATACATCGATAATGACTAGTAACTTACTATTAACAAGCTATGTGTCATCTACTTCGATAAGTACTTGTTACAGTCAACGCGTGTTTCATTGTTGCATTCAACAACAACCTAAACATGTCACTATCACATTTTTGGTGACAGAAAACAAGATGAATAAAAGTAACAGCTTACATGTACTCACAGGCACTCCTGTGAAGCTGGTGATAATCACATTCGTATGAGCGTTGCTTCCACAGTACAGTAACTTTTATGAGACAGGCTGTACAGATACTTTAAATGTATGCCTAGCAGAACTGTCTAAATATATTACATTATAACAGATGTGACACGCTCAGTTTCACGGACAAATGGTTTTATAAGCATCTCACATAACCAACAAAAGAGTCAGTTGCGTGTAATGCATATTTATTTAAGGTTTTTTCAGCCATAGAGACGTATGTTGACTTAAAAATCATGTTGTGTGTGGTGCAGAGATAATGAAAGTTTCTAATTTTTCATATCGTTACGTATATAAACATCACTACGTTATGGTATACTTTTATTATCAGTGCCTAATTTATAGTTTAACAGTTGACGATAATTGCTTTCTATTTCGGTTAATATGAAGTTGTGAATACTTTTATACGAGCACGTGACACTTTATTACGTGTGCGCTGTTGTTAACATTTACAACTGTTTACAGTTTTCTGACAGTTGAAGCTCGTACGTTCTTAAGTACTATTTTACTTTGTACATACGTCGGGCGTTCAATAATTAGTGCAACGAAGTTTTTTCTCGGCCAATTTCGGTTGAAAAATGCGGAATTTGCTGTGGGACGTCTAGGAAACTTCTAGATTCCTCTACAGTTTCATGAAGTTGCGGCGCTATGCGTAGCCTCCAAACTAAAATGGCGTCTGTAACGAAGGTGCGCTCAAGGGAGTGAGATTTGATTGATATTCCTTTAGCAGAAAAGCTGAACATCGCAGATATTCATAGGCACCTGAAAATTGTCTTCGGACACTTGGTAGTGAACAAGAGCGAGTTACTGGGCGAGGTATCTGTTGTCATCGCAACAAGGTCGCGCAAACCTGTCCGACATCCCCCGTGCTGGCCGGCCGCCCACAGCTCCTGCACTGTTAGAACGTCTGGACACTGTCACCGGAGATGCTCGGCGGATTACAATCAAACACCTCGGTCCACCACTGGACGTCTCTGTTGGTAGTACTGACACACTCGTTCAACAGCTGGGATACTCGAAGGTGCGTGTACGCTGGATTCTGCGGCACCTAACATAGGACCACAAAGAGTAACTAAGAACCATTGTGCGGAATTTATTGTACGTTACGAGGGTGATTGTGACTGCTCTTGTCGAATATCGTCACAGGCTCTGAAACATGGGTCCATCACCCAAATCGGGAACAAAACGGTAGTCCATGGAGTGGCGCCACATGACCTGTCCTCCCGAAAAAAAAAAAAAAGTTCAAAGCCTCAGACGGTAAAGTCATGGGAATGTAAAGAGGTTATTTGCTTGATATCCTCCCTCATGTTGCAGCGATAAACTCTGAACTGTATTGTGCTACCATCACGAAATTGAAGAAAAGACTTCAGCGTGTTCCTCGCCACAAAAATACAACGAACTTCTCCATTTCCATAAAGAGACAAAGCCTCACAAACGTCTGCGCACCCGAGAGGAGCTCATATAACTTCAATTGGCTGTTCTTGCTCACCCAGCCCACTGCCCAAACCTCGCACTTCTCGACTTCTATCTGGATCATTGAAGGATACACTCCGCGGAAAGCAGCACACGGGTGATGGAAAGCTATTGATGAAGCCGGTCGCTGTGGCCGAGCGGTTCTAGGCACTTCAGTCCGGAACCGCGCTGCTGCTACAGTCGCAGGTTCGAATCTTGCCTCAGGCGTGGATGTGTGTGATGTCCTTAGGTTAGTTAGGTTTAAGTAGTTCTAAGTTCTAGGGGACTGATGACCTCAGAAGTTAAGTCCCTTAGCGCTCAGAGCCATTTCAACCATTTGCTATTGATGCAACAAGACGTTGGCTCCGACGTCGACGAAAAGAGTGGTAAGGTGCTGACGTACAGACCGTCCCAGTAAGGTAGCGTAAGGCCGTCTCACTGAACGGATATTATGCAGAAATATAGGGTTCTGTAGCCAAACGAGTGAGGAATAATACGTTCAGAAAGAAATATATGTGATGGATTACTTACTGAACCCCCCTGGTGCGAACCTGATGATGATCAGTCGGCCGAAACACCTGAGTTAAATGAAGAATTTCACCATCATATGGCATTTCTCTAACTCTGAATCACTAGATACGAAGTGGCAGAACATCTCTCTATGAACTGGAAATCACAAGGGATGTGGAAGCACCATGCTCGAAGAAGGCGTATCACAATAGCAGAGTTAGAGGAGGAAGAAAGAAAGAACCACTTGTGGATCACTTTTCAGCATCCGTCACGATATTTTGATCAGAAAAAAATATCGCCATGTCCATTAAATAGACCGCCAAACCGAGGCATCAACGGAGATGTTGCATATGTGTCACATCAATCCAGATTACTTTCTCAGCCGTGTAATCACCTCACACAGTGTTGCGTGCGTCCCCAAGGCCAGGAAACACAGCTTCAAAGGCGAAGACCCACCCATCGTCGGGTAAAGTGTTGAGTGCCTTTTTCAGATTGCAATGGTGTGCTACAAAGCATCAAGGTAGCACGAAACGTATCAGGCTGTAGCCAGCCTCACGCTTCATTGTAATTATGCATATTTATTGAATCAGTAACTTGATAGGAAGATTTTGTCCTCAAGAATGTAATCTGTGCAAGGCTCGATTTTCAAAAAGCATGAGTGATGATTGCTATGATATCTTGTTCCTATTCTCAATATATGTTGCCGTGCTGAATCTCTCCGTAGACAGGAGGCAGAAAAGCGTAGAGACTGCCAAGTGATACCATTCGCTACAGTCCTTCAGGTGGGCCAGCGTTTTCTCTGAGGCGATTAACTTTCTTCCAACAGACGGCGCCTAAGATGGCGTTGTCCTCCAGCGACCTCCTACACTTCTTTGAGGCTGTAATGCCTTCTATAGAGCGTCTCCAAACTGCTACTCACCCATGCATGGTGGGTGAGGGCGTCTGGGTCTCGTATTGTAACGGTTGGGACTCCAAGCGCCCTGGCAAGAAAATGTAGTGGTAAGAGTTAGAAGGCCCTCTATTAAAACTTGGCGAGAATTTTCCAAGTGATTCATTGTTTCCAACTACAGCCCCCTCATTTCTCTTGGTCTGCGTCACAGGGCCCTCCAATGCTGAGGAAGCACCCCAGTGGCCCATGCAACACAATGCTGTGTCGTGCCGGCCTTGGACAGCCGTGGAATTGTGATGGTGTCAGGATGTGCCAACAGTTGGCTCAGCAGTCTGCGTCCCAGCCGACTCAGAAGTGCTCGGTGTGAGCCACAGGCAGCCAGCTGCTGATTCTTCTCGCCAGCATGGTCAAGATCGCGGCGACGACAACCGCCTGTGATCCAGCATCCGAAGCTGTGGCCCTCGCCTCAGGATGCCTCCGGCGTATCTTGGAAGCCAGGACTGCCTGCGGTAGCGAGCCGTGGAGTGGCCCACCGCTGACTGGCTGGCTTTGGACCCCGCATCGGCCTCAGGGGTCGAGCCAACGACCCACCATGGTCTAGAACACTGGCGACCCATCTGCTGCTGTGTGTAGCCAGTGGTGTGACACACCCCGCTGTCCAGGAGAGCTGCCACGCTTGAATGAATCTCGTTAGAAAACGGCACCTATTTATACTTAGCTGTGCGGCTCTGTTTTGCCAAGCGTGCCGCTTCACGTCAAGTATTCATAGCACACTAGGTTGGCCAGTGGGCCTCTTCTGCCCGCAACTTGCTACGTGCAAAACAGCTAGGTATATTCTTTCAGCAATTTGACGGCCCTGTGGCCTCTATTCTGGTTCGCAACTGTTGGTATGTGTAACCCACTGCATCCCGGCCCGCACCTGGTTGTAACTTGTGCTCAGAATATCGCACAGAACTAACTTTCCCTAATCTAAACGGTGGTGCCGCTACAATAAGATCGCTTTGTAGCATGGGGAGAGGAAAGCTCCGCCGTTAGGTCCAGCTTTCTAGCTTGCTGAAGCTTAACTGGCTTCTCTATTAAACCCTGTCAGCCTGGAATGTAGGGGTAAAGTCAGGCTTAGTTATGGTTGGTCGGCGTTTGAAAACTATGCGAGTGTTGGCTCACCGTTCATTGGAACTAGCAGTTTAGATTGGCTTACAATCATTTATGGCAGCATCATGATGGCAGAAGAGTGAAAGTTTTTAGAGACACTTGAACTTCGATCGCAGATTAGTTTAAATTCGTGTGGAAAGGAGCATTTTTGAGAGACACTTATATCGCGGACTTCTTTAGAGACCCTTGAGGCGGAGACAGCAGTGGACTGGCCGGGCTCGCTGCCGCTTCACTTCACCTCGGCTCTGTTTAAATTTTGTAAATTTACGCAGCAATGCGTCTAGCGAATAATTCGCGAGCCAGTAAGCATGTTTCTGCATTCATTTCTTCTAAGTGAGAGAAATTGTTTACTTGTATCTGTCCAGTGATAATTTACATTCAACTAATTTTTCAATAAATCATAATGTTTCCCAATTCCTGTATCATTCAAATAGCCATCTGACCCAAACGCTACTTTCATATTTATTAATTTTATAGAAGATCCACGGCTGTGGTATATATGTCAGGCCATCCTTCCCTTCCATTTCCTTGCGCCTACGTTATTACCATACATTGGAATCGTAGTGGAATGATTTGCAAACCGATAGGGAATACTCGATGCATATCAAAGGCTCATTTAGTAAAGTATATCCATAGCCCCAGTGGCGTCTTGCAAGCATCCTACCGAAAGCTTCTGACGCTGTTACAGGACACTGTAACGTATCTCCTTGGATGAATCCCATCACGTAGCGTATTTTTTGTGATTCGGTCAAGCTATGCGGCTGTACTTTACAGAACGCTCTTACAAAAACTACTGGGTGAACTTTTTTTGACTCTCTAGAAAACACCTAAAATTGGCGATACTTTAAGAGGCTTTCATCTACCAATATTGACGAAAGAACTGATGAAAGACAGCGTCCTTTTCGCAGTGAGTGTGGTACTGACATATGTAGCAATTGGGCAGGGGGGTAACTCTTTTGATTTTCCTCGGCGTCGGAAGTTGATTAAATGCGCCGAGATCTCTTTCAGCAGCATCTTCAATCTGCGGAGGTGAACTTTGCTAAACTCTCCTGCATGTTTCCTTGGGTAACAGTGATCGCTTCGTTCAAACTAACTCCGTCAGAAGGCAGTTCTTCAGAACGAATTTGTAGTACGGCAGCTTCCAAGCCCGCATTTACATTGGTAACAATTTTACTTTCCTTTTCGGACATCAATTTTTCGTCTTCATCTTCGTACATATATTTGTACGGATGGTCGTCTCCGGATTAATTATATGTGCTGGTTTTTACAAATAGTTGAGATGGACGTTTTACCTCTTCATTGTGTGGTATTCCTGTCTCTGTAATATAATCATGGCCCGCCAAAACGAATCTGACATTGTTACCCTGTAGCCTGGATTCTGCATTCGACAGACTTTCATCGTCTTGACGTGCTGCGTCTTCTGTCCACTAGAAACTCTTTTCTAGTGTTGGGTTGGCAAAGAAATCAGATAAATCACCATGTTATCATGAATATTAGTATATTTTGCCTACAAAAATGGAGTTTTTCATACGTAGAGTTAATATGGTTGACTCGCTCGACATACTCCAGGAACGACTCATATAGGCAGAAGAAGTAACTTACAAAAATTGAGTGTAGACTAATCTACGACTTTCGTTTATGATTTCTAAGATATTTTGTTTTCTAAGTTGCTGTGACTACGTACAATTTTCAGTAAGAGGCTACAAATAATAGGGTCTATCGCGAAAAAAGAAAAGAAATTATTTCTTCTTTCATCCTTTTAGATACATTACAGAGCGTATCAAAGGCTCTTGCAAGCATCCTACCGAAATCTGACGATGTTACGGGAGGCTGTCGAGGCGAATATTGTGGGGAGCTGTCCAAAATGCTGTTTTTCTTCCTACTACGCCCCAGTTCATTCCGGACAGGACAGTCAAATATACTATGATTTAGGCTACTAAATTTTATTCCACTCTCAATATCCTCTTCACACAGCACTTGACTTCTACCTCTTTTCTCATATAAAGAACCCGACGCGTAGCAAGCAGTTCTAGAAAGACCGCTAGCTCAGTTTCGAGATGTAACGATTTCTACGGTTTTTGAACTGCCAAAATGCCAACTTCTACGACCATTGTCTTCACCAAATTACCCAGCATTGGGAAAAATGTGTCTCCTTGGGATGGATATGTAGAAAAAGACTAGAACCATCACCAAGTTCCTTTCTCCACCGATTCTATAGAGAGCCACCTCGTTCCTCATCAATCCATCCCATTTTTCAAAGTTATTCTATACCGTCACATCTCAAACCCTTCAATTATCTGCTTTGTTGGTTCTTACACAGTTGCTGAATCACTACCACAGAATTCTGTGCTTATTCACAGAATTTTCTCCCAGAAATTAAGGCCAGTGTTTGGTACCGGTACAGTACTCTAGGACAGGAAAGCCTTCTATGCCTGAGCTAGTTGCTTCATCAGCTTCTAAGGTAGCAAATTCCTTCGCTTCAACTGGTGATCCTCAGGAATCTCATTCCTACTAGTCCTCGCATCTTTCGTCTTTCTGCAATTTACTTTGAACGCTATTGTGTCCTTAGTAGACTGTTCATTACATTAAGTATATCCTATAACTCCTCCTCGCTTTCCATAAGACTCTTATCACTGATATCCGTTCACCACGAACTTTAATCCTGCACTTGAACCATTCATTTATTTCTGTTATTCCTTCTTAGATGTATACAATGAACGGTAGGTGTGAAAGAGTACTTCTTTGTCCTGCTTTGTAGTACTTTTTGATCTCAAAACTTTTTGATTTTCTGTTTTCATTTTTTGCTACTTGTTCTTGTATATACTATATATAGCCCACCTTTCCCTTTAGATTAATCTAGTTTTTCTCAGAATTTCGAAGATCTTGCACCATTTTATCTTGTCAAACCCTGTTTCCTGAACGAGAAATTCTATGAACGTGTCTTGATTGAACTTACATTCAATATCAATGTCAACGTCACAACTTCGTTTCAGATACCTTTACTTTTCCCAAAGACCAAGCTGACTGTCATCTAACGAATCTTCAATTTTCTTTTCCACTAGTATGTAGGCCTATATTATCCTTGACCCCAAGTTGCGGCATTAGCGGATGACTGTGCGAAAGCACTCGCACTTATCCGTCCTTGCTATCTTCGTGTTTGTGTGGATCATATTTTTCCGAAAATCCGGTGGTTGGCTCCAGATTTTGGAAGCACTTGAGTTCATTATTTCATCGACGAAAGTAAAGATCATACTCAAAACAAAAAAAGGTTCTCAAACCACCACTACGTCACCACTGAATTTTTTGTCTCTGCATATAGTTCTCCATTCCTTTACGAGACTGGTACACGCCCTGAATGATTGAGCTTCTAGGTGTTGGGGTTTGGCAAGCATATCCCAGGACTGTTCCTTACAGTATATTTCAGAGATCGCAGATCAATCTGAGATAGCATTTTGGGCATACCAGAGCGCTGAGTGGCTTTGAGTGTGTCCGACACGTTTCCGCTAGTCAGTAAGTTTCCCAGCAGAAACCTGGCCATAATTTACGTCTACGAAATTTCTCTGTTGGAAACCAGCACTTGAAAATTTAGACAGCCGTAATTATTTCGAACTCACCCAGTTCTCACCGTTCACTCAGTCTGACATAATACTTGTCACTGGAAATGTAAACGAACGTTTGGTGTCATTGGCGGGAGGCCCCATGCGGGGCAGGTCCGGCCGCATTGATGCAGGTCTTATTACCTTCGATGCCACATTGGGCGACCTGGGTGCCGGATGGGGATGAAATGATGATGAAGACAGCACGACAGCCAGTTCCTAAGCGGAGAAAATCCCCGACCCAGCCGAGAATCGAACTCGGGCCCTTATGACGGCAGTCCGTCGCGCTGAACACTCAGCTATCGGGGCGGACATACTTGACGCTGATAATGACACATTGCGACTCTACTTGTGATCATCGTTATCATAGTCATAATCATCTGCTACAACAGCTGCAATTTCACAGCGGTCACTGCATGAAAGAATCTTCAAGTCTTTAGCTATACTGGTCCATATCCCTCGTGCTGTCTACTCAACATGAATCTCACCATCAATTAAAACTTCTTTCCGTTCTTTTCTTAGTTCTGAATCCAGCAAAGTATTTAACTGATCCGTTGAGCATCCATTCGTCTGGATACATGAATTACTGTTATTAAGTCTTTCACTCCAATCTGTTCCGCATCCAAATGTCCCTCCGTTTCCTGTTCGTGAATGCTCGTGGACCGAGTTGTCGCCGGAAGTCTAGATCGGGTAATTCTCAGTGAACTGAAAGTTTTTCAAATTACCGTCCTTTAGGGAAGTAGAATGCGCACAACGACTGGTATGACTTACAAAATGGTAAAGAGCAATAATAAGTCGTCGTTTCCGTTCTGGTTTTATTAAAGCAGATCCAGATTTCGGCAAGTAACTAACTATTATCAATGCTAAAAATAGAAGAAGTATATAGTCACAGCATATTATAGAAGACTTACAACTCATGGCGTAACCTACATCGTTTGTACAATAAATTACATACCAATATCTCAGAGTTGTTACACATGTCCTTAGTAGTTCTACAACTGTTGTCCGGTCTCTTGTCACAGTTCGTTAAAGACTACTGTGTAATGAAGGTAGGCTTTGCGGAGAACACAGCAGTTGGCCATGTGGCGCCCTCTCTATACCTAAACAATAAATAGCCCCTATAGCTCAAAAATGGCTCAAATGGCTCTGAGCACTGTGGGACTAAACTTCCGAGGTCATCAGTCCCCTTGAACTTAAAACTACTTAAACCTATCTAACCTAAGGACATCACACACATCCATGCCCGAGGCAGGATTCGAACCTGCGACCGTAGCGGTCGCGCGGTTCCAGACTGTAGCGCCAGAACAGCTCGGCCAACCCGGCCTGCTGGAATTCTTTCAATTCAGTTGAAACAGCATACCAATTGCTTGAATTCAGTATCAGCATGCTTACGCGACACGGAACACCAGGTCACGGACATGCACCAGAATATCAAAATTATACAGGGTGAATTTTTTCCACCGTTAGGTGCTAATCAATGAGGTGATAGGCAACAAAGAAAGTCTAATGAATTTATGTCGGGAAATACATGGTTTCCATGCTAGAGATCATTTATTCAGTCATATATTGTTGCAGAGCCCGCGTTGTAATACGCGCTGTATCATGCAGCCACAGTTACCGTATGCATGGTTTCCTCCTGGTGGTTGTTGCTCTTCATCATACGTCACGCCCTAGCGCGCTCTCCTACCATAGTAATTGTTAATGCTGTGTCCGATTCAATTCTCTTGCTGACTTACCTTGTAATGGATGTGATACAGCGTTTTACATAATGGTCCCGTTTTCGATCAAAAGCTTGCCGACATAGTGTTTACTTACAGAAAGGCAAATGGCAACGGACGGTGGGCAACAAGGTTGTGTCAGGAGACCTATCCCTGACGACAACAACCTCAACATTCATTATTTCAACAATGTTTCGCCGTTAATCTGAGACACTGTACCCGAAATGTTCGGACGCCAGACTTAGAGGAAAATGTGATTAACACTGTGGAAGGCGAGACGACCGTGCCGAACATTCTCCGTTACAACTGTCACTACCCTTATCACGCACAACTTATGCAGGACTTAGTAGCGACAGTCTCTCCACATCGGGAGCAGAATTGTCACTGGCTTCTTCACCAGCCAACCACGATGCCGTGATTTATGTCACCCATCCCATTCACCGATGAGGCCACCTTTACGCGGAATGGTACCACTTTCGTAACATCTGTGGGATAGTATGCAGAACCCCATGGTATAGTGGCAGCAAATATTCAGCATCGGTGCAGCCGGAATGTGTGGGCCGGAATGGTTGGTGACCGTATCTTGGGACCAGTCTTCTTTCACGTCGCCTAACAGGCCGCAACTATAGGTGTTTCTTGCGGGTGAGTTTGCCTCTCCTGCGGGAAGAATTGCCATTGATGATTCGAAGGATTACGTAGCTAATAGATGATGGTGCTCCAGTCCACTTCGCCGTTATCGTCCACACGCATCTCAATCGTATTTTTCCTGGTCCACGAGGGTGTCCAGTTGCTTGGCCTGCTCGTTCACAGGATCTCAACTAGTGGGATTTCTGGTTAAGTGGCCATCTCAGAAGTACCTTGTAGGCAGAGAGAGACTATTCCAGATGTGGAGACATTGGAGCAGCGTATTCTAGCTGCCATTGACCCTGTTCGGATGCAACCTGGCCGACACGAACGTGTGAGACAGAACATGCTACAACGCGTACATGCATGAGTTGAGGCACATGAAAACCATTTTCAACACATACTGTAAGTGTGGCTGCATGGTACCGCTCTTATTTGATCGCACTCCATGTAACAATTATGATTGAGTAAATCGTATATATATATACAGGGTGAGTCACTAACTATTCCCACCGAGAATAACTCCGAATTAAACGTTTGTGGGACAAATGTTGCATGGCACAACGGGGGTCATAATAAGACGCTGGCTCTTTATTGCTAGGTGGGGTCGCGTCAGAGATATGAAGGTCAACTTTGTTTTCTTTTTTTAAAAATGTGATGCTATAGTTTGGTACTTATTTTCTGATAGCGGCTCTCGAGACGAATCCAATGATCTGTAACAGTAAGGTCTTTGAAGGTCAACGAAGGTCAAAAAGGTGGCATGAATGTACATTTACAAAAGGTGTTCGAAGTGATCACCATTGGTATCAATGCAGTGCTGCCATGAATGGAAACAGGTGACCAGACAGATTTCTTACGTACTTGTCATCTGTCAGAGTCGTATCTAGACTGAAGCGCCAAAGAAACTTGTATAGTCATGTATATTCAAATACAGAGTTATGTAAACAGGCAGAATACGGCCCTGCGGTCTGGAACGCCTATCTAAGAAAAAAAGTGTTTGGTTAGTTGCTAGATTGGTTACCGATGCTAAAATGGCAGGTTGTCAAGATTTAAGTGAGTTTGAACGTGCTGTTACAGTTGGTGATGGAACGCAGCATCTCCGAGGTAGCGATGGAGATTTTCGCGTACGACCATTGCACGAGTGAACCGTGAATATCACGAATTAGGTAAAACATCATATCTCCGACGTCGCTGCGGCTCGGAAAAGATCCTGCAAGAGCTGGACCAACGACGAGTGAAGAGAATCTTTCAACGTGACGGAAGTGCAACCCTTCTGTTAATTGCTGAGCCACCATCAAGTATCAGCGTGTGAACCATTCAATGAAACGTCATCGATATGGGCTTTCATGGTCTTTCGGAGACGAAGGCCCCCTCGTATGCCCTTGATGACTGCACGACACAAAGCTTTAAGCCTCCTCTGAGCCCGTCAACACCGACATTGTATTGTAGATGACTGGAATCATGTTGCCTGGTTGGACGAATTTAGTTTCAAATTGTTTCGAGCGTGTAGACGTGTACGGCTGTGGAGACAACCTCTTGAATCCATGGACCCTGCATGTCAGCAGGAGACAGTAAAAGCTGGTAGAGAGTCTGTAAGGGTGTGGGACGTGCGCAGTTGGAGTGATATGAGACCCCTGGCCCGTCTAGGTACGACTCTGACAGGAGACACGTGCGTAAGCATCCTGTCTTATCAACTGCTTCGATACACGTCCATTGTGCAATCCGACGGACTTGAGCAACTACAGCAGGACAGTGCGACATCCAGAATTGCTACAGAGTGGCTGCTGGAACACTCTTCTTAGTTTAAACACTTCCGCTGGTGACCAAATTTCCCGACAAGAACATCATTGAGTATATCTGGGATGCTTCGCAACGTGCTGTTCAGAAGAGATCTCCACCCCTTCTTACTCTTACGGATTTATGGGCAGCCCTGCAGAATTCAAGGTGTCAGTTCACTCCAGCACTACTTCACACATTTGTCGAGTTCATGCCACCTCGTGATGCAGCACTTCTGCGTGCTCGCGGAGGTTCTACACGATAATAGGCAGGAGTAACAGTTTCTTTGGATCTTCCGATATACAGGGTGAGTCACTATTACCCCCTGAAATAACTCCGAATTAAACGTTTGTGGGACAGATGTTGCATGGGACAACGGGGGCCATAACATGACGTTGGTTTTCTGTTGCTAGGTGGGGTCGCGTTAGAGATATAAGGACAACTTTGTTTATTTTTTAAAATTGGGATGTTATAGTTTGGTACTTATTTTGTTATAGCGGCTCTCGAGACGAATACAATGATGTGTAACACGTCTTTGAAGGTCAACGAAGCTAAAAAAGGTGGCATGAACATCCATTTGCACAAGGTGTTCGAAGTGATGACCACTGGTCTCGATGCAGTGCTGCTATCTTCTTGTCATGGATTGAGTGATATTCATTATCTCTTCGGCACTTATCGAAGCACATGTCTGACATCGTGGACTGTGCGGCTGGTCCCGGCAGAGGTTCGAGTCCCCCCTCGGGCATGGGTGTGTGTGTTTGTCCTTAGGATAATTTAGGTTAAGTAGTGTGTAAGCTTAGGGACTGATGACCTTAGCAGTTAAGTCCCATAAGATTTCACACACATTTGAAAATAGCTCACGATTCTATCTCGTATATCGCGAAAATAGTAAATATTAGCCGAATATGTCGTATCTAACGTGCCATTGGCACGTAAACACCATTCGACGGTTTCGCAATACAACATTAATAGGACCGGTGAAACTAGTATCGTCGAATCAAGCGAATGTAAATGATGTATTCCTTCGAAGAACAGTCGACATGTTTCTCGTTTACAGAGAATGAAAACGAAATTCTGTGAGAGCTAGAGACTTATGCGCTGAAAGATATCCTCAACGTACTCACCCTACACGTCGTACATTTAAATACGTATATAACAAACTGAGAACAACATATCCGACGAAGGAAAGTTACTAACGAGAAAGCGGGAATTGGTACTCTTGTCACCGTGTTTCAAGATCCCTGTGTTAGTTGGCGTCAAATCGCAAGGGAATGTGGCATGAGCCAGAGTAGTGTTGTTCGTGTTCTGCATCGCCATAAATATCATCCATACCATATCAGTCTCAACAAGAATTAACTGGTACGGTTTGTATGCGTCGTACTGAATTATGCCGATGGGCTCAACTTCAGATTCAGAGGGGTGACGCATTTATTAACTTGATTTTATTTACGAGCCATGGAAATGTTAATTTGCATAACATGCATTAGAGGGCAACTGAAAATC
The DNA here is from genome assembly GCF_021461395.2 of Schistocerca americana. Taxonomy (NCBI): domain Eukaryota; kingdom Metazoa; phylum Arthropoda; class Insecta; order Orthoptera; family Acrididae; genus Schistocerca; species Schistocerca americana. Next base: position 364,003,568 of record NC_060125.1, on the reverse strand, counting down.
CATGTTGGCTGCGGCAAGTTGCAAACCAAAAAACCGTGTTCGGTGAATGTATGGTGTGTGATATTGGAAGACAGCCTTAGAGGCCCGTATTTCATCGAAGGAAATCTTAATAGTAGGAAGTACACCACGCTGCTGCGAGAAACATTAACTTTAGGAACAAGCAGCAGATTGTGGAATCAACACGATGGGTGTCTAGGACATTTTTCTCTGATGGCTAGAAATGAGTTGCAGAGACAATTCCCAAGTCGTTGTGTTGAACGCATGGTGACGTGGCCGGCTCGTTCGCCAGACTTGACGCCTCTGGATTTTTTCTTGTGGATGTTCGTAAAAGACATTGTTTGTAAAGACGTTCCAACTACACTTGAAGAAATGCGAGAGAGAATTGTCAGAGCATGTGCTTTGATACGTACCGATGAGTTAAGGAACACCACTCAATCCATGGCGAGAAGTTTGAAGCAGTTCATTGATTCCAATGGACATCACTTCGAACGCCTCCGTTGACATTAAAAGACCCTACTGTTACATATCATTGGATTCATGTCGATAGCCGCTATGAGAAAATAGGTACCAAACTATAGCACCCCTTTAAAAAAAAAAGAAAACAACAAAGTTGACCTTCATATCTCTGACGTGACTCCACCTAGCAACAAAAAACCCACGTCATATTATGGCTCCCGTTGTCCCATGCAAGTTTTGTCACACAAACTTTACAGCTTCTATCATACTTTCGGAGAATATATATACACTCCTGGAAATGGAAAAAAGAACACATTGACACCGGTGTGTCAGACCCACCATACTTGCTCCGGACACTGCGAGAGGGCTGTACAAGCAATGATCACACGCACGGCACAGCAGACACACCAGGAACCGCGGTGTTGGCCGTCGAATGGCGCTAGCTGCGCAGCATTTGTGCACCGCCGCCGTCAGTGTCAGCCAGTTTGCCGTGGCATACGGAACTCCATCGCAGTCTTTAACACTAGTAGCATGCCGCGACAGCGTGGACGTGAACCGTATGTGCAGTTGACGGACTTTGAGCGAGGGCGAATAGTGGGCATGCGGGAGGCCGGGTGGACGTACCGCCGAATTGCTCAACACGTGGGGCGTGAGGTCTCCACAGTACATCGATGTTGTCGCCAGTGGTCGGCGGAAGCTGCACGTGCCCGTCGACCTGGGACCGGACCGCAGCGACGCACGGATGCACGCCAAGACCGTAGGATCCTACGCAGTGCCGTAGGGGACCGCACCGCCACTTCCCAGCAAATTAGGGACACTGTTGCTCCTGGGGTATCGGCGAGGACCATTCGCAACCGTCCCCATGAAGCTGGGCTACGGTCCCGCACACCGTTAGGCCGTCTTCCGCTCACGCCCCAACATCGTGCAGCCCGCCTCCAGTGGTGTCGCGACAGGCGTGAATGGAGGGACGAAAGGAGACGTGTCGTCTTCAGCGATGAGAGTCGCTTCTGCCTTGGTGCCAATGATGGTCGTATGCGTGTTTGGCGCCGTGCAGGTGAGCGCCACAATCAGGACTGCATACGACCGAGGCACACAGGGCCAACACCCGGCATCATGGTGTGGGGAGCGATCTCCTACACTGGCCGTACACCACTGGTGATCGTCGAGGGGACACTGAATAGTGCACGGTACATCCAAACCGTCATCGAACCCATCGTTCTACCATTCCTAGACCGGCAAGGGAACTTGCTGTTCCAACAGGACAATGCACGTCCGCATGTATCCCGTGCCACCCAACGTGCTCTAGAAGGTGTAAGTCAACTACCCTGGCCAGCTAGATCTCCGGATCTGTCCCCCATTGAGCATGTTTGGGACTGGATGAAGCGTCGTCTCACGCGGTCTGCACGTCCAGCACGAACGCTGGTCCAACTGAGGCGCCAGGTGGAATTGGCATGGCAAGCCGTTCCACAGGACTACATCCAGCATCTCTACGATCGTCTCCATGGGAGAATAGCAGCCTGCATTGCTGCGAAAGGTGGATATACACTGTACTAGTGCCGACATTGTGCATGCTCTGTTGCCTGTGTCTATGTGCCTGTGGTTCTGTCAGTGTGATCATGTGATGTATCTGACCCCAGGAATGTGTCAATAAAGTTTCCCCTTCCTGGGACAATGAATTCACGGTGTTCTTATTTCAATTTCCAGGAGTGTATATATATATATATATATATATATATATATATATATATATATATATATATATATCCATTCCTTATATTACTCCTTTGAGAAGGAAATGAGGTGCGTTAGTGTTTGCCAATGTCAGAAAGGATCCTGCAGTCTCTTTATAGGGAGAGCATAGGACCTTGCTGACGTTGAGCAGTCTCTGTTTCGTAACTCCCTAACGTTGTGTCATATATCTCTGGCTACAGCAGTTATACCTGTCATTCTTCAACGAAACGCAGGAAACAGAGAATAAATGCTTGTATAGATTTTAATTCTTTTAAAGCGTACGTACTGATTTATAACTTGATGTTTTGGTTCTTTCATGTACACAGAACTTGACGGTGGCCGGTGGCCGAGTGAATACCACCCCGAGTGAAACTGTTGTATTGCGGACCTAGCCATGTATGCATGCGCGATGTGACGATGCGAACGGTGTACAGCGTTGTTTCATTTTCCGAAAAATAATGTTACTTTTGGTTTTGAGGTAATATACCTGTTGTTTACTTCACGATCTTTACGACAACTGAAGTTTCATTAAGTAGAAGTACTAGTGACATAGTATAACGTAAAATGATCTGGAAGCTTAACAAATGTAAGTAACTTGGGCTATAAAGAATACTTATATGTGAGATCTTGTAGACAAGTGATTTATAAACCAATGTCACAATTTTGGAACGTATTACAGATGCTTGCAAATGATCAAAGGCAGAAACTGGCCAATCACATAGATAATAAAATGAATACAGCCTACGTGAATCACGTTTCCATTCTTAAGTATAAGTAGTTTGCGTTACTGAATCTAAGCACTGTGAGTGATAGTTCAAAGAAAGGCAGCTTGTTTAGTGTTATCGTGAAACAGGGGAGAGAGTGTCAAGGATGTGATACACGAGTTGGGATGGCAATCATTAAAACGAAGACGTTTTTCATTGTGGGAAGACCTTCTCATGAAATTTAAATCACAAATTTTCTCCTCAAAGTGTGAAAATATTTAGTTGACGGCCACCTAAATGGGGAGAAATAATCATGATGATAAAATAAGAGAAATTAGAGTTCGCTCAGAAAGATTTAAGTGTTCGTTTTCAGCGCGCGTTGTTCGAGAGTGGAACGAGAGATAAGTAGCTTGAAGATGGTTCAATGAAGCATCCGCCAGGCACTTAATTGTGAATTGCAGAGTAATAATGCAGATGGTTTGTGTGTGTGTGTGTGTGAATTTCTGCGTAGTGAAATAGGCCCAATACTTTAATATCACAAAAGATGATTGCTGGACAAGACAAGCATAATAATACACACGCAGTCATCACATACAGTACTATCGTACAAAAGCGATTGAAAATGAGAAAAAATCATAATAAGCCTAAAGAAAGATAACTTCTGCCGTGATTTACTCTTTAAAGCGCAATTACCATCTTGAAAAAAGCAGCTATTTTAATTTTAATAGCAATTTTTCTATCTCATTAGAGTCCAGGACGAACTGAATAATTAACAGCTTTCGATGAATTCAGCGCATATGTGTTGTGTATTATGCGCCTAAGGCAGCACCACAGAATTATTCAGTAATACAATCGGTGAATCAGAATCAAACAATAACGTTGTATAACGCTTCCTTTACGACTCCAGGTACTATGCAGCTGAACCACGGCTAATGCATCGACGAATCGTTGAAATTACTGTATCACTTTCAGACAGTATCCCACCAAGGTGCGCACAACACCAGAGGAGTTGGTTTGATGCCAGTCCCTATGACCTCAGCTTATCCCATGTTTATTAATAACGAAACAAACACAGACACAACACAGAATCGCCAAACAGATAAAATTCTGACACTTCATAACTGGTCAAATGATGGCAACGGCAAAAGTCTTTCACTAATATTCTGCACAGGAGTTCAGCTTGCTTTCCTCGTTTCACTTCGAACACATCAGAGCTACAGAGCAGTCAATAACCCCATCACGAGTTTCACATCGTGCGGTACGTTAGAAAAGGACTCAAAATCTCTACCTTCTGTGCATTGTACAGTATACATTGGTCGAGTAGACACTGATACTCATGGTAAAATAAAAACATCATTTTGTTTAATATTTCAGTAGCAGCATGGATCCGTTCCATAAGATCCTCTTCTGACGTTACGGCAGTAGTTTACACGATATTCGTAATACCCCACGGAAAATAGTGGAGATCTACAAGAACTGGTGACCATGGTATCCACGGAACAGATCCTTATCTTTGCGAGTATACATCTACTCCCACAAACAAGTCATTTACATTTTCTACTCCAGATTCTGATATTTATAAATCAGAATCTGCAATCTGTTCAGTAGGCTCGGCTGCTTTGTCGCCATTGACTGGAGTCTGATTTTGGTTTTCCTGATTTGTGTCCATGCTTTCAGGCTTTCCGATTTTTGTCATAACCTCACAATAAACTACAGTCCTGTGTCCATTTTTCATTGAATACTCTTCTTTCATCGATGTATTTCCTTTCTCCAGACTTTGATTTTTGTTGAGAAATTGGTGCCATGCTGAACAAATTATCTTTATAGTACAGATTAAGATTGGAATAATAGAAATAAATGAAAAGTAGATCCTGGATTTATGTACATCATACGGCTAAAGATTCACAGTGAAGCAGGATAACAATAACAATATAATGTGAGCTTAAAAGTCTTTCCAACCGAATCGATTTTAAATCATTTTCTCGGGTTTCCAGCCGGTTTATTGCATTAATGTCCGAGCAGAATATTTCGCCAGTAAAACTTACTGTCCTTTTCAAGAGTGACAGGAGCTGTTCCAAAATTGTAAAAATACTGTTTGTACAGGGAAAGAAGGTGGTTTGGCTCAGGGAAACGCGGAGAAGAGGAGAATGAACTGCCACCGCTGTGTGAGGTGACGTTAGAGAGCGAATGATAGGGACTTCTCGACCAGTGCTGACAACCCACCAGCGAGCGAGCCTCGGACCGATCAGCAACGAAAGTATATCTCACACACGGAAGTAACAAGGATTTGCGAAAGCACATTATAGAGGCGTTCGTGTTTTAACAAACGCGTTAGTTACTTATTTCCCAATTGACACACAAGCATTAAAAAAGCCCTTCACCACCCCACCATAGTGAGACAATCGTTAGCGTGAGATAGCGTACACAGAGATCAGTAGACCTGAAACGTTTCAGCTTTTGCCGACAGAACATGATGAGTAGTAGAGGGGAAGCCACCTTCAATTCACGAGCAAACAACGTAACTGATCAGCTTTTTTCTTCAGCCAAGCCATGGAAAGACAGAAGACGGAGGGATATATGGGAAGCATTATCGCAACCGTAAGACTGTGGAATGTTGAGAGAGGGGGAGGAGGTAGATATCTGCCAGTGCTGTATTTCGTTGTACCTCCTCACACTGATCCTGACCACTTAACGTGAAATCGCGCATGAAAGACCAAGGTTTCGTGAAAGCGCGTACAGTGACGTTTACCTTTAAGTCTGGTAAATATTTGTAACAGTGAGTGTGAAATGAAAAATTAACGTAACGGCTCACTATCGTGAAAGAAACAGTTAACAGTATGACGACTAAAGCATCGCCTCTCAGTTGCAGCTCGTATATATTGGGAGTAGTGCAGAAGATTTCAAATTTTTTTTAAAATTTTGTCGATGAATATGGAGCAGTAATAGGGCATGACGCTGGTGTTGCTTAAATATCGGTTGTTTCGCAGACATATATGAAAAATAAAAATAAAAAAATATTTTTCTATATATATATATTTCTTAAAATTATATCAAATCTACGACTGAATATCTGGTGTATGGTTTTTATTTACTGCTATACGCGGAACAGCTCACTTACAAGCGGAAGCATTTTCAGTGGCGTTTTTCTGTTATTGGCTATTCTCGTTAGTGCTGCTGCGGACTGGCATTTTGCCTGTCAAAAGTGTCGAAAACACTGTGAACGTTGCTTGACAGTGTTTGTGAAGCGCAATGAAAAAAAGTACAGGGAGGTCACCACTTCACAGCAGCAATCATGTGAATAGCCCGTGACGAAAAGCACCACTGAAATGCTTCCCATTAAAAATGAAGCGAAACACTTCTGACGATAATAAAGTCTTTACGCCACATATTCCGTCGGAGAAGACAGTTTTATTTCTCAACCATATCAACATGAAAGTAAGCGACCGAGGCTTGGACAGGATTAACATAGAAATCATTTTATTTCAAATAATGCCTTATAAGATCTCCACCTTTTGTTTTAAGAAAAGTATAGTTTGAAAATTCTTGTCCTTCAGTCAATTGATTTTTCATAGGTTTTCTCATCTGCCTTGAAGAGACCCCCTTTGCAAGAACAACATAAATATTTATTAGCCATTACATAAAACATATTATTGGATTTTCGCTAATGTCTTAACACAGGCATGAGCGTGTCTATCAGCCTTTTCAAAATATTGACGTAGGTCAATTGTAGAATCAATGGCTTGCGTAACGACGTCGACGTGACGTTGCTGCTGACTGGAAAGAAAGGTGGTCATCCGACTTCACTCTGATATCAGTACAACAAGGCTCCATCGATGTGTCACTCTGCCACGTAGTTATATACATCACGGTGTACGTCGGTAATTGTCGCGACTCTCACGTCAGACACACTATTGTGTTGCAATAAGTTTAATTTATTTTCACATACTGTTCCAAATTGAACAATAGCACCGTATATAATTCGCTGTCACGAAACATGGCTTCTTCCGTGTGTCATTTCTACCATAACGGCTGATCGAAACGTGGCGTATAAATTAAAAGCTATTAATAAGAGAGTGAAAAATAGTATCTTTTCACTTCGTGTTACCGAAAGGCAGACTTCGTCTTTCTTCGCCACCCAGCATCTCTTCTGATATAGCTACGGGTACAGACTGTGGACTCCCCTTTATTAATTGATTTGTTGGATTATTCTGGAAACAAAATCAAAACAAGCACCATTCGTGCACTTCTCACAGAATAAATGTTCGTTGGACATAGGATATTGCATTGTCATCAGGGACTAGTGACATCATTTTGTGAACGATGTGACTATCGATAGTTAAATCCGACTGGCGATAATATTATAGTCCAGAACTATTGATTAATCGGTAAGTCATCGATGTTCAAGGTACATGGCTCAAGGAAAATTGAATAATCTGTACCTCCTCAGCCGCTTTCCTTTGTAAGAGACAGGAGAAAGTTTACCAAATTTCTTTATCTCATCTCTATGATCACAAACTTGTAGGTCCTCAGACTACCGGTTTCGGTTAGCAATGACCATCTTGTGATGAGCAGCAAAACACGGGAAAAATCACAAATACAACCAGTGGACTGTCTACGGCTTAAAACAATAAAATAGGTCAAGATGAAATGTATGACATACACAGGTTTACATGTGAAAATTATGCGCTTTGCATATGACGAGGAACACTGTTTTAAAAATGTCTCCTAATGTAGTGGAGCCACAGTGTCATTGTCAAACGATGAATACAAAATCAGCACCAGCATTGTCACACGTACATAAATTATGGTATATACCAGAGTCATCTTGTTAACAGAGGCAGTTTGAAAATGCGGTGGTGCCCCGTCGTGCATAAAGAACAGTCGCTGTCTGTTTGAAAAGATCAAATTCTCCACCACTACGGCTCATTTCTTGCACAGAAACCGGTGGTACACAGAACCAGTTAATCTGTTTGGTAAAGTGTATGGCCCAATGTGTCTGTCACGAACTTCTCCCCATACTCTGATACTGAAGTGATTCTAATACCCCACCTCCATGTTTTCATCTCTCCCCATGTGCGTATTGCAGTTATTTACTATGCCATCCCTTGTGACTACTGCTTACACCATATGTCAACAATTATTGGTTTCCGGACTTATCATTATAGGCATTTCTCTTAAACTTTGAAATGGGATGCGTTTTCGCGCCACGGGGTCGTAGTTTTCGAAGTATTCACGAAAAACCCAAAAAAGTGATCCCCAAACGAACCCCCACTCCCACTCTCATTCCCCATCAGTCAGGTTTTCAAGGATGTTCCTCAAAGCACTTCTTCGGAGCACACTCTAAACATTTTGCAACTGAACGAATTATTCCCCACATTCGAACTCTTTTGGTCATCCTTAACAGGCCGCATTACTCCAGCAGCTTAGTTGAGCATTTATAAACTGCAAAATTTACCTTTGTCTAATTTTTACTTAAGACTTTTAACAGCATAAAATAAACAACTACATCGTTGTATTCGTCAAGCCTTCTGTCTATGAAACTGCTGTGCTTCTAAGGGCTGAATGTGGATGAAATTTGTAAGTAGGCTGTTTAGGTTTTTATGTTTGTAACGCAACGTAGCGCTCTATATGAAAATCACTGGCTGTGCTGTGTGCAGTCTGTGGCTGGTTGGCATTGTTGGAATATTCGCTATTGTAGTGTTGGGTAGTTGGATGTGAACAGCACGTAGCGTTGCGGAGTTGGAGGTGAGCCGTCAGCAGTGGTGGATGTGGGGAGAGAGATGGCAGAATTCTGAGAGCAGACGATCTGGACGTGTGTCTATAAGAAAGAGTAAATTTGTTATATTGTATATCATGAGCTGATGTATATATATATATATATATATATATATATATATATATATATATATATATATATATATATATATATATAACTTTTGAATATTATTAAGGTAAATACATTGTTTGTTCTCTATCAAAATCTTTCATTTGCTAACTATGCCTATCATAGTTAGAGCCTTCAGTAGTTAGAATCTTTTATTTAGCTGGCAGTACTGGCGCTCGCTGTATTGCAGTAGTTCGAGTAACGAAGATTTTTGTGAGGTAAGTGATTCATGAAAGGTATAGGTTATTGTTCGTCAGGGCCATTCTTTTGTAGGGATTATTGAAAGTCAGATTGTTATGCTAAAAATATTGTGTGTCAGTTTACTGTTGATCAGAATAAGTATACAGAGAAATGTCTGAGTATGTTCAGTTCTGCTCAGCTGTTTGAAAATAACGTAAGAGGTTTATCAGCACTGTCATTCATAATTTTTCCAAGGGGATGTTACAAATTGTCAACAAAATTAGTGTAAGTGTAACGTTTACAAAATTAGTTTTTTTTTCATTACCCTCAGGACACGTTTGAATGAATAATGTTAACGAAATAGCAGACTTTGCTGGTGGCGCGCTATCCCAGTCAATAGACACCAAGAAAGGTCGAATATCGGGAATTTTCGTAAGTAGGAAATTTTTTGCAGTGGTAGGAAGCGGTACCACGAACAAAATACTAGAAATCTGATTTCAAGAATGAGTGTGGGAGTGGAGGTGCGTCTGAGAGTCACTTTTGTGCGTTTTCTTGAATAACTCGAACCCATATCCGACAGCGAAAACATATCCCAGTACAAAATTCAACTACATTAAATTTCCTGTAAATGGTGTCCTGTTCGTTTTGTCTACTGGGCTAATAGTTTACCTGTTGCGAGAGAGATGATGATGATGGTGTTTTGGTTTGAGGGACGCTGAACTGTGCGGTAATCAGCGCCAGTACAAAGTCCCAATTTTTGCACAGTTCATTTTCTTTTCACAATCCAATCCAGTCACTCTCACAAATGATGATGATGGTTATGATGATTACGATGATGAAATGATGAGGACAACACAAACGCCCAGTCCCCGGGCAGAGAAAATCTCCAACCCGGTCGGGAATCGAACCCGTGACCCCGTGATCCAAAGGCAGCAACGATAGCCCCTAGACCACGAGTTGCGGACGTAGCGAGAGAGAGAATATGAAAATCTCACGCATGGTGTTTGAACACCAGACATAACATTGCGTGTCACACGAAATGACAATGGTAGGAGCACCTTAATCATCCTGTACTTTGAATGTGGATCTATGTACTTCCCCTAACTTACGTAAGAATTCCCGCAGAGATGAATTTAATATTATTTTCATCATGGCAGCGACAACAGCAACGGTTACGAAATTGGTTAGGATGGAAAACAGCCCACAGTTGCACTAAATTGGTTTTATTTTAAACCTTGGCCAGGGTTTCTGATATAATATGGTGCGCTGGGTGCAGCACATTTGACAACTGTGTGCCCAGTATAACAGTGGTAGTGGCAGAGGACATACGATGCCATATGTAATTTTACTTATGTTCGAAACAGGCTTTTGTCTGCTGAAGTTGTTTTATTGGTCTTGACGCAGCCACTGGGCTGACATTTTTCATTTGTTAGTGTGTATGTAAGTAAAGTGCTATAACTTACCCAATTTCGAACTTTGCGTGTAGATTGTATGACTGGTCTAGATGTTATTTTGATCATGTTTAGGACTTCTGAAGTAGACTATATTATTATAGCAGAAACAATGGTCAAAGTTGAAAATAAACATAATTTAGTGCAACTGTGCGCTTTTTTTTATTAGAGATGAAATTAATAATATCAGCGGAGTAAGAAGCTAAATATTCTTTTGTTAAAGGTGTTACATTGTATTCCACTGACTGATATAGTCCGTTCATTAAAAGACACACTAAATGTCCGATTCCATCAGAAATACTCTGTATTCTAGAGTCAGGGAATCAGCCAGAAGAAGTGTGGTTGCGTTTCTGGTAGCGAGAAGTCTCGGGGGAATCAGCAAAACATCTGTAAGTGCCTATTACGTAGGCGGCTATAGAAGCGTTTCGCTTACTTGAGGTACGGCGAGCACTGCTAAGAGACCGTCGTAAGCAGCTCTTCCGCTCCGTTAATATTCTAAGAGGACCTACGGAATTTCGGCACCATTTACGTCTTCTACAGGTTTCATTTTCCAGCTAAATGAATTACTAGCGCTTGTTTCAAAGTTCTTTCGCTGAATACATTTTTAATCACAGGGATCGTGTGCTCAGCGCTAATTCACTGGAAGGGCGCATAAAAACCCTGCCCGAGGCAGCGGTGGCTGTTTTGCAGTTTAGCCACAACTTTCCGGTTCGCTGAGCGGGATATATTTCAAAGCCACTTAAAAAATTACTTGCGTGTTAGTAAACCAGCACATTGGGTGTATTGCGACGATTCACCACAGCATCGAAGAAAACAATAAGATATTAACGATAAGAAAATGTGAAGGATTGCTCTAAAGTTTTATTTAA